>NC_140051.1:5216990-5724575 GCF_963513975.1 Fringilla coelebs
ATCTGGGTTCCTCCCTGCTCCAGTATTCCAGGCATGGCAGACAATTAGAGCTGTCTAATCAGCAGTGCCAGGGGCAGGGCTTTCATGTGAGGACTCTCAGGAGGGGTTATTACCATATGAAGCATCCTTGGCTCAGCTTTGCTCAGCCACAGCTTTCTGCCCCCTCCTGCAGCCCCAAACCAAGAGGAAATCCAAGCAGGGATGTGCAGGGAGAGCCACAAAAGGTGCTTCAGAAGCAGAGCTTCACTTTGTCTTTTGCTGCCGTTTCATTTCTTTTGATGTTTCGTTTTCCTTCCCTCATTAGCTTTATTTATTCTTTTATATTTATTTTATAAGGCACATTTTGGTGCATATTACAGGCCTCCAGCTTTCTCTCCACGCACATTCCCCTCTTTAGGATGCATCCCTGATGCACAAAGTGGGGAGACAAACCCCATCCCATAGCCAAGAATTCATAGAGGCAATGTGGATAAAATCCAAACAAAGCCAGCTTGGAAAGGGCTTGGAGCAACCTGGTCTACTGGAAGGTGTCCCTGTCTCAACTGCAGCAGCTATTTCCAGCAAGAACAGCAACTATATTATCCAAACTGAATTGTGTGGAATAAAAAATAAATATATCAACCTTTCTCCTAGAAATCCTTCTCTCAGCAAGCGCAGAAGGAGACAATATTTATTTATAGCAGTTAAAAAAAAACTATATGTTTTGGAACCATCTCATGAAACCTCCCCTCCTTGGGAGATCATTCCAATAATCCTGAAGATTTGAGTGGAATGAAACAAAAAGCATCATATTGAGGAAAGTCAGGGATGCAAAACACAAATGGATCTTTGCCATACTAAGGACAAATAATCCCCCAAAAAACAAGGTAATGGGCATTTGGGATCATAAACAGGAACAGATGAAGTGGAAGCTGACCACATTGGTTTTAATGAGAATTATCTACAAAAAAAGGTATTTTCTACCCCTTCAGCAATTCAGTATTTTAATGCCTTGAACTTTTCCCCCCCAATCTCACTTTTACCAGGTGTGCAGAAAGTTACCAAAAACATCAATTGGGAGATGTCAGAATGAAAAATCTCAGCATTTCACTTCAAAGCAAAGTGTTCTGCTTCAAAATGTCGGTGGTTTATAATTCAATAAGCCGATTTGAAGCACCTTATCTGGCAGGCCTCTGTCAAAAATGGGAAAATCGACTTTTTCTTCCAACAGTTTTGGTAAAACCCTATATTTCTTAGGCCCATTTTCAGTCACATTCAATCACCTTTTGTTTTCATGTTATCTCTGCTGAGACTCTTTGTAGAAAATCTTTTCTAGCTTAGGAAACAGGAGTTTGTCTGCAGTCAAATCCTGCAATACTCTGACCTAAAACACTAATAAACAAGATTCCTGGAAAAGCACACCCAGTGCAGGAATATCACTTACTGCTTTGGCAGGT
The DNA here is from genome assembly GCF_963513975.1 of Fringilla coelebs. Taxonomy (NCBI): domain Eukaryota; kingdom Metazoa; phylum Chordata; class Aves; order Passeriformes; family Fringillidae; genus Fringilla; species Fringilla coelebs. Next base: position 5,218,427 of record NC_140051.1, read on the forward strand.
GATGCCATGCAGGAAATATCAGCCACATATTTAGGGTAAAGTTTATGTCTTGTGTTCATTGTTCAGCACAACAATTGGATTCTTGGCCAACCCCAAGGCACTGGGGGATTAAAGACAACCAGTAAAACCAGTTTCATGGTTTCTAACAACAACACAACCACTTCCCATTGGAAAAAAAAAAATCACTTAGAGATAAAAACTTGCAGTAGGAATTAATGTTGGGATGATAATTGGAAAATTCAATCCCTTCACGGAGGGAAAATCTGTTTAAAAAGCCTCTACAAAGCCCAGCTTGAAATCTAGCAGCCAAAATCTTCCCTGGATGGGATAAAATGTACAAGAAAATGACAGCAGGATCCCTGAGCAGCATCCCAGTTGCAGGGGATCTCTCTCCACATATTAATGCAGAGCAAAGTGACCAAAATGGATATTTGTTGCAGCTGCAGAGCATGACTCCAATTTTTATTTTTTTCCCAGCAGATAATCATCTTCCCAGGGTATTTTCTGCATATGCACACGTGCAGGGACATGAGGAAAACCTGTGCTCTATTTTATAAGCTCATGGAGATTCTAATCTTCCCGCAAATAAGGCATGGCATGGAGATGGACGGGATTACAGGAAAATCAATATTGATTATTAGCAGCAAAGATGCGGGACGGAGCTGACAGTTAAAAATCCTTTTAAGATCTTGGGAGAAAAATGACAGCTCCACACAACAAATACAGCAGTGCTGATTCAACAGCTTCATCACCCAGGGGATCAATGGGGCTTTGGGCAAAGTCTGGGCAGGTGCAGAAGCCTCAGGCTGGGGGAAGGCAGGACAAAGGTGCATTATTTTACACAGGGGGAGCACCACAGAAACATTAAAATCTGTAAAATCGGGTCCAACCATTCCCCCAGCACTGCCCAGCCCAGCACTGACCCTTGTCCACAGGGGCCACATCCACACAGCTTTTAAATCCTTTCAGGTATGGGGATTCCACTGCCACCCTGGAGAGCCTTTTCCAATATTTAACAATTTCCATGAAGAAATTTTCCCAACATCCAAGCTAAAACTCCCTGCTGCAACTTGAGGCCATTTTCCTTCATCCTGTCACTGTTCCCTGGGGGCAAATCCCGATCCCCCCCTGATTCCAGCCCCTTTCAGGGAGCTGTAGGGAGGGAGAAGGTCCCTCTGAGCCTCCCCTTCTCCAGGCTGAGCCCCCCAGCTCCCTCAGCCACTCCCCACCAGACTCACACTCCAAAAGGGATGTGGGAGGGTTGGGATTTTTGAGTTTCAGCTGCCTGGACACACGAGTCTGTAGGAGCTCCAGGCTGAACGAACAACCAGCAGGAGAAGCACCAGGCAGGTTCAGGGGGAGTCCTGGGCTGTGTATCCATACAAAACACACCTGTGCAGGGAAATCCAGGGGTTTCCTCTCCCTGGCCAGGTTCAAATTCGCCCTGTGGGAAGAAAAGGATTTTCCCTGCTGACTGCCTATTGCACAGGGAGCAGAGAGGCTTCTCCTCCCTTCACCTGTTGTCTGCTCTGGCCAGTGGGCAATCCAGCCCGGCCTTGGGCACTGCCAGGGATCCAGGGGCAGCCCCAGCTGCTCTGGGCACCCTGTGCCAGGGCCTGCCCACCCTCACAGGGAACAATTCACAATTCCCAATCTCCCACCCATCCCTGCCCTCTGGCAGTGGGAGCCATTCCCTGTGTCCTGTCCCTCCATCCTTGTCCCCAGTCCCTCTCCAGCTCTCCTGGAGCCCCTTCAGGCCCTGCCAGGGGCTCTGAGCTCTCCCTGGAGCCTTCTCCTCTCCAGGTGAGCACCCCCCCAGCACAGAAGGGCTCCTCCTTAGCCCAGTTCGTGGTGCCAGTGAAGCCAGCAGGAATGAGCCCCACCAGGAGCCAGAGCGGGCACATTGATGCCTTCAGTGCTCTTGGTCACACACCATGTCCCAGAGGGAGCCAGTTATGTCCTGGGAAGCCCCAGGGGCTGCCAGATTGCCAAAGTCTTGGTGAAAACTGGTTCCCTATCAAAGATGTTATTTTTCAAGCAATAAAGGAACAAATTAGGGAATTTGGGGTTTTTTTCCTGCCTCTCAGAATTCTACAGCAGGGACTCACCTTGCTCAGAGCCCTGCAGAAAGAAGGACCTGCCTGCTCAGAACACTTGATCCCAGCTGATCCATCAGCACCTTGATCCTGACTCCCACAATTACACTGAGGAGAAAGCAGCAGCTGAGCTGGGAAAACAGGGATCAAGTGGCTCTAAGGCAAGAGGTGCTCATGGCACTGAGCTGATGAGTTCATCGCTAATTGGGATGGATGTTTAAAATAAAATAAGGCTGCCTAATCACCTTGAGAGCCTCCCAGGCACAGCCATGACATCCTCTGGGAGGCTGATACCTTAAAAGTCACCTTAAAGGAAGCAGCACCAGGATCATCCTCTGCCTAGCGAATATTTGGGCTTTTTAGCTGATTATTTAAAGGCAGAAAATACAAAGCATTCCCTGCAGACAGCTTGCTGCAACAACTGGGATTTTTGGGACTGCTGGGACACAGCCCTGCTCTCTAAGGATGCAGCTCCTCATGCCAGAGCCAGCAGCTCCTCCCTGGGATCGTTGGGCAGCCGAGCTGCAGGGACAGGAGGGACACGAGGGACACGCTGCTCTCACCGCGGCTGCATCGATCCTGAGCCTGCCCAGCCCTGCTCGGGGACACACTGATGGCACAGCCCAGCCTGGAGGGATCAGAGCCAGCCCTCACAGGAGGAGCTGCCCTCTGGGCTGTGGGGAAAGACCAAAGCAGCTCCCTGACATCAAGGACTGAAGGACAGGCAGGGAGAGCAGGGATCCCTGCCGGGGATAAGGCTGCCCAGGGGTACCTGCCTCATCCCTCCTGATGCCTTGGGAAGGCTGGCCTGGAACAGAGACTAAACACAGTTACAGAATAAAGCAGGGATTTATTAAAAGGCCTCCATGGATGCACCTCAGGCAGCACAAGAGCCCAGACAGGGATGTACCCAAGATGAACCAAAATGGTCCCAAAATGAACCCAGGATGAACCAAAATGGTCCCAAAATGAACCCAAGGTGAACCAAAATGGTCCCAAAATGAACCCAAGGTGAACCAAAATGGTCCCAAAATGAACCCAAGGTGAACCAAAATGGTCCCAAAATGAACCCAAGATGAACCAAAATGGTCCCAAAATGAACCCAAGATGAACCAAAATGGTCCCAAAATGAACCCAAGGTGAACCAAAATGGTCCCAAAATGAACCCAAGATGAACCAAAATGGCCCCAAAATGAACCCAAAATGAACCCAAATGGCCCCAAAATGCACAGCCGGGCACGGGGTCTCTCCCTGGGATCAGTTCTGCTCCATTTGCACCTTGCAGTTCATTGTCCCATCCCAGCTTTAGGTTATAAAGTCCCATCCTTCTTGTTTTTCTCTCTTCAATTCACAATTGGTTTTGCTCTTGGGCTGAGATTTGGCTCATTTGTCCTTGGTGCCCAGCTGGAGCAGGAATTGTTTTGTCTCCCTGCTCTGTGCACAGAGCTCACCATCCCCTAATGTGAAGCTCAGACCCACACACTAAAGCAGTGCAGAATCTGAAAAATAGAAAAGCTCCAGCCACCCTTCCAGCCATCCCAGTGCCTCCACACCCCTGACGCCCACCAGCCACCAGGATTCCCATCCCAGCTCTATTTCCAGCAAGCCACAACCTGAACCTTAACCCTAACCTAAGGAAACCCCATCACAAACCCCACCTGCACACCCCACCCCAGAGCAACCTCCATCCCCTACTCTGTCTCTCACACAGCCCTGCCAGAAGCTACTGGAATATCACAGGACGTGCCTTGGCTTGTCTGGCCCTGCTGCTGAACCAAACAGCAGCACAGTGGTGTTTCACCCCACAGACACTTTTGGCCATGGCTGTGTGGTGTTTCACCCCAGGGACACTTTTGGCTGGCTGGCTGTGTGGTGTTTCACCCCAGGGACACTTTTGGCCATGGCTGTGTGGTGTTTCACCCCACAGACACTTTTGGCCATGGCTGTGTGGTGTTTCACCCCACAGACACTTTTGGCCATGGCTGGGTGGTGTTTCACCCCACAGACACTTTTGGCCATGGCTGGGTGGTGTTTCACCCCACAGACACTTTTGGCCATGGCTGGGTGGTGTTTCACCCCACAGACACTTTGGGCTGGCTGGGTGCTGCCCTGGGCACGTGGGGACAAGTCCAGGCGTGCAGGAGCTCTGGTGGTGCTGGGATGGAGCCTCCCCCCATAGCAGGGGCTGCTCCTCAGGGTTCCCTCTGTGGAGAAGCTTTGGGGCGATGGGGAAGGAAAGGAGTGGGTTCTGCTGGAGGGTTTGGATCCAGAGCTTTATTCTGGCCCACAGCCTCTGAACCCACAGCAGCTCCAGCAGAACTCCTGAGCCCGTGGCTGCTGCTCCTTTAACCCCGGGAGAGGGCAGGGAAGGGGCAGGAGCCACCAGCCAGGGACAGGAGGGGAGGGCTCAAGGGACAAAGGACACCTGGATGGCCCAGAGCCCCCGGGGGTAGAGGGCATCCTTTGAACCTGCCCATCACTGACCCCTTCTGGAATGGCAGGACTGACAGACAGTGCTGGGAGGGGTCAGGGTGGGGACAGGAGAGGGGACTGACACACCTGGGAGGGAATCTTCAGGGGAGGCACCCAGGTTCTGTGGTAAACCCTGAAACCACACCACAACAAGAAGCAGCACCAAAGATGAAGTTGCAGCCAACTTTTGCAGGGTTCAGGCGGAGCCAGCTGCCCTCGGTGCCACCAGCACGATCCACCTGCGGCTGCCGGCTCAGTGGGCGTGAAGGGGCCGTGTGGAATACAAATGGGCTCTTTCACTTAGCAGGAGGCAGGTAATTTCTTTTGTCCCCGCTGATGCATTATTGATTGTGATGAATGTCAGAGCAGGAGCCTGTTCCAAAAGCCATTAAACAATAATTTCATCTCCGGAGGGTAATTGATTGTCAGAGGGAGCAGCTTTGCCAGTCGCAAGGTGGTGGTGACGGGGAATGTTTGTATTTGGGTGGGGACGGAGGGAGTCTTGGGCAAACTGCATGATTTATTAATCAAACATGGAAAAAAGAGTTGGGAGAGGGAGTGCACTGGAAAGAAGGAGCCAACTCCTTCCGAGCTGCTGGGCAAGGCTGAGAGGCAGCCTGACCCCAGGCCGGCTCTGTCACGCTCTGGAGAGCATCCCTAATGGCACTTTGCTGGGGCTGCTGGGCTCCAGTGACACATCCTAAGGCTGGCCTGTCACCTCCCCGTTATTCCAGCCCCTGACCCGCACATTAAAGTGCTTTTCTGACACACCTCAACTCCTTCCCTGCCTCTCCATTAATGCACTGCCAGCACAGCCAGAGTGGTGAGCAATCTGCACCCCAGCTCTCCCCCTCCAACGCTGCTCCAAGCCAGCAGGGCCCTTCCACCGATCTCAGAGAGAAGCTACATCACATCCCCATGGAGGGAGCAGGGGAAGAAGGGTCTGGATTTCGGAATTGGGATTGGAGTTGCAGTGTGTGACATGGAGCTGGAATGCAGTGAGGGGAGGGGGGAAGGACCCTCCCATCCCAGAGGAGAGGGACAAGACACAGCGGCCCAGAATAAATCCTTGCTGGTTATCGGTCATTTACCAGCACTTACACACAGCCCTACGAAGGGGCATGGGGACATGTCCCCAGCCGTGCCCAGCCTCCCAGGAGGACACAATGCATCACCCCTGTGTCTGTCTGTCTGTCCACCAGCAGCAGAGGAGGGCAGGCATGGAGCAGGATCCTCACCACATCTCCAGCAGCAGCCACAGAAGAGACAAATCCCTCTGTCAGGAGAGGAGAGGGAGTTTATCCGTCTCCTCTGCGGCACATGAGAGGTGGATTTATCACGGATTTCCCTTTCTCCCATGCTTTATTTAGTAGTTCATTATCTTGTCAGCTGGAGCTGGCCAGCTCCCACAGCACACTCTATCACTCCCAAATCCCTGCAGGAGCCACTCGAGGTGAAATGACCACCTGGACCACCTGAAGGCCACATCTGATCTGGGAGAGGACAGTTCCCAATGGTGGGGAACAGGCTGGAGTGCAGAATGAGAAAGGAATTCCTGTCCTTTGGGTGTGAGGATAGAGAACTGTGTGAGCAACTCATCATTAAACACTCTCCCTCTGTCAGGCTAGTTTAAAACAAAACAAAACAAAACAATAAAAGATCAAAACCACAAGCAAGTTGAAAATTAAAGTCCTTCCAATAGCATCAGGCAATGCCTTCTGCCTTCATATCAATCACGACGCCTGAAAATATCTCTAATAAAAAAGGAGATTCTGTCCCCACCACAAAACTCTCAAAGGAGCAAGAAACAGCAGTGAAATGTCATTTCTAGGGAAGCAGGAGTAATGCAGCCTTCCATGGCCTTTCCATGAGCTGAGCTGGTGCAATACAGAATTTTCCAGGCAAATTTGTCACTTATCTCCATGGGAGGTTGTTGTGATCAGTATCTACAGGCAGGTGCCAGCCCAACAACAGAATCCCTGCGTGGTTTGGGCTGGAAAGGTCTTTAAAGATCATCTCTGTCCCACCTTCCACTGCCCCAGGGTGCTCCAAGCCCTGTTCAGCCTGACCTTGGCTGCTTCCAGCGATGGGGCAGCCACAGCTGCTCTGGGCACCTCTGCCAGGGCCTCCTCACCCTCCCGGGTGATATTTGCATATTTAAACCCCTCCCACTGCCATAATCATCTTCCACCTCCAGGCTACCCAAGGAGGCGGGAGCTGCATCACCCTAGGAGGACACAGACGCTTCCTTGACTTTCAGGGCCAGACCTTGAAGAAGTTCAGTACAAATCTTCTGTGTTTATTTGTTTCCATTTATTTTCCCCATTGCCTTTCCCGCGATCAATACCATTATTTGAATAAAAATGCACTACGTACAAGACAAATGCCAGGCAGAGAATACCAATTGAACACTCTGCCTTGAAGTGAAGCCATGGAGAGGGGAGGCAATTCTCCCAGGGAGCAGGAGGCCATCAAACCCTGATACCAGCACGGCGCTGAGCCGCGCTCCTCGCCCAGCGCTGATGGGAACAAAGAAAAAAGGAAAGCAAAGAACCAAATCCCCACTTCAAAAGCCTCCCCTTTTCAAAGCGTGGCACCAACGTTAACTGGCTTGTTCTTCCCTGTGTGAAAAGTGTATATTATATGGCTCTATGCAGATATTTGCTAAATGTATTGTGTTGTGTTGGTTAATAGTGCTGTATTAACATTTTGATTGGATGGTAAATGTAGTTTTGGAGTTAAAAGGTAACTTTTGGAGTTAAGACAGGACCTATGTAGGTGGGATATTTTTTTAAGAAAGGAATGAGGTACTCGCACCAGACAGCAGCCACAGGACACCTGAATCTCTCAGAGAAAAATAATTTACTGCTCTTTTATCAGAAGAAACGAACTTCTTCCTGCCTCCTCAGTCCTGAAGACACCCTCAGGATTCAGAGGAAGAAGCTGACACTGCCCAGACAGAATCCTGTGTTTGAATGGAATTTATGCATCATGGATGAGGTGTATGAATATGCAACAGGCTGTTGCATTTAAGGGTTAATCCTCTATTAACGTGGGTCCCTTTTTCAGGATTATTTTGCCCAGAAAAGGTACCCAGACTATCCATAACTCTTTGTTTCTATTGTCTCATATTGTTCTAATCCAAATTGTCCAAATTTTTATTAGTCTAATTATATTGCTATTTTTATAACCATTTCATTACTATTAAACTTTGAAAATATTAAAAACAGGTGATTGGCATTTTTCACCCCTTTGTGGTAGCACTGTTGTTTTCTGTGCTGCAGGAGCAGCTGTTTCAGGCCACACCCAAAGCTTTGTGAGCTCTCTGGTTTGAGGTTTGTGGCAGCCAAGTTGAGCCCCTGGGTGCCATCCTGGGTAGGAAGGTGCTCCCTGTTGACAAAGTGACAAAATTATCCTTTGTCTCCTTAAAAAGGAAAAAAGCCCGGAAGTTTCTCTCCTCAATTAGGTAAAAAGACATCTCATAGGACCTTGGGGACTTCACCTCAAACTTAGGGATGGCCAATTGGACAGGAGCCAAAAAGTGCCACCTGGGCAATTCACTAGAAAAAGAAGAGAACAAAGGAACTAATTGTTTTTGTGGGGTGTTTTACCAGGAGCAAGAGCCTCTTGCCCTGGCTCGGGTTTTCTCTGTAAAGAGCTTTGTTATTTTGCCTTTTATTAAAACTTTTTCATTTCCAACACTGCCACAGAAGCCATCCTGCTGATGTGATGCCATCTGAGGTGGCTGAGCTATCTCAGGTGTGATATGGATCTCCAAGAGCTTGTGAGACCTGGCTCAAGGACCCTTACACCAATCCTGCCCTGCCCTGGGAGCTGGTGGGCAATGCCAGCCTGGAAAAGGGGCAGCACAAGCTGTTTCTTCCTCCATCTAAACCCTTGAGTTTATTAATTATTTTATAGCACCACTCCCATACCTAAAGGGGCTTAAGGAAAGGTGGAGGGACATGGAGGGACAGCACCAGGGGGAACAGCCTCCCACTGCCAGACATCAGGGCTGGATGGGATATTGGGAATTAGGAATTCTTTCCTGTGGGGTGGGCAGGCCCTGGCACAGGGTGCTCAGAGCAGCTGTGGCTGCCCCTGGATCCCTGGCAGTGCCCAAGGCCAGGCTGGATGAAGCTTGGAGCACCCTGGGATAGTGGAATGTGTCCCTGCCCATGGCACAGGGTGGGACAAGATGGGCTTTAATGTCCCTCCTAACCCAGACCTCTCTGGGATTAAGCTGTGGCAGATCCCAGACGGATGGATGGAAATCTCACATGGAACAACACCCATCCTCACAGTGAGTCCCTGCCAGACAAATTGCAAGACCTGAACTACCAGGGTGCTGTCCTGCATTGCAGGAGCACAGGACACCAAATCCTCCTTGCACTCCAACTCCTCCTTGCAGCAGGAAATGCCCAGGCAGGGTCTGAGCCAGGGTTCTTCTCCCAAACATCCTCCCCTGTTGGCATCACCAATATCGTGGACAAGATCTGCTTTGGCTGGTCTGGCCCTGCTGCTGAACCAAACAGCAGCACTGGGGTGTTTCACCCCATGGACACTTTTGGCCATGGCTGGGTGGTGTTTCACCCCAGGGACACTTTGGGCCATGGCTGTGTGGTGTTTCACCCCAGGGACACTTTTGGCCATGGCTGTGTGGTGTTTCACCCCACAGACACTTTTGGCCATGGCTGTGTGGTGTTTCACCCCAGGGACACTTTTGGCCATGGCTGTGTGGTGTTTCACCCCAGGGACACTTTTGGCCATGGCTGGGTGGTGTTTCACCCCAGAGACACTTTTGGCCATGGCTGGGTGGTGTTTCACCCCACAGACACTTTGGGCTGGCTGGGTGCTGCCCTGGGCACGTGGGGACCAGTCCAGGCGTGCAGGAGCTCTGGTGGGGCTGGGATGGAGCCTCCCCCCATAGCAGGGGCTGCTCCTCAGGGTTCCCTCTGTGGAGAAGCTTTAGGGCGATGGGGAAGGAAAGGAGTGGGTTCTGCTGGAGGGTTTGGATCCAGAGCTTTATTCTGGCCCACAGCCTCTGAACCCACAGCAGCTCCAGCAGAACTCCTGAGCCCGTGGCTGCTGCTCCTTTAACCCCGGGAGAGGGCAGGGAAGGGGCAGGAGCCACCAGCCAGGGACAGGAGGGGAGGGCTCAAGGGACAAAGGACACCTGGATGGCCCAGAGCCCCCGGGGGTAGAGGGCATCCTTTGAACCTGCCCATCACTGACGCCCTTCTGGAATGGCAGGACTGACAGACAGTGCTGGGAGGGGTCAGGGTGGGGACAGGAGAGGGGACTGACACACCTGGAAGGGAATCTTCAGGGGAGGGACCCAGGTTCTGGGGTAAACCCTGAAATCACAGCGCAACACTCCCCTGCCATTCCAGCCTGCTGGATGCCCAGGCAGGGTCTGAGCCCTGAGCTCCTCTCCCAAACATCTCCCCACCATTCCAAGTCGCTGCTCAGCTTAGGAAAGCAAAGCACGGCCACTCCAGGGCTGCTTCCAGCTTGGCTCTCGCTGCTGCTCTTAACCCCAGCGACCTTTCCAGCTCTGCCCTGCCAACACAGAGGAAAACAAGCCACTTGACAGGCTCCCTTCTGCTCCAGAGGAACATTTCCCCAGGAAAGGAAGATCAAGGAAAGCACCAGCTCTCTGTCTAAAAGATGAGGAGATATATTCCAGCTGACATTCGGCACTATCAACATTTTATGAGCTTTGGAATCCAGTTAGTTAGCCAATATTTTACTTAACTCCAGTTTAGATTTAAAAACTTGACCTTCTCTGAGTGCGTGTCTGTGTCACATTTCACTCGGCTGCACACAGCTCCATGAGCAAAGCACCAGGTTATTTACCCCCCTTTTTATTGCTGCACTGTTATTTGTTCATTTGTACCTGTCAAAAATCAATAAAAAGATGGGGGTCCCTGGACAGGCGCTTGGGGCACCCACAGGGCTCTCCAAGGTGCTCATCACACACAGCAAGAGGCAAATGAGGCAGAGCAGCTCCTCTCCTGGCCAGGAGGGCTGTAAATCAGGGCACAAAGCAGCCCTGCTCCTGCTCCTCTTGGTGAGGGAGCAGCAAATTGCTTTTAGCTCGGTGTAGGGGAGAAGTTTGGATGTTCACACACAGATCTGAGCCTGGAACTGCGAGGAAAACTCACCAGTGTTTGGTCATGGCAAAGGGTCTGAGCACAGGGCAAGGCATCCAGTTCAGCTCTGGCGGCAGCAAAACCCACCCAAAATATCAGAGCTGGAAGAGCAAAAGTATCAAAGGTGGAAGATCACCCCAGGAGTGTGAGCAATGGGTGAGGACAGCAGTGACAGGACAGCAACACAGTCACCTGGATCCTTTGCCTCCTCCTTGCAGACAGAAACATTGCACTAATGAGGCTAATTAACACCCCAACACCTGGCTGGACATGCTGCTTCCCAGAACATGCTCCTCACTCCACCTGCCTGTCTGGGATCACACACCAGACCCAGCAGTTCCCTGACCACATCTCAGCACAAGCAGCTTGTGGTAGGCAAATAACCCCATCCCCCTCCTCACACCACCTGCCTAAAGTAATACTGGATGAAAGAAATGTGTTTTAATAAAGAAAATTGATTTCGTTTGGTTTATTCATTAACACGTCGATCAGGAATGATTTATGGCCACAATTTGCCAAATTATTCCTCTATTGATCAGCCCAGGGTTGTTTTGTTGTAGGTTCAGTCAATTAGGAGTAGCACTCAGGTGGGTAAATTAATCAGTCCTAAGTAGAGCCTGCCCATGCAGAGGGGCTTGGCAAGCCCTGGTGCCAACGCAAAATCTCACTGAGCAGCCCCGCTGAGGTGAGATTTCTCCTCACAAAGCAGCCAGCAAAAGGTGTTCAGCACCTCCTCCTCCTCCTTCCCAACAAACTCAGGGTTCAAAACTTTGTTCTGCTTCCCAACACAAGCAGTGATTCCAGCCTGCAAGGCTCTGAGCCCAGCTTGTCTCATCTCAGAATCCCAGCATGGTTTGGGTTGGGAAGGGACCTTAAACCTCATCTTGTTCCACCCCCTGTCCCTTCCCCTGTCCCAGGCTGCTCCAAACCCTGTCCAGCCTGGCCTTGGGCACTGCCAGGGATCCAGGGGCAGCCCCAGCTGCTCTGGGCACCTTGTGCCAGGGCCTGCCCACCCTCACAGGGAACAATTCCCAATTCCCAATCTCCCATCCATCCCTGCCCTCTGGCAGTGGGAGCCATTCCCTGGGTCCTGTCCCTCCATCCCTTGTCCCCAGTCCCTCTCCAGCTCTCCTGGAGCCCCTTCAGGCCCTGCCAGGGGCTCTGAGCTCTCCCTGGAGCCTTCTCCTCTCCAGGTGAGCACCCCCAGCTCTCCCAGCCTGGCTCCAGAGCAGAGGGGCTCCAGCCCTTGGAGCATCTCCGTGGCCTCCTCTGGGCTCCAGCAGCTCCAGCTCCTTCCTGTGCTGGGACCCCCGAGCTGGAGGCAGCTCTGCAGGTGGGGTCTCACCTGGGGGGCAGAGGGGCAGAATCCTCTCCTGCCCTGCTGCCCAGGATGGGGATCAGCCCAGCACAGTCGGATTTCTGGGCTGCCAGTGCCCATCCCCAGGCCTGCTCCAGCCTTTCCTCCAGCAGCACCCCCAGTTCCTCCTCAGCAGGGCTGGACTCCAGCTGTTCATTGACAGCTGGACTCAAGGGGTCCCTTGCTTGCAGACATGCAGCTCCTGCTCTGGACAGACCCTCCCTGGAGTCAGCCAGCAGGCATCAGCAGAACAAAGGACAAACTCCAGGGAGAGCTCCATCCCCAGGGATCAGCACCAAAGAGCAGATGGCCACGTCCCCACGGCAGGGCAGGGCAGCCCAGCCCCTCTGCTGGGGACAGGGGACCGGCACACAGTGCCAGCAAACCTCTGAGCGTGGCTTGAGGCTGAGCTGGCCCTGCACCCCCTCCTGATGGACAGAGCTGTGCCCTCTCCTGATCTGCTCCAGCTCCTGCCCCGGGGCTGGGGAAGCCCAGGCTGAGTGAGGCACAGGGGGTGCAATCACAGGGGCTCATCTCTGCTCCCCAGCCCGGCTCTTAAGCACCATTTAAGGCACTTTTCTTAATCTCAGCATTTGCAGCAAGGCACAATAAATCACAGCACAGGTCCCCCACCGGCAGCCACAGCGCTGCTCCCTGCAAACGCTGCTCTTCCTTGGTTTTCCTGGAAGCATCCCTGCAAATGCTGCTCTTCCCAGGTTTTCCTGGAAGCATCCCTGCAAATGCTGCTCTTCCCAGGCTTTTTCCCTAATGCCAGAATGATGCATCCCTGAAAATGCTGCTCTTCCCAGGCTTTTACCCCATTCCAGAAGGAAGCATCCCTACCAATGCTGCTCTTCCCAGGTTTTCCTGGAAGCATCCCTACCAATGCTGCTCTTCCCAGGTTTTTCCCCCATGCCAGAACAACGCATTCCTGCAAAGGCTGCTCTTCCCAGGTTTCCCCCCATGCCAGAAGGAAGCATCCCTGAAAATGCTGCTCTTCCCAGGCTTTTTCTCCCATTCCAGAAGGAAGCATCCCTGCAAATGCTGCTCTTCCCAGGCTTTTTCCCTAATGCCAGAATGATGCATCCCTGAAAATGCTGCTCTTCCCAGCTATTTTCCTGGAAGCATCCCTGCAAATGCTGTTCTTCCCAGGTTTTCCTGGAAGCATCCCTGCAAAGGCTGCTCTTCCTAGGCTTTTTCCCCCATTCCATAAGGAAGCATCCCTACCAATGCTGCTCTTCCCAGGTTTTTCCCCCATGCCAGAGCAATGCATCCCTGCAAATGCTGCTCTTCCCAGGTTTTCCCCTAATGCCAGAGGGAAGCATCCCTGCAAATGCTGCTCTTCCCAGCCATTTTCCTGGAAGTATCCCTGCAAATGCTGCTCTTCCCAGGTTTTCCTGGAAGCATCCCTGCCACTGCTGCTCTTCCCAGGTTTTCCTGGAAGCATCCCTGCAAATGCTGCTCTTCCCAGGTTTCCCCCCCATGCCAGAGGGAAGGATCCCTGCTGCTGTGCTGAACCTTGCAGGTAACACATGCTCAGGGCACAGAGTCCCTGGCCGAGCTCCCCGAGCGATGCTCAGCGTGGCTGAGGGCTCGTCTCTGTCTTTGCAAATGTCAGGGCTTATTCTTTCCTGAATGAGATATGGATGTGGCAGCATGATATTAAATTACAAGTCAAATAGTACAAAGGCTTTTAATTACACGCCAAACACAAGCTGCTGTCAGAGAGGAGACAGGGGCTCGATGGCCCATCAGGCTGTTCCGCTCTGGCAATTCCCATCTACCCAGGAAAACTCCAGGAAATTGGATCAGTAATGGGAACGGGGGCCTTTCACCTCCAGCCCAGCCATTCACATCCAGCCCAGGAGGGAGAAGGAAAGTCATTACCAACCTGATGGCCAGGCTGGAGTGGGTTGGTGGGGCTGCAAAGCAGGAGGGAAATGAGGAGTGGGTGTCAGTGTTGAGTTAGGGACAGGTGAGTAAGCAACACACAGGCTCTGGGGCTCTGCAGAAGGCTAACCTGAGTTTATTAGAAATTCTTTCTTTTACACACTGTTCTGGTACAGGTGGACCTGATTGGTCATTTAATCAGCACCCCCTCACTGGCTAATTAAGGAGACAGCCTTTGGTAAACATCTTATGAGATACTAGGAAGAAATTTTTCACCGAAAGAATAATAAAGTACTGGGATGCTCTTCCCAGGAAGCTGGTGGAATCACCATCTCTGGATATGTTTATAAAAAGCCTGGACATGGCACTGGGTGCTACAGTCCAGTTGAGGTGTTAGGGCATAGGCTGGACTCGATGATCTTAGACGTCTCTTCCAACTTCCTTATTCTGTGATAACAACTGTTCAAAACACCAGCTGCAAGATTGTTTTAAGTCTTTCTCTCAGCCTTCTCAAAACTCCCCAGAACAATTCCTGGGGAAGGTTATCTGGCTTCTCTCTCTGTCACACCCACAAGTGGGTTGTAGCCCCCCTGAACAGCAGTTTGGGGTGACAGAGTTGTTGGGAGCTGCAGAGAGCAGCCCCTCAGCTCCCAGCACTTTCTGCCAGCAGGGATCTGCAGAGCATCTCACCCACCCTGGCTACAGCCTGAGGATATTCCCTCCTATTTATGGAAAACACTGGAATATTTACACTCCTCTCCCAGCAAGGGTGCTGCCTCACTCTGGTCCTGCAGAGATGAAGGACACACTTTGATGCTGGCTGTTTTCAACAACCTCTCACTGCAATGCCCACCCCTCCTCAACTGATGTGCTCGCACCCTCTCAGCCCCCTGGGAGGTGGAACAGCTCTGAATTCATCAAGGACAAGGAACCACAGCAGCAAGAGATGAGGGACTGCACAGCCATCAGAGAACAGCCACGTTTCATCCTGCTCCATGAACAACCTTCCTCCTCCTTCCAACTCCCCAGGCAGCACAGCTCATACCAGGGATGGTGAGGCAAGGAAGGGCTGAGCTGCCTTGCCAGCATGATTTAGCCAAGGTGCAAATTGCAAAAACAAAAAAGGGGGGAAAAGGCCTCTGAGTGTCATTTTCCTTTGGCATTTCACAGGAATTCCCATGCTTTGGTAGCCAGGCTGTCACATCTGCAAGCTCTGCCTTCCAATCTGTAAGGCTAATTTGTTCAACAGCTTTGTTCCCCCTTGGGAATGGGGGTTTGCTGGTCACAGAAGATTGATTAAGCTTTTGGTGCATCACCATTAATGAAAATCAACACTAATGAGTGTTTTTTATGGCAGCCCCATAAAAAGCATTAGGACAGGTAAACACAGGAACAGCCAGGCAGATCAGCAAGGTCCTGTGCTCCTACAAGCTGGGCTTGCCTTTGCCAGCTCCTCACATTCCTTGCAGATTTATCCACAGGATTATTCAGATTTAACTCCCAGTCAGCCCCTGGTGAGAGGCACGGTGAATTTAGAATCCTGGAAAGGTTTGGGTTGGAAGGATCATAGAGATAATTTAGTTCCACATCCCAAAATGGGCAGGGACACCTTCCACTAGAGCAGGCTGCTCCAATCCCACCCAAAAGGGCCTTGCACGCTCCTGGGGTGGAGCAGCCACAGCTTCTCTGGGTTTTATCTCTGCATATTGGGATTGGGATGCTTTCATCCTTACCTCTCTGTCCCCAGGGGTAAATTTGACTAAACTGGCACCAGGTTGGGGTTTATTTTTTTCACTCCTCACAGAACAGGCAAAAAGCAGGAATAAAAGACCACCCTGAGCCAAGGATTTGGTTCCTGAGACCAGCCAGCCTCCAAAAATTGAGACAAATATCTGTTTAAAGGCAAACAGCACCAGACCAAAACCCTCCTGGCTGCCCTTTGGGCCCCAAAACGATGCTCAGTTGGAGAAATCACAGATAATCAAATTATTTCCCCCTTCCAGCCTTCAACTGTGGCATCAGGGCTTCAGAAGCAGCACAGCCATAGCATGGAAATGCCTGGCAGGAGTTTTTGATTTCTTCCCAAGGTGCTTCAGCCCTTCAGATTTTGCAAGCCATCCTTTAGAGGTTCCAGATCTAAATGGGATGATTGCAGGAGGCTTCTTGTTACAGGACATCATTAAAAATAATGTATGTGCTTGAACTGCAGTCAGCAGGGCCGTGCCAGGGATGAGCGAGGGGAAAGGAGAGTTCTCTGATCTTGGAAAGAGAGAACAACCTATTAAAGAGGAATTTAGTTCTCATGTAGAGCTATCAAACCCTGCTCTCTGCCTCCGAGCTCTTGTCCCTTTCAAGGACAGCAAAACTCCAGGTTTAAGCCCTTTGACTGCATTTGAATATTTAATTTTTTTTTAAAGTCAGCTCTTGTACTGCTTTGGCACCAACTCATGTGACCAGGAGAGCTGGGGCCCTGGCAGCTCCTGCAGCTTTAGTCAGTGATAGTATCTTCCCCTCGAAGCCCCAGTCACTCCAGTGGAACAGAAATAATCTCTTTTGTTAAATATACCAAAAAAACCTTCTAAGGCTGAATTTCTCACTAAGGTTTGACAGAGGAGAGATGTACACGGCGCCCAGCTGGGAATTCCCTCCTTGTCACAGGGATGACAGCGAGGAGGCAGCTCAGGGATTCCTCTCTCAGCCTCCCTCCCCTGCAGCACCCCCAGCCCCAGCACCTCCTGCATCTGAACAGGCTCCTGCAGACACCACTGAGGTGAGTGAGCGACACACAGGCTCTGGGGCTCTGCAGAAGGCTAACCTCAGTTTATTAGAAATTCATTCTTTTACACACTGTTCTGGTACAGGTGTATCTGACTGGTCATTTAATCAACACCCCTCACACCACTGGCTAATTAAGGAGACACCCTTTGGTGAACATGAGAAAATAACTGTTCAAAACACCAGCTGCAGGATTGTTTTAATTTTTTCTCTCAGCCTTCTCAAAAGTCCCCAGAACAATTCCTGGGGAAGTTTCTCTGGCTTCTCTCTCTGACCAGGCTGTCACATCCACAGTGCATATAGCCATGATATTTTCTGAAAAATCCTTTCCTTAGGATTGTTTTTCCTGAGAAGCTGAGAGGCCTCAGGAACAAAATGCAAACAATGATTGTCTGCTGCTGTGGGATGCAACAGGTGGAGCTGGGATTGGTCTCATGTGGTTGTTTCTAATTAATGGCCAAGCACAGTCCAGCTGTCCAGAGTGTCTCAGTCAGTCTGAACCTTTGTTATTCATTCCTTTTCTATTCTCAGCCAGCCTTCTGATGAAATCCTTCCTTCTATTCTTTTAGTATAGTTTTAATATAATATATATCATAAAATAATAAATCAGCCTTCTGAACATGGAGTCAACTTTCTCATCTCTTCCCTCATCCTGGGACCACTGTGAACCCTGTCACAAGTGGGTTGTAGCCCCTCTGAACAGCAGTTTGGTGTGACAAAGTTGTTGGGAGCTGGAGAGAGTCCCAAGTACTTGGGGCTGCTGTAAGAGCTGCTGTGAATCTTCAGTGACAGAAAAAACCTTGATTTTTCACTGCTCAGAGAAGCTGTGGCTTCCTCCTCCCTGAGAGTGCTCCAGGACAGGGCAGGGACAGCCTGGGACAGTGGGAGCTGAGGGATGGCCTCAGAGGGTGGGGTGAGATGAGCTTTCCAACTCAAACCATTTTGGGATTCTGTGATTTTTGATAGGGATAGCTCCTGCACAGCCCTGCACCCAGCCCCTCATTGCTCCACTGCTTCTCTGCGCATTCACATTGTCTGGAAAAATCCCTTCGCCCAAGAGTCTTCTCCTGGGAAGCTGAGAAGCCTCAGAGGAAAAGGAAAACAATAATTATCTCATTTGCTTCTCCTGGGTTTTGCTGCTTTGGAATGTGTTTGGAGATTGTTTCATTGGTTTCATGTGAATTGTTTTCACTCTTTGGCCAATCAGTGCCAAGCTGTATTGGGACTCTGGAAAGAGTCAGGAGTTTTCATTATTATCTTTTTAGCCTTGTGTCTGTATCCTTTCTGTATTCTTTAGTACAGTATAGTTTAGTATCCTTTAATATAATATAGTATCAGAAAATAATAAATTAACCTCCTGAGAACATGGGGGCAGATTCATCATTCCTTCCTTCATCTAGGAGCAACCCAAATACAATACTGCTCCACCTGTTCTCCCTAAAAAACAGACCCCCTCCTCATCTCCCCAGTCTGCAGCTCTGCACACCCTTGCACAGATAAAGCCCAGCAACACCCTCTCTTTTATCCCACAGACTATTTTATCCACACCACAGCCCCCATGCACACAGCCCCTTGTATCTCTGACCTTAGCAATGTGTTTATTATTCATGCACTCATTTCTTCCTGCACCAGCTGAGAAAAGTGGAGAAAGATTAATTCCCGAGGAAAAGAAAAATAAAATAAAATAAACAAGCAGGATTGCTGCCTTTTTTTTTTTCTTGGGGACTCTGATCCATTCAAAGAGCTGCCTTCTCCAGGCCTCCTGTGTCACTGTTGATTGAGTTTGTTCCCTCCTCACCTCCTGGTTCTGTTAGAGTATCTTGTCTCCTCAGTATTACTGTCGCACTTCCTTTTCATATGCCTGAAATACACACTATTGTGTTCTGACTTTTAGTTTTTGTGCAGGGATCCCTTTCATGTCTCATCTTCTGTAAAGTCCTTTTTTCTTGGCAGTCAAGTGTATGAATGTTTGCTGCCAGGAGATTTTGCTTCTATTGTATTCCAGACATATTATAAGGGGGTTTTTTTTATTGTTTTTTTGTTCTGTATTGTCTGTGAGGTGTTCCATGGTTTTTTTTTTCCATGCTGGCATGACTTTTTCCATGTGGATGCTGCCTGCCTTGCTCTTTGCCCCTGTGCACACGGGAGCAGCATCCTCAGAAATGAGCATGAGAAGGGGTAAGAGGGCAGGAGCTGGAACAGCACTGCTCAGAGACACAATGGAATTATCTTCCCCTGCTTACACACAGTTTGTTGCCATCATTCCCTTTGCAGAACTGGGACAGGGATCAGCAGAGTGGTCTATGCCACGTCAGGATACAACTATAACCAAAAAAAAAAAGATTTTGGTCCCAAGTCCATGAAAGGACTTTTCCACTAATCCTGATTTAAACAGCCACTGGATTTTCTTCTGCTAAAATTCACCTCTTCAGGCAACTTCACTGGCAGATTGCAGTCTTAAGAACAGTAAAATCCAGATGAGCAAAACAAAAAGGAAAAATGTGTTTTTAGGAAAGCCAAGGGTGGGATGAGGCAGAGCAGAGCCCGGGAATCCCCATCCATCACACCCCCATCAGTCTCCCCAGTCAAACTGGGATACTGAACCCAGTGAAAGGTTCCAAAAGATGGATCCCCCAACTTGGACCATGGATCACACCCCATTTCCCTCCTGAACTGGGGCAGGGATCTCCCAAAGGGCTGGTGAGTTCTGGCACGGGCTGCCCAGGGAAGTGAGGAGTCCCCATTCCTGGAGGGATTGAAAAACCCCATCACCCATCAAGAACACACATTTTGGTCACTCAGCAGTGCCAAACTTCCCTCCTCATCCCTCTGCCAAGCTGAAGGAGCCCTTCCTGCAGCTCAGCCCGGCTCCCTGAGCTCTGCTCACCTCACACCCCACCTCTCCAGGTCAAGGGAAAACTCTGCAGCCCCTTTAATCAGCGTACACAGCTCCACCAGTACAACCCAGTCACGCTTCAAGAGCAACAGCCTCAACACATGGGGTGTTTCTAATCCTCCAGAAGTGGAAACATCAGAAAACCCAGAGTTTATAGGACTTCAAACAACTCTACTGGGGGCCTGAAGTCAGAACAGCTTCTAGAGAGATTAGTTCTCCTGTAACACACTCGTGACCAGGCTTTCTGATCTCTATCAGCATCCCTCAAAGAGCAGCTCCTTTTTCCATCCATTCTTTGGACCCCTCTCCTCAACTCTTTGACTAATTATAGTTTGTTGGTTGTTATGGCAACTACAGATTTCTCTCGGTGTCCAACTCTCACAATTTGGCTGCAAATTGCAACAGTGGACGAATACAAATAGAGTTCTAAATCCTCCTTTCTTGCCAAGCTTCCTGGTAAATCCCCCCACAATGCAAGAGCTGCCCTGCTGGCTTGAGGGGATTGAGGCTGCTCAGGGAGCCTGCAGAGCCAGGGCAGCCCCAGAGGGGCAGGGTGGGGTGGGGAATGCCACATTCCAGACTCCCAGCCCGAGGGGCACCAGCAGGACTCCTCACTGAGCAGACATGGATGTACAACATCACCCTCTGCAGCTCACCCCTGCTGGGACACTGCTCCCCACAGCTGCTGAGGAATAATTTAAGCCAGACACACCCCAGGAGTCGGGCTAAAGGCGATTCCACTTGTTCCAGGTGAGGATGGATGCTCCAGCAGGACTGCACAGCCAAGCTTGGGGCTGCTTTTTTCAGCTGATGTAAAAGCACAGCTAGGAGGCCAAACCAAAGGCTTCCCTTCCCTTCCCTTCCCTTCCCTTCCCTTCCCTTCCCTTCCCTTCCCTTCCCTTCCCTTCCCTTCCCTTCCCTTCCCTTCCCTTCCCTTCCCTTCCCTTCCCTTCCCTTCCCTTCCCTTCCCTTCCCTTCCCTTCCCTTCCCTTCCCTTCCCTCCCCTTCCCTCCCCTCCCCATCCCCTGGTGCACACTCAGACCATGGATTTGCACAGCTCAGGGATGTGAGGCTGACTCCAGCAGCAGGTACCAGGTCAAATTAATTTGCCAAACCTCTGACTGGAGCCCTCCATGCTCTTGGGAGCTGGATCACAGCTCAGCAGGGTGCTGCTGTCTCTGCAAGTTCAGGACAAGTGATTTTTCCCCCCACACACATTTTGCCCATCTGGTCACCCTGCACTGCCAAGGAATGAGATCCTGCTCCTCACCCCAAGGAGAGATGGATGTCCCTGGGTCCTCCCACAATATTTGAGTTAGAGGCAGTGAAAACACTGCTGTGGACCCCATTTCCTAACAGACAGGGTTTTCCCTGGCTGGGATGGACAGGGAATGTCGTGTGAGCAGCTGCACCAGAGTTTGGAGCCCTCCACTCACTCAGCTCAGCGTCCCCTGCATGGGGACAGGGCAGGGGGCAGCTCTCCCACAGCACAGGGGACCAGCCCTGGAGCAAACACTGCACCCTGCTCATTTTCACCCACATCAGCACTACAGGGTGACCAGATGGGTAAAATGAGGGGGAAAAAAATCAAATCACTTGTCCTGAACTTGCAGAGACAGCAGCACCCTGCTGAGCTGCGATCCAGCTCCCAAGAGCACGGAGGGTTCCAGTCAGAGGTTTGGCAAATTAATATGCCCCACACACTGCTGGGTTCTGCAGAGTAAAACATTCCCTGCCTTGCACTGCATTACCAGCCAGAAAAAATGCAGATCTCATCCACTCCTGACCTGCTGTTATCCATCACAAGTCTCTGCTCACGTCCACCTGGACCTGCCACATTCCAGGAAGGATTTTCTGCTCCCTGTCCTCAAGGACCTGCAGCCAGAGCTTTGCAAGTGATGGATTATTTTGGCTCAGCCATGGAAGCCACAAAGGCTGGCACACACCAAACCAAACCAACTTTCTCCTCACAAGAACTAAACATGAGATTGATGGGGATGCAATCCCGTGAGGGTGGAGGAAATCATTTGGTTTTCATGTATGTGATGGAATGCAAAAAAAAAAAAAAAACAACTCCAAAAGATGGATCCCTCAATTTGCAGCATGGATCACATCCCACTTTCCTCCTGAGCTGGAGCAGGGATGTCCCAAAGGGCTGGTGACTTCTGGCACAGGCTGTGGGGAGTCCCCATTCCTGGAGGGATGCAAAAAGCCACGTGGAAGTGGCACTTGGGAATGTGGGTTAGTGCTGGGTTTGTGATTCTACCCAATATCTTAAACCAAACGAAATAATTCTGTGAATCCTCCACCCTTCAGGTGGGTAGAGCTGGCTTTTCTTAGGAGCTCATTTGATGGGAAGCCCCATAAAGCACAATCAGTAAGTCACCAGCTCACAGCATAAACAGGACATGAGCACCTGCCTGGCACCTGCAGCCTCCCCAGGGTATTTGTGCTGAAGAAATCCAGCTTTAGGACCACCAAAAAAAAAAAAAAGCGAGCCCAGGGGTGCACAAATTCTTCCTCCTCCCCCCAGAATGGCTCATGCTTTCCTTGCAGTGCTCTGGATGAGGAGGATGTGGCTCTGTGACATCCCTGGAGTGCCTGCTGATGGAGGGCTCTGCTTACCAGGCCAGCTGGGGAGGGCCCCACCCGCAGCTCGCAGCGTGCTGGAGATCAATGCTGTAATTGGGGCTGTTTGTAGCACATGAGCTATTGGAGCGATTGGGGCAAGGCTGGGGAACGGGAGGGACTGGCTGAGCAGGGCCTTGCTGCCCTCTGCTGTGCTATGGGGGCCTCTTTGCTGCTCTTGGGATGGGGGATGGCGATGGGATTGCGTCCCAAATGCGCCATCAGGGAGCACTGCAAACCCCACTGTCCCCCCTCCTGCGCCAGCTGAGCCCCCCCACATCCCCTCTGCAGGCAGGTAAAGGGCTGGGTTCCTCTCTTTTCAAATTAAAGACAGATTGACACACAGCAAATCTCAAATTGGTCTCAAAGAGGCAGGGAGGAGGGAGGAGAAAACCCAACAGCTGCTTGGACTGGGAGGAAACAAAGGAAATGAAGAGTTAGAGGTGGCAGTGACCAATAAAGCACCGGGAGCTGACAGCAGCCCTGCACCCAGGCTGGGGCAGCAGTCAGGAGCTGGTGAGGGGAACCCCCCTGCAGACAGGGGAACGGGCAGGGGACACTGACAGAGCTCCACCAGCCAGGCTGCAGGATGGAAGGGACATCAGCTCCATCTCACAGGAAATAAAGTGATGGAACGAAGGTCCTCGACATCAGCTCCATCTCACGGGAAATGCAGTGATGGAAGGAAGGTCCTCTCCATCTCCTTCCATCCCTGGGAGTGTCCAAGGCTGGGCTGCACAGGGCTGGGAGCAGCCTGCTCTGGTGGAAGGGGTCCCTGCTCTGGTGGAAGGTGGGGGACAGCGAGGGGAGCTTTAAATGTCCCTCCCCACCCCAACCATCCCATGAGCATTCAGCTTCTCCCGCAGCAGCTCACGGCTTTGGACGTGCTCAAAGAGCCCCAAAGGAGGAGTTTTGGCCAGCCTGGCAGTTCAGACCCAGGCGTGGTTTTGCCCCCAGCCCGGCCGGGAGGTGCTCGGGCGCTGCGTGGGCACTGTCTGCCATCTCGTGGGCAGTGGAAGGCTGTT
This sequence comes from Fringilla coelebs, assembly GCF_963513975.1. Lineage (NCBI taxonomy): Eukaryota > Metazoa > Chordata > Aves > Passeriformes > Fringillidae > Fringilla > Fringilla coelebs. The sequence continues at coordinate 5,241,721 of NC_140051.1, forward strand.
CCCGCAGGGCTCCTTTCTCTCCTCTGTCCTTATCAAGCATTTATCCCGTGTCCAGGCTCCCCCAGCATCACTTCACAGGTCACTGAGCTGGCTCTACATGGAGGGGAATTATTCATAGGCCAGAATCAAATATTAAAAGCAGAGTTGTATTGACATATTCTTTCTATATTCAACACTTTCACCGGCAAATTGCCCTTTCCTTATTCTTTTCTTTTTTTTATTCTGCTCCTTTGGAGTCTTTCCTGAGCAGCCCGAGGGCTTGCTGCTGCATCTTGCTGTGTAATTGCATCTTTACACTCCCTCACACTCTCCAGCTGGAACTTTCTGGAAGCACAGAAATCACCTGTAAATTTCTGGTCTTCTCCAGCAAGGAAAACCTTCAGAGCAGCTTCTCCCAGCTGCCCTGCTCCGCTCAGCAACCAAAGAGCAAATCCTGCTGCCAGTGTTGGAGGGAAACGTGACCTCTGTAGTATCACACAAGGTCTCGTGTTCTACCCAGGAGAAACCCAGAGGAAATCATCCACACCACCACCACCTATTCCAGCTGCTTTGGTTGCCTTCCTCCTCCATCCCCAGGAGCCACTGAATGGAAAACCCTCAGCTCCAAGTCCCAAAGCATCCCAAAAATGCACCCCAGATTGCTGGAGCAGCCTGGAGTCACCTCCACTTCCAACCCAACGAGGTCTGAGCCCACCTGCCCTCCCCTCTGACACCTGCAGCCTCCCAAGAAGGATTTGAAAAAGGGAATAAAGGGAAGAAGGACAGGAAAAAGGGAATGAGTGAGAATACCAGGCACCATTTCCACAGGACTCTGCAGTGCAGGGGGACTTGGAGGAGCCAGTTCAGCCCCAGCAGCATCCCAGGGATGGGTCCGGACAGCTCTGCTGGCTCTTGGCGGGATGGGAGGGGGAAGGAAGTGCCACCAGCGGTCCTGGGGAGCTCGGCAGCCTTTTTCCAGCTGGGATGAAGAGTTTTCCTCCTCCTAAGCAGGCGTGGAGCTGCTCCAGCGCAGGTTTCACAGGCGGCAGGTGGAAACGCAGCCCCAGCCACTTATCGTAACATTAAAGTTCTCCCGAGCCGCCGAGTTAATTCCTCAAACGCCCTTTCAAAGGGCCAGATAAATACAATCTGGGAGCATCTCCGCTCCCTCGGCTCACATATCTTTAGTCAGGCAGAGAGATAACATTTCATACCGATTGAGACAGTTTAAGCAAAGGTTGCTGGTTAACCTTTCCAGCGGTGGCTTTTCCTGCGCCCGGGTTTCCCTCCCCAGCTCCTGTCCCAGCACTCCTGGAGGAAGGGCAGGGTGCTGCCTCCCCCACCTGGTGTTTCCAAAGCATCACCTGAGCTTTGTCAGCTCTGTGACGCTGATGATTCTGTGATAGATGAGGAGTGCCGTGGTTGACTCACAATTAAAAGGCAAATATGTAAATTATATATATATGTATATATATAGACAACTGCTCACTCCGAAAATTCAAAGAGGTTTATTAAACCTTAGCAAAAATACAACAAAGGAAGAAGCTGCAGTGCTGGGAAGTGCCCCTGGTGCTCACCACGGGGCTGGTTCATCTTCAGGATGGATGCTCAGTGTTTTGTACCCCTGGGGTGGCACCAGCCAGCCCTGGCCCCTCCCAGGGTCTGTCAGTCAGCTCTGCTTTGCCATTTACCAGTGCAGATTGCTTTCTTGTCGCTGGATTGGGGTCAGGTGTTGCCATGCCCACCCCCTGAGCACCCCAAGCTTTTCCATTCCCACCTGCCCCAGGCAAGGGGCACCTGTGCAGCTCCTTTGTACCTGTCCTGGACAGCCCAGGCTGTGTGATGGCAGCAGTGCAGGGGGAAGGGAACTGTGGGGAGAACAGAGGGCATCTAAACCACAATAACACAACTGTACATCACTAAAGCTTTTCTTAACATTCACACAACAGTTATCTTTTAATTGCGAGACCCAATCATCTCATTATCCATCTATAACATATATATTAAATGTATATATGTTAGGAGAAGTTGTATAGGTTTATAGTTGTGTTTTACCCCCCTTGTGTTGTTATCAGGGGTGCCCCGGGTTTGGGACATTTGGGAGGGTGGGATTGTTACCATGGCAATTCCTGACCTCCAATCAAGATTTAAGGCAGTGATCCCCACCCCTGGGCAGGGAAGGAGGAGTGGATGGACAGAACTTTGGGAGGGGATAAAGGGTTAAAAGGTGAAACCTCCACGGTGGGAAAAAAACTCCTCTGCTCCCAGCACCATAATATTTTCTCTATTCAGTCTTCTGTTGTATTTTTATAAGGTTTTAATAAACCTTTTAAATTTTTGAAAGTGAGCAGCATTTCTCACGCTTCCAAAACAGAATGGTGAGTGTTGTTACTCCATTGTTACACCGTGTGTAGTTCACTCCAGCTCAGCTGCCAGCTTGGCTTCACCTGGTTCTCAGTGGTTCACATCTCTCCCAGTGAAGAGCAGTGCTCGCTTCCAGGAGGTGTGAGAGCCCTTCTGACACCTCACCCTGCCAGCGGGAGCTGTGGGCCACCCTGGAATGATCTGGGCTCCAAACTGAGCCCCCAAGCTCTTCCCAGGTACAGCCTGTGAAAAATGCATATTTTATGATTGGCTTTTCACAAATATTCCAATGAATATTATATGTGTTGTGTTAGAAAGTGATGCTGCATTAATTCTCTTAAGTAGTGTGTTAAATGTAGTTTTAGGTTAAAATATAAAGTTAAAATAGAAACTGTACTATGTAAGATACTTTTTTTAAAAGAGAGGAATGAAGTTCTCCCACCAAGATAGCAGCCACAGGACACCTCAATCTTTCAGAGAAAGAGAATTTATTGCTCCCTTATCAAAAGAAATTAAATTCTTCCTACCTCACTCAGCCCTGAAGACACTGTCAGGATTCAGAGGAAGAAGCTGACACTGCCCAGACAGAATCCTGTGTTTGAATGGAATTGATGCATCATGGATGAGGTGCATGAATATGCAACGGGTTATTGCTTTTAAGGGTTAATCCTCTGTTAACATGGGGCCTTTTTTGGGCTTGTACCCAGAAAAGGTACCCAGACTGTCTGTAACTCTTTGTTTCTATTGTCTCGTATTGTCCTAATCCAAATTGTCCAAATTATTAGTACTCTAATTATATTACTATTTTTATAACCATTTCATTACTATTAAACTTTGAAAATTTTAAAGACAAGTGACTGGCATTTTTCACAAGCAGGACACTGCAGCCTCAGCATGGCCTGTGGAGATCCTCTCTCAACAACATTCAAGCACAGCGTCCTAGGGTGACGTTGTGATGCTTGTATCCCCAGTTGTGTGTTCTGTGTGTGCTGGATGTTATGCTCTGTGCCTTCAAGGCTGGCTCTGAAGAGTGAATGTTTTGTTTTGGTTTTGCTATCAGCTGCTCCCCCACAGCTGGCAGGACACACAGACAGGGCAGTACATAGAGCTGCTCTTGCTTTTTGCTCTTGCTTTCACTTTGCTCTGGTTCTTGCTCCTGCTTTTACTCCTGCTTTTTGCTCCTGCTCATTAGTTAGTTTAGCTGAGCAGTCTGAATTTTCCCTGGACTGTTTTCCTTTCCCTTCTCTGGAACCACTCGAGCCTGTTCAGGGCTGGGACCTGGGAGCACCCAGAGTTTGCACCTTGTGGCTGCAGCAGCTGCCCCAGAGCTGGAGGGACTGATAACAGAGTGACCACTCCAGGAGAGACTTTCTGGATTTGTCATCTTTCTCAGAGCAGTGACAGAGTGCTGTCACCCAGTGTTGTTCATTTTGTGTGCTGGGGGTGCTGTGCCTGTTAAATAAACAGGTTCTTTCCACTTCTCTCTGAGGAATCCTTCCTGAACTGGTTGTGGGCAGGGGCTGTGTGGGTTTGCTTTCTAGAGGTTTTCTCCCAAATTTGCCCTAAACCAGGACACACAGCCCAAATCCAGCTTTGAAGCCTCAGAGGGATGGTTTGGAGTGACGGTTTTAGCAGAAACTGTCAGCCACAGAGTCCAAGCAAGACACAGCCCCATCACAGACTCAGCTGGCCTGGCTCCAGGGGCAGCAGAACTCGAGTCCTTTATCACTCACCCTCACCACAGGAGCCCCTGGACAAACAGGCAGCACCAGAGCCAGGTGGGGAACATCTCCAAAGCCATGGCTGGCACGGGAAGGAAGGAGGAATGCTGGCAAATGACAGAGCCCTTATCTTAATTACAGGCTTATTTGCATTTAAATGAAGGTTATTCTATAATTACCACCAAATGTTTTGTGTTGCAGCTGAAATACCTCTCCATGGGCTGTCAAGCTCCTTCCCATTTTCATTTTCTCTTGCCATTCTTCTGCTTTCTAATCAGCTGGCACACGCAGGGAGGGACCCACAGTGGCAGCCCACCCCTCGGAGGAGGCTTGGGTACCACCCCAGCCCAGCATTCCTCCCTGGGAGAGGGAAAGGATGCAGCTCCCTCTTCCTCCAGCAGCATCCCGGGTGATGAGCAGCTCTGAAGTTGAGGTACTGGGGTTTTGCAGGGTTCCAGTTCAAAACTGAAGAGTTTTCTCTGTGCACACGCACATTGATTCATTAATTAACTCAAACTTGTTGCACCAGAGTGCAGTGAGAGACTCAAGTGTGGGGAACATCTGTAAGAAATCAAATTCAAGGGAGGAAAGGGATTTGGAGCAAGAGCAGTCTCACACAGACAGCTCAGAATTCCCTCAGCACAGGCTGCTGGAAACCAGCATCCAAGGACATCTCCAGCTTCTCCTGTCCTTTTGTTGTCCCTGGTTTTTCCTGCAGGCGGGATGGACACACACCAGAACCCAGGAGCTGTGTTTGCACTGGAGCTCACACTCCCTGGCAGGAGACAAAGCTCTCCCATGGAGAAAATAACACCCAATTACATCATTTCGAGCAATCACAGTGAACAAACCCATGCAAATGGCCAAATTAAGGCTTGAAAGGAGCCTTCTGCCATTTCCTAAATTGTTATACCTTTCATCAAACCCCTTTAACAATCTCTCTGAACCTTTTCTCTGTCTAGCCAGGAGATCCACATTAACCAACCAGCCCACCCAGGGCTGAACACAACAACAGCGATTACACACACAAAGTCTGCTGTTTACGAGGGGGTAGAAATGAAAATAGACACTTATCTCTCTCTAGACCCATCCTCCCTGCTCAATCCTGCACAGCCTCTGCCTCCCCCTGCCAAACTCCAAGTCTCTGCCTCCATCTCATGGAGAGACTGGATCTCTTCAGCTCCACTGAGTTACTTTTTTCCTTTTTTTTCCTTAAACCAGACAAAATCCACCCCCTCTCCCCCAATTTCACATAGCCCCAGGCAGACTTACAGCATGGAAATTTTTAGCCTGAACAATTACTGCTTGGCAGAGAGTTAACTGGCTGCAAACAGGATCCTATAATGGGCACTCTTGGCTATAAACAACTTGCCTGGCTTCATTTTAAGCAAGTTCATACCTCGGGATAGATCTGCCCCCCCCCCCGACTCTCCCGAAGTCCATTTCACAGCTATTTATGTTTAATAAGAGGCAGCACCAGCAGCATGGGAAATCAGCAGCACATCCACCATGCAGGTTGGGTGCTGGTGCACACACTAAACCAATTTATCTTCCTCCATCACACAGCACAGATTTAGGGGCAGCAAGCCCCAGTCCTGACAGGACAACCTGCTCCTCTTCTCCCAGCAGGGGATGGAACAGCCACAGACCCCACCCCACAGCCAGAGCTGCCTTCCTGCTATTTCCAAGGGCAAATGCCACAGCTGAGCTGTTTCATCCTCACTCTCAGCCCCCACGCTGCTGGTTTTCCACATGGAGCCCAGGAGACCCTGGGGAAAATGCTATTTTTACAGTCCAGTCACCCTAAGTTGCACAGCAAGCCTTGAGCAGGGATGTTCTGAGTTGCTACTGGAATTTTGAGTGGGGTATTTTAGCTGCAGAAGCCTCTGCCCATGAAAACTCCAGCAACTCATCACCCAATAACATCCCTACAAAATCTGAAAGGCTGTGTCCTTCCTTTGCCTCCTCCCAGCAACAGTTTCATTAGGCCACACGGATCCCCAGCTCTAAATTGCATCAAGGAAAGACAATCCTGCAGCCCTGGCTCCCCTGGCAGAGCAGGCTTGTCACAGGAATTGTCACAGGAGCTGTCAGGACTGCGATGAGCCTTTGGACAGGGACTGCTGGGATGGAGTCACGGGCTGGTAATTAAGTGACAGCGTTTGCCTGACGCTGAGCTGGAGCTGGGAGAGGAGGAAGAGCCACTCCAGGAGATGCTGCAGAGCCTGGGAGGAGGATGGAGCTGCAGCACGGAGCCCTGGGTGCAGCTCAAAGCTGGAAAGGATCTGCTCAGGCAACACAAAACCCTCACCTCCCACCCTAATGGAGAATGACACCTGGTCCTGTCTAAACTGATGGGAAAAAAAAAAAGGCAGGAAAGTGCCACATAATACAAGATTTGCTACTTTCTGTCGTGAAAAAAATCATGATAAAGTGGACCATCCACTTTGTTGGAGGGTCTAGAGGCAGATTTTATTTTTTTTTTCAAAAAAAAAGTTTTAGAAGATCTTTCAAGAGCAAACCTGTGGTGGTCACATTCTCTGAACAGAGAGAGACACAATTCTCTCTCCAGGATTTTTCCTGGGGAAGGCAGTGAGAAAGCTCAGAGAAAGAAGAAGGAAAACCATTCTTATCTCTACCTGCTGCTCCTGTTGTTTGGCACACGTGGAATGTGTCATGGAGATTGTTTACAGAGAGTGATTTGTTAGTTGGACTCTACTGATGGTTGTTTGGACTGATTGACTAATTAGGTCAAAGCTGTGTTGTGACTGTCTGAGACAGCCACGGGTTTTTCTTTAGCATCTCTTTAGTATTGTTTTAATTTAGCATTAGTGTAATAAAACCTAGCTTAATAAAGCACTTGTTCAGCCTTCTGAATCATGGAGTCAGAGCACATTATTCCCTACCTTGGGGTCACCCTGCATTTATACAAACCACTGAATTTTCCAACACATCCAAGTTGGAGAAATACCTGTTTTTATATAATTTGCCGTAATGCAGATGGCTAACATGTCATTGTTACATGACATGACTGTTGGTGTAATTTTAGTGTATGGATTGTGGTAGGAGTGGCCAAGGATGCAAGATCAAGCATTTGGAGGTGGAAATTTCTGTTTCAGACTGAGAGGAATAGCAGATTTGTCTTTCCAAACCAGCTGTGGGTCTGCTGGGAGATAAAATCAGGACTGGGTGATAAAAGAAACAATGAGAAAGATTCCACTGATTGATGAATGGAAAAAGATATTTGCACTTACAAATAAACTGTAGGTTTGTTGATAAATGAAATTAGACATTGAAAGATGAAAGAAACAATGGAGAAGAAAAACCCCTAAATTCCATAAGAATTAAAAATGAAAAGGGAGGGTTCTACATTAGAGGGGAATCTCTGGTATCAGGTGTTCTGGGGAGTCTGAACCTCTCAAGTACCTCAGAAATGGGGAAAGAGAGAAGGGAAATGTGGCTGGGAAATTGGGATAAAAAGGAAGCTGCATCCTCCAAAAATGTGAGAGACCCCAGGGGAATGCCCCATGGCCTCTCCCTTTAGTGGAATAAAGTTCCAGGACTGCTCTGTCTCCTTTTTGGACATAAACCTCTGGTGTTTGTGGATTAATTTTCCTAACGAGACCCATCTTTAAGACACTGGGCTGCACAGAAGGAGCTTCCCAGTGTTCTGTCTGAAGCCCTGGAAGAGCCCAGCACTGCAGGAATGCCAGACATCCCACCCTGCAGTCAGTGCTACTCTTCCCTTTTGCTGTCAGGGCTTTCAGCACAAAATAAAACTCTTACGAGCTTCTAATCAAGTTAAAAACCTCTTCCGAACCTTCCCTCCTCTGGAAAGGGAAAAAAAAAAAGAAAAAGGAGCAAGAAACATCACATCTCTCTTCCTTCTCCATCTCCCTCCCCTCTGCCTTCAAGTGCTCCTTGGAGTGTCTCTGCAGAATCATGTTTATATGCAGTGAGTGCTGTTGTTAGTTAATAACATCGCGATCGCTGAACCTCCCTAATGAAAGAGAGAGACAACATAAACTGTCATTTCAAACAAACATGCAATCAGGGTACCAGCAGCTCTGAAAATATTATCTTCCCCAATTTCACGCGCTTCACGCAGGAAATGGGCTGCTTTCATGGAGATTCTGGTGCCTGGCTCCTCACACCCAGCACCGGGGAGCGGTGGGGGCACATTAAAGCCATGAAATTGTCTGGGCTATGAAGGAGGAATTGTTTTAACAGCTGCAGCCAGGGAAGGACAAACAGCAGCAGCGATTATATCTTCATTGCTCGTCGTAACCAATGCACCAGGCAAGTTGTAATTAGGCTGTGAAAGGCTGAAGGTTTGATAGCCGAGGCTTTGAGCTCATGATTAGACACAGCACATTTGTCCTGCCCCACGGCCACCCTGGCCCCTGCAAAAGGGGAGAGCAGATCTCCTGCCAGGCTCTCTGAGGGCTGAAAATGCTGCTCAGCCTGCAGACAGCAGTGCTCACACTTCTGCAGGCTGCACACTTCTTCCTCCTCTTCCTCACCACCCACGTCATAGAAGTTCAGAAGGGTTTGGGTTGGGAGTGACCCCAAAACCCATCTCATTGCAACCCCTTGCCATGGCTGTGACACCTCCCACTGGAACAAATTGCTCCAAGCCCTGTCCAGCCTGGCCTTGAACACTTCTGTCTCCACAGCTTTTGAAAAAATGCCATTTTCCAGCTTTGGGGCGATCTCCAGCTGACAAAGGTGATTCAGAGCAGCTGATCAGCTCCCTGTTCTGGAGAGCTCAGTAATCCAAAGTGTCAATGGTCCTGAAGAGCCACAGTGATGATGGCAATGGCCCTTCCTGTGCAGAGCATGTTTCTCTCCAGGTTCAAAGACCTGCTGAGGGCTTGACAAGCCACTGGGGCTTGGAGACCTTGGGAGGGCATGGATTGTCTTCCCAGCCACAACCCACCTTGCTCAGAGCCAATGGAGGCAGCAGAAATCCTGCCTGACTTTACCTGGAACCACCTTACTCAGCCAAAACATCATGGGAACCAAACCCAGAATGGATTCACCTCGCGTGGTCTGACCCTTGGATCTGCTTGGACGAGCTGGAACTTGTTTTTTATTCTAACCAGAATCAGTGTCTGACAGTCTGCTCCTGCACAGGCCTACAGGGACAGCTCAGCTGAACAGAGAGCAGGCAGAGCCAGAGCTGACACCTTCCAAGGGCTCTCCCTCAGCTCTTTCCCCCCATAAACATGAGGGATCCCTCTGGGAAGCAAGACTGAAAGATGAAACCTCCTCTTCCTCCTGATGCCATCACCACCCAGTGATGCCATCTTCTCCAAGGCAAGTGGAAGAGGCTCAGGGGTATGCACTGGAGAAGAAAAACTTAGAGAAAAAGGACTGAGTTTTCCCTTGCAAAACATTTCATTAAAAAAAAAAAACAAAAAAAAACACCTCAGGGAAAGCCAGACTGCATTTACTCACTGGTCCCATCTCTGATCATGATAGGATTGAAGGAAAACAGGGTGGGAACAGCTCAGACCCACCCCAATGCCTATGGAAAGGGACAGGGTAAGGGAGGTAAATCACAGCAAAAACTTTCTTCCTGTTGGTAAAAAAGGGGCTAATTTCCCTTCACCCCAACGTTTGAACAGCCACACACTGAGAGGACCATGTGGGAGAGCATGCAGGAGGTGACAGCACTGCCACCCAAGCCTGGCAGCCGCATTCAAATCATGTTTGAAAACTCTTCTGACATTTAAGAAAAATCAACAAGCATCTCAAGTGATGAGGGGACCAGGCATCTCACTGGCTGAATGTCACATTTAAAGCTGCAGAGATAGCAGCTGCTTTATCTCCTCAAGCAGGTGGTTGGGCTGGTAAACAAGGCACTGAGGGTCAGATTCTGCTCTTGCACCTGCATTTCTTCATTGGCAGCAGCTCTGGATTTGCACCAAGTGACAGACAGCCAGGGCAGGACTGGAGAGTCTATTAAACTTTAATACTTTGAGCATCAACAATGAGTGTGCTACCAGCCCCCTGCCTGGACTCCCAATATCTCTACGGGTCACAGCCACACCAGTAAAAAATTATTGATTTAAATTGGCGGTGCCCTTTTGGAATCAGTTGTCGTTCTGACTGATGTACAGATATGAGCAAAAGGACATTTGAAGCATTTTAATGCACTTTTTACTGCATTATCTCTCACCAGGATCTTCACTGCTTCAAGGAAATGACTCACATAGCAAGTAGAAGAACCCAATGTAATTAACGACCTGGCAACTCTATAATGATCCTTTCTACATAAAAAGGTCTTCCCTATGCTATGAATAGACTTCAAGTAATTTATTGTGAGCCATATAAAGAACAGACTGCTTTGACCTTGGGGATTTTAAGTTGTGGTGGGGTTTTTTTTAACAACCATAATTGCAAAGAATATTTTAAGTGATAGCCCTTAAAGAGAAATTTTTAAATGCAATGTGAAAAGTGAAGAATCATCACAAACAGCCTTCCAAGACAATATTAACAAGGATCCGCTGCATCATTTAGGGATGAGGTTTCAAGACTAAACAATAGATTCCTTCCATTTCTGATGGGTGTTACTCTAAGCCTCAATGAACTGAAACCCAGGTGGGGTTTCCCTCCCTCAGGTAGCTCCCAGGAATTAATGGCTTTGCAGGAAAGCCCATGGGGAAGCCAAGAACGAGCCAGTTTCACTGCACTCTCCAGGCTGTCCCATGAAGCTGATCATCTGCCTTCTATGAACCGAGCCAGGATGAGCCATCATTTTCCTGGAATTATAGAATATCCTGAATGGGAAGGGACCTGCAGGATGAGTCCAGCCCCTGTCCCTGCACAGACCCCCCAGCAATCCCACCCTGAGCACCCCTGGCAGCGCTGTCCAACCCCTCCTGGAGCTCTGGCAGCCTTGGGGCTGTGCCCATTCCCTGGGGAGCCTGGGCACTGCCAGCACCATCTGGGGGAAGAACCTTTTCCTGAAATCCAACAAAACATTCCCGGGCACAGCTCCAGCCGTTCCCTCTGGTGCTGTCCCTGCCCCAGAGAGCAGAGATCACAGCTGCCCCTCAGGAGAAAGCTGCAGCCCTGGATGGGTCTGACCTCAGTATCCTCTCCAGGCTGGAGAGATGTGTTTTACACACACCCACCTCCTTGCCCCTGATTTCCTTTGCTCCCCATCCCGCGCTCCCTCTGCTCACATCAACACGCCACAACAGAAGGAGCTCAGCTACGATTTCCTGCAGCGGGACTCTGGGTAAATTGTTGGCCTTATGTCCAGCCTGATTGTTTCATTTTGGCTTTTACCTTTTGCAGTGAAGCCTTTACTCCCTCCCTCTCACTCACGCCTCCCCTGCCCGTGCGTGTTTCCTGCTTTCCCCTCGTTTCTCATTTCATCTGCCTTTCATATCCCCCAGTCCCCTGCATGTTCACAGGGACAGAGGCATAGGCAGGTGATTTGAGCAGGAGTTGAGTTCAGTCTATCAGGGCTCTTTTCAAGGTCTTTGAGAGAGGCAGGGACACCTGGAAAGGGGTCACATCACACACAGGATTAGTTGTGGCAGGACATCTAACACGACGTGCTAGAGCGACTTCCACCCTTTGAAGTACCCGGAGCTGTTTTGATTCCTTTCCCAGAGCTTTGGGGATGTCTCGATTACAAGGAAACATGTTGAGCAAAGGAATAAATCTGGCCCAGGAAAGGGTAAGTTGCGAGTTTGACTGAAAACAGCTGGGATGGAACCACTTTCCGTCAGAGAAATGAGATTTGTTGGAAGAGAAGCACTTTGCGGAGTCAGGTCTTTTTCTGCAGAAATTTCATTTCACAGAAGAGGGAGAAAAAAATCACATCTGACAACTTTGAATCATCCTGCTTTGATACTCCTCAAATCCAGTATTTTCATTGTTTCAAAACAACTTTAACCTCAGTCTTGTTTTCCCTCTATTGTTTCCCTGTTGTGCTTTTGCAACAAAGACATAAATAAGGTAATGCAAACCCAAGATATGTTCCTGCCTGTAATGTTTTAAAGGAGTGAGGAAACACAGCTTTTCGCTTCTATTCAAATCAAAGCCACCAAAACTCACAGCTGAAGACAGAATTTCACTAGTGGAAGGGCATAAAAATGTGTTTCAAATGTATTTCAAAATTGGATGAGGATAGAGTCACCCTTTCCATCAAGTGGAAGTGCTTGAAGTAGTCAAGAAGCATCAAATTGATGACAGCAAAACACCATTTATTCACCTCTTCTAGGCTGTTGTATCATATTGAATATACAGGACTAAATTTTCATATGATTTAAGCTTAAGTATAATTCTCACATTTAATTAAACAGAAACAAAGCAGCGACGTGTCAATACCTGCTATTTTGATTTCAAATCACTTCAAATGCTGGTAGAAGTGAGAAAGCTCAGAAACAGCTCAGAGAAGAAAGTTATTCCTCCCAAAAAAAAAGGAAGAAGAATAAAAGCCCTCTGCCATCCTGCTTCCCATTGACTACCAGATCACATCACTCTCAATCGCTACCATAGCTCACATTAAAAAATTAAGTCCATAACTGCAGAGAAGCATCTACCCATTTCTTTTATAGCTTCTTGCCACAACGAGCGATACATCTCCATTATCCCAGCACTCTCACCAACACACAATAGATCTGAGCCAGCATCATAAATAACATTTCGTGTAACGAAGTTACGCTGAGGAGAGCAGGCATAAATTAACACTCAGCCGTGTAACTCTAAATAGTATTTTAGGCCTTGTCAGAAACCAATTATGCAAAATATCCTCCTCACCAAGATCTGCTCGTGATACTCCAAAGGATTACCTTGTTTCCAGCACCGTGGTCAAGGCAGGGGGATGTGGATTGGGAAAGGAGGGCTTAGCTGGGGGGTGCTCAGATGATTAAACCCTCTGAAGTCATCTAATTACTGACATCATGGCTCAAAAGCATCTGTGCACTTCCAAACAACGTTTTAATTTGCTGTTTGTAATGAAGACGCTTCCACTCAGAGCCGAGCCCGTTATCCCAAGTCAGCCAACACCCTGAAGCAGGAGGGGCTACTAGGGATGAGATTTGCAAGGTTTAATCAAAGATAATACCAGTAAAACTCGTGCTGCCTGTACCTTTCCACTGTTTTGGCCATAACCCAAAGGAATACAGCATCACCTTATTCCAGCCAGGGATGAAGATTAAACACCTTTCTCAAGGTCACACACAACCGAGTGGGAGAGATGGGGATAAATGAGAAGCATCTGTTATCTTCCCATCCCAGGTTGGATTTCCAAGACTGGAACTGGTCAGAAATCCCCAACTGGCTGTAAAAATCCTGGCTGCTTTCTGTTCAAATGAGGAATGGGTCTGAAAATCCCTAAGGATATTTACTAAAGTCCCCAGCAATTGTTTATCAGCACGGATTTAATTGTCCCAGCAACCCTGTCCCTAAGAAACCAGCAGTTGGGGTTTTAATCCTCGTGATTATGATCCTCCTTACCTCATGCAGCAGCCGTTCAGATTTTTAAATTTCCAGGATTCTCCCCAAAAAAACAAAGGCCGAGCACAGCTCCTGCTGATCCTCGGGCACCACATTGGCTGCTCACACCTCCCTCAACTCCAAGAGTTTGCTGCAAAGCTGATGGCAGATGTGATTTCCAGCTGGGTCTATAGACCGACCACAGCAGGTTCATTAATAACAATTATTAAGTGCTTTATGTTACAAATTAGGCCTGTAGGAATACAAAAAAATATCCAGCCAGTTGGCTTGCAGGCTCCTGTCAGGAAGAACTGTAAATTCCCATTGTCACAACAACATCCCCATGACAAAATGGGGATAGGAACTCGTCATAAATAAGGCTTTAAAATAGCTAAATCATCATTGGGGGTGAGAATATAAATTAGCAGTCAGATGAAGCCCCATGGAATGGCTCAGATAACAGCTTCCATTCATCAAGCACACGGATTTTCAGAAGCTGCATGGAAAACATTTTCCTTTTGCTGCTTCCCAGCACCCAGAAGTTGCAACCACACAGGTCCAGGCATTTTGCTTAAAATATATCACAAATCCCTGCCAATAACCTTTGGAAATTGATAGATCGGGCAAAAGAGGAGCTGCTAAAATGATAGAGGGAGGGAAAAAATCACTCCTAGTCACGTCCTCAAGAACATCCACGATTCCTCAGGCAGGCTGGGAAGAGTTGCAGCCACCCAGGCAGCAAAACACTGGCTGGAAAATGCAGAGGAGCAGGATGACAAGAGGGGAAAAAAAACCCAAAAACCAGAAAAATGTTCCTTTAATTATTTTATTCCACATTTAATTATTTAATTCCCCACACTAAGGGATAGTCTGCCCTGGAAAGGTGAAAGGGAAGAGCAGAGAAGCTCCATACTCCTGAATAAGCTTCAACTCCTGAACATGTGGCACCATGGCACCAAGAAAGAGGGAAAAAGACTCAAAGCTGGAAGAAATCAAGTTTTTTACCTCAAAAAAATTCTGGGGAAAGCCATTTCCTTCTCCTTACCCAGCAGTCCCCACAAAGCAGTGTTCCCAGGATCCTGCAGAGGACACAGAAAATGGATCCACGCGCACAAGAGATGCCGAGGCCGCAGATCCCACCAGGGATTCCTCAGGAATTTATTTCACTCGCTTCTGCCCAAGGCTGGATGCGAGGCAGCAGAGGAGAGGGAGCTTATTCATCCCTTACTGGGCCCTTGGGGCACCCAGCTCCCCCCACCATGAAAATTTTAATAAAACCAGTGCATCGACTTTCAATTAGAAGGCCGTAAAACGGTTCATTTTCATCTGTTTGTTGCACAGTAACACAGATCCTCGGGAGAAAACAGCTCCTTTTCCAGACTGTCTGCGACGCAGAGAGCATTAATTGAATATTCTGTTGAAACCACCTTCAATTAGTGCCTCTGAGTTTTGCATGACATTCATCACTGCAGCTCGCCCCGCTCTGCGTGCGGCACGTTTGGGGTTTGGCGATGCTCACATCACATTAACTCACAGCATTAGCCCGAAAATAACAATTTTATTTGCTAATGAGATGCTAGCTGGGGTAGGGCAGGCTGCTGCATGAGGCAACACCTCCGTGGCATGAAGCAAAATGGGTTCCCCAGCCACGAAATTAACAGTATTGATTATAAATTCCTCATCTAACCCAATCCATTGCATTGCTCTTCCACTCTTGCTGAATGGAAAAGTTGAGGGCAACCCTATGGTTGATGTTGTAACATAGACACAGCTCCCTTCTTGGAGTTCCACAGCCAGAACTAAGTGCATTCACATCCCAGATGGAATTCAAGCTATAAATGATTGTCCTGGGGATCCTGAAGCACCATAAAGCTGTGCATTTCCTTTCTTTGGCCATAGCTGAGGAAAAATTCAAGCTGAGTAAGGACCAAGGACAACAGGTCCACTCCAGGTAGCACTGCCACCTGGAAACCTCCCCCACGTGGAAAGACAGCTGAAGCCATTCATCCCAGGGCTGATTTCTCCTGAAAAACAAAGGAGTTTTGGAGCAAACATTGTCACAGACTCATCCAGCTCACTGAGCAGAAGTTCCCACTTCAATCTCCAAAACTCTGACAAGCTGTGATGCTGCTCCCCCTCCCTCAGCGTGGAGCAGAGATGCTGGAAAAGATATTCTGGTGGAAAGGTGCTTTCATGACTCAAAGTAAAAAAAAGCATATTTCTATTTTGTATTCCCCTCTGCTGACTGGGGGATCTTCTTCTGCTGAGTCCTTTCCACTCGTTCCTGTGGCTGCCAGGGTCTCTCCAGACACTGGTGCAAAAGGCAGAGGGGAGCCAAGGTGTCTGCCAGGCACCAGGAGCTCAGAGTGCCCCAGGAAGGAAGGGCCAAGGAGTGCAGGGATGGGGGATCTGCACACCTTACACGTGGCTGTGCATCCTGCAGGGAAGGGGAATGGCTCAGCTGCTGCAAAGCAAGGCATCCCCACAAGATCACTGAGGTTGGAAAAGCCCTCCAAGATTGTTGTAGTGTGTTGCAATTCCAATACAAGATCAAGTCCCAGCTGTGCCCAAGCCCCACCTTGTCCCCAGCCCAGAGCTCTGAGTGCCACCTCCAGGCCTTCCTTGGACACCTCCAGGGATGGGGACTCCAAACCCCCCTGGGCAGCCCCTGCCAGACTCTAACAACCCTTTCCATGAAGAATTTCCTCCTAACATCCAACCTAAACTTCTCCTGGCGCAACTTGAGGCGTTTCCCCGTGTGCTGTCCCTGCTCCCTGGGAGCAGAGCCCGACCCCACCTGTCTGCCCCCTGCTCAGGGAGTTGTGGAGAGTGAGGAGGTGCCCCCTGAGCCCCATTTTCTGCAGGCTGAGCCCCACAGCCTCTTCCCACAGAACTGACTCTCCCATCCCTTCCCCATCCCTGGACACACTCCCAGCCCTCAGTGTCTCTCTCCCAGTGAGGGGCCACACCTGGACACAGCATTGAGTGTCCTGGGTTGCCAAGGAAATTGTATTCTATTTGCCATCTGGATGGCAGTTGCCTTCTGCTAATTGGGCAGTTTTCCTTATCTCTCCCACACCAAATCCTCCCTCTGGTGGGACGCCTGCTGATAACAGGCTATGGAATGTCACTGCATGGCTGATAAGAACTACAGCATCCCATTGGGAGATGTGAGCCCAGGGGGAGGAGCCAAGCATTCCTACCTGGATATAATCTGAGATTCTGGAACACCAGCACGGCTTCTCCACTGTATTCTATTTTATTTTATTTATTTATTCTATTTTATTTATTTGTTTATTCTATTTTATTTATTTATTTATTTATTTATTTATTTATTTATTCTATTTTGTTTTATTCTATTCCATTCTATTATTCTATTGTATTCTAAATAGAATTTTATTCTATTTGCCATATGGATGGCAGCTGGCTTCTGTTCAGTGGGCAGTTTTCCTTATCTCTTCCACACCCAATCCTCCCTCGGGGGGAAGGGGATATCTGCTGATAATGAGCTATTTAATGTCAGTGAACTGTTATTCCTGCTCCCATATTTTTGCCTGAGAGCCCCTTAATTTCAAATTTATAGCAATTTGGAGGGAGGAGTTTTGCATTTTCTGTGTCAGGGGAGGTTCCTGCCTTCCTTAGCAGACACCTGGCTTTCCAATCCAAGACACTGAGGCACCTCCCAGCAAAAGCCCAGCCAGGCAAGGAGGATCCATCACCTCCCTGGGGCACAGCCTCAGCTTGCCCAGCTCGAAGAGAGCTGGAGCACTGTGAAAAGAAGAAGGAAGCAGGATTTGTGGAGCACGTTGTCACTTACGAGAGCGCACGGTCACCTCCTGAGAAGGCACTGTCACCTCCTGAGGTGACACACTGCATTAACAAGGTGATATTAATAGGCAGATCCTCCATGCAGAATTTCACCCACGGAGCTGCAGTGACGTTTAACCTTGTGCCAAGTGCGCAGCAAGCTGATTATTTTAATTACAGGGTGGGATTTTTGTTGGGTTTTTTTTTTTCCCTTCCCTGTTGCAGTTCCATTATGAGCTTCAGCCACATTCCTGAACAGCTGAAGGGAGGAGGGGTCCATGGCAGTATCCAACATCCAGGTGCAGTCAGGGGTGGGTCACCTGCACCTGAGGTCCCCTCCCAGCCCCAAATCACTGCTCCAGCCTCTCTGTGCAACCCTGCTGGGACACTGAGTGCTCAGAGCAGAGCTCTCGAAGGTCCCGAGGGCCAGCAACCCTGAGATGTGCACAAAGTCTCTGCTTCGGCCTGTAAAATTGAAGGATGAATCAGAGATCTTTGTTTTCGGTCTCAGAAATATTTATTATTTCTTATCTAGAAAGTTTTCCACCCACACAGCCAGGATCAGTCCAGCAGGACAGTGCCAGGCACTCTGCCTGCCCCCGGGGCTGGGTTATCTCTTTATACCAAAAACTACCTATAACATGTTTACAATTACTTCCCAACACCCATCACCTGTGTTAGACAGTGAGCTTCTACTCTAAACCCATCTAAAGGTGTCACCATCACAGCAGAAGATGGAGGCAGAGAAGAAGGAAAAGAAAGGCTGGACACGCCCAAATCTCTCCATCTTGCCTCTAAAACTTCTATACTAAAAATCCCAAAATCTACTTTTTCACCCAGTGAAAGTATTATTGTTACACTAATTAAACTGCTGGGGCTTGCAGGTCTTCATACAAGGCTGGCAATTTGCTCTACTGTTCATAATCTCACCCACTGGTGTTCTGAACTCTGTGCCAGGGTCTCTGAGCCCCCTGGCAGGGTCTCACTAACTCTGGACACCCAAAAGGACATCCTGAGTTCCAACACAGAGCAACTCACACTTATTGTACATGAAACATCTACATTTACACCTGAGCTCGCAGCTGGGCTCTTGGCTTCCACCAAAGCCACGGAAAAACCCACGTTTGCCTGACAAATAAAGGCAAACACAATGTTTTTGAGAAACCCCACGCAACAGCCAACTTTTTTTTTTCTTTTTAATTGTTCCTTAACTTCCTATCTGCAAATCTGCAGAGCACTCTAACATAATCAGGTCCTCTGCACAAGGGATTAGCAGGCTTATATCCCGTGGATCCAATCAGCAAAGTCTATCAGCAAAACATACTTATGTTGATACAGCTATTATAATCTGCATAATTCTTCTGAGTTCACATACTTAATGGATAGCAAACAGAGTCATTACTGCTGCAACTTCCATCCGTAGGATCTCTACGAGCCATTCACTGCAGTGTTTTTTATTATTCATAGCTTTAGTTATTGATTTTCAGCAGAAGATACATGCTTTTAAGCACCATAAAAGCAAGAGAGGAAAACAAATAGCACTATTCCAAGATTAATACGCTGCTCATAGTGAAAGTATGGCTGTCACACGGCACTGGGTTGAGCCGGTGGAGCCCTGACAAATTCTATGCAAAATGGCTGAGTCGCTTAAGCAGCTCGTTAAATAATTTAAAGGCAAGTTTTACTGGAGGCAGGAAAGTTCTTCCCCAAATCCACTTCCTTCGATTTATGAGTCTGGAGTACGTTAATCAACACAAGTTGATGCTGCATCCCAGAAGGGCACAGACCCTGGGGAGGGTTTGAGGGATGTGGGATATAGGATTTGATGGAGTGGGATTCCTCTGTGGAAGGTTTAAGGGATATAGGATAAGAAAAAATGTGATCACTCTGTAGAGGGTTTGAGGGACATGGGATATAGGATTTGATGGAGTGGGATCCCTCTGTGGAAGGCTTGAGGGACATGGGATATAGGATAAGAAGAAGTGTGATCCCTGTGTGGAAGGTTTAAGGGACATGGGATAGGATTTGATGGAGTGGGAGCCCTCTGTAGACCAAGGATCCCAAGCCATGGGGTAGTTGACAAGCTTGGGTGCAGCGATTACCCATGTTCAAATCATGGGACACCAGGAATCCTCAAGATGGGGCACATAAACCTGGAAAGTGCAAGGACAACTCATCCTTCCCCTTTCCCAGCTCCCTAACAGAGGATGATGATGACTATTACTATTACTATTACTAACTATTACTATTACTATTACTATCTATTACTATTACTATTACTATTACTATTACTATTACTATTACTATTACTATTACTATTACTATTACTATTACTATTACTATTACTATTACTATTACTATTACTATTACCATTACCATTACCATTAATTATTATTATTTCGTTTTATAGCTTAAAGTGGGACACTCCGGTGAGACCTCCGGCCCGCTGGGGGGCGCTGTGCGGAGGCCGCACCGGAAGCGGAAGCGCGGGCGGAAGCGGCGGGCGGTGCCGGCGGAGGGTCCGGGCGGTGAGTGTGGCCCGGGGCTCCCGGTGTGCCGCATAAGCCCCCGCGCTCCCGGCACCTGCGGGCTGGGTCCCGGTGCTCCGGAAGGGGTCTGGGCGGTGACGGGACCCATCCCAGTGCCCGGTGAAAGGTCCGTTCAGTCGTGTCGCTGTGGATAGCCGATCACGGGTCCCGGTGTGCTGGGCTCTGTGAGCCCGCTGAGGGACTGGGCTTGGCGGGATCCATGCCTTTCTCCGGTGCCCGGTAAGGGGCTCGGCGAGGGCCCGGTCTGGGGGGCTCTGCTCGGTCTCAGTGCCTGATGAGGAGCCCGGTGTGGGGGGCCCGGGAGGCAGCGCCCCGGAATCCAGTCGGGGGTCCCGGTCTGCGGGGCTGTGCGAGCCCCGCTGTCCGCTGAGGGTCCCGGTCGGGGCCTTCTGAGCCAGCCCAGCGAGGGCTCCGCACCCGCTGGCCTCTGAGCGCCGGTGCCCGCTGAGGTTTCGGCGCGGCTGAGCCCCCGACCCCGCCCGAGCAGCCCAGGCCGGGCCCTGCCGAGCCCGGTGGGGTTCGAGCCGTGCAGCCCTGCCCACGCTCCCGGCTGTGACAGCCCGTGCCCTCCCCGCCATGCCGGCCCACGGCCCCTCGGGGTCCCGCCGGCCGCTGCTGGTCCTGCTGCTGGCCCTGGGCTGGCTGCTGGCGCTGCAGCTGCTGCTGGACCTGCGGGCGCTGGGGCTGCTGTGCGGGGCGCTGGCCGTGCTGGGGGGCTGGCTGGGCCCCCCGGCCCTGCTTCCCCCCGGCCGCCGGCTGCGGCTGGAGCGCTTCGTCAGCTCCCTGCGGGCCCCGGCCGGCAGCCCTGCGGACGAGGGCCGGCTGGAGAAGGAGATCGCCAGCACCGTCCGCAAGGTGGTGCGGGATTTCGTGGCCTCGTGGTACCGCACGGTGAGCAGAGAGCCGGCCTTCGAGGCCGAGGTGGAGAGGGCCATGCTGGGGCTGGCCGCGGAGCTGCGGCGGCGGATGAGGCGGGTGGACCGGCGAGCCCTGGCCCGCCGCCTGCTCCTGCTCTGCGGGCAGCACCTCCAGAGCTTCCTGCGGGCTCGGGATGCCCTGAGGGCTGACCCCAAGGGCGGCCGGACGCTGTGGAGGGAGTACAGCCGGCTGGCAGGGCCGCACCCCGCTCTGCTGAGCCCCGCGGCCGAGGTGGGCTGTGCCCGCGCCGCCGTGGACGCGCTGCTGCGGGCGCTGGTGCCGTGGCCGCACCTGGAGACACGGACGGGACGTTTTGTGGTGGTGGAGCTGGTGGCCTGCAACGTGCTGCTGCCGGCCATCCGGAAGATGTCTGATCCCGACTGGATCAACCTGCTGCTCATTGGGGCGTTTTCCAAGAAGCCCCGGGGTGGGAAGCCCCACCCTGCACCCTCAGTGCCGGATTCCTTGCCTTTCCCGGTGCAGACGGATGCAGCTCCCGCCGGGCTCCCCCCAACCCCAAGGGCTGCCGAGGGGCTCAGGAGAGAGGCAGGGGCTGCTGGAGAGGCAGGAGAGGAGGCGAGCAGGTCAGGCCACGCAGAGGAACCCTTCCCGCGCTCCCAAGCCCTGGGATCCCTCTTCCCCTGTGAGGGTTTGGAGCTGGAATCCCCCACACCTGACGTGGGGCAGGACGTGGAAGTGCTGGCTCCTTCCCCTGCTGGAGAGCTCCTTGATGAGCCCCCCCAGGACCCTTCTGTGCCAGAGGGAGGACCTGCCTCAGAGGATGGTACAGGGGACCCAGACCACGGCCCTGGCCCCAGCTCGGATGCTGGCGTGCTTCCCACCTCTGCTTTGAGCTCCTGTCCTGACATCCAGATCGAGCCAGCGGTTGAGAAGGAGGAGGAAAGCCCAGCTGTCCTCAGGAGGTTCTCCTCACAAAGACCCTCCAGCCTGGGGAGAGATCTGGGGGCAGCAGAGGGCCCAGCAGCATTTCCCCCAGAGCCTGGGCAGAGCCTGCCCCTGCTGTCATCCTCCCCAACAGCTTCCATGAGCACCTTCAGCTTCGAGCCCCTGAGCAGCCCCGAGGGGCCGGTGGTCATCCAGAACCTGCGGATCACCGGGACCATCACTGCCCGGGAGCACAGCGGGACTGGCTTCCACCCCTACACCCTGTACACCGTCAAGGTAAGGGCTCCCCGGGCACCACCCCCTCCCCACATCCCTGCTGCCACCACCTGGGCTGCTCTTTGCAGCTGAGGACTTGCTCTGTGTGGGTCTCTGCAATAAATTTTCTCTGGTAGTGGGAAATACTGGGCACTGTGGCTGTTTGAGATTCCTGTGTGGGGCTGGTTGAATCTTTTCCTGCTTTTATTCCATCATGATTGGTTCCTTCCTCTTCAGGGAAGGGTTGGCATGAGGAATTGCTGGGTGGGGACTGAGGGGGGGAGCAGGGCTGTTTGAGGATGTGTGAAGATGATGCCTTTGCCTTCCTCCTCAGTATGAGACAGCCCTGGAGGGCGAGGCAGCGGGCAGCCTGCAGCAGGTGGCTTATCACACCGTGAACCGCCGCTACCGCGAGTTCCTCAACCTCCAGACCCGGCTGGAGGAGAAGCCAGAGCTCCGCAAGTTCCTGAAAAGTCAGTGCCTGCAGTAGCCCTCCGAGAAAATCCTCCTCCCTTTTTTCTCATTCCCTGTTCCTCTGCTCCCAGTGTTTCCTGCCCTGCTTGTGCAGCTCTGGATGCTGGGCTGTGTCTCCTGCCCTCATCTTCCAGTGTTTCAAACCATTCCTCTTCCCATTCCATGACACTTGGCTTTGCAGTTTTGCACCATAACAGTGCATAGAAACACTGGTGTCTGTGTTACCTTGGGCTGATGCCAGGCAGTGAGCATTAGAGCATTAAGGTTTTAATAAAGACTAAAATCTTTATTAAAGATTCAGATTTTAAAATTTTTGATCTTGAAAATTTTTCAATTTTAAATCTAAAAGTCTTTTCATTTAAGGTTACTGTGATTTTGCAGTTTTCTCAAGCTTGCCTGTGGGTTTGTTTCCTTTGTAGACATCAAAGGACCAAAGAAACTGTTCCCTGATCTGCCATTTGGAAACATGGACAGCGATAAAGTGGAAGCCAGGAAAAGTCTGCTGGAATCTTTCCTGAAGGTGAGATATTTGTGTGCCCCTGTGAGCTAAAAGCAGAGCTCAGGACAGCTTTGTGCAGACAGTGGAGCACACCATGTCTCTTCCACATTACATGATCAGGTTGGGAGCTTGACTCTGAAATGATTTGAATCTCCATCTATCCTTGCAGCAATTGTGTGCAGTCCCTGAGATTGCAAACAGTGAGGAGGTGCAGGAATTCCTGGCCCTCAACACCGACGCCAGGATCGCCTTTGTCAAGAAGCCCTTTGTTGTCTCCAGGATAGACAAGGTGGGAAAAGTGGGGTGCTGCTTACCTGAGCCCTTTCCAGCTGCCCCCAGAGATGCTTCCTGAGTGGGGAGCTGCTTACCTGAGCCCTTTCCAGCTGCCCCCAGAGGCAGTAATTAAGGGCAGTAATTAAAGTCTGGCTTTGCAGATTGTTGTCAATGCCATCGTGGACACCTTGAAGACAGCATTCCCCAGGTCAGAGCCCCAGAGCCCCACGGAGGATCTGAGCGAGTCAGAAGTGGATGGGAAACCCCAGACAGATGGGAAGAAAAGCAAGTAAGGGCTCCCTGAGCTTTGCAGAACAAGGATTAATGCACAAACTGAGCCCCTGGTGGGGAAGAACTGACTTGGGGCTTTATGTGTTGGGTAGTACATTTTCTGTTGGGTAGTACATTTTCTGTTGGGTAGTACATTTTCTGTTGGGTAGTACATTTTCTGTTGGGTAGTAAATTCTGCCATACTCAAGCTGCCATACTTCCTCCTTCCCTTGCTGGACACAACTATTTGAGCTCCAGTTTATCTCAAGGGTTTCCCAGGAATGCTCAGGTTTCCACAGAAGGTAGGTTTCTTCCTAAAGGAGCTCTGAGGTGCTGCCATTTGCCAGCAGAGACGCTAATGGTCCTGATGAATTGCTTTTTAATCTTAAATATATGCAGGGAGTGATTGCAAAATACAGCTGAAAATTATCAACCTGAAAGTCCCCTCCTGCCTCTCCCATGTGTTCCAACAGTGGCCTTGCCCAGAAAACATATAAATTGCTATTTATGAGTAATATTTAAGATTGTTTCATGTATATTCCTCACCAAATGTTGGTCCTGTTGACAGTGCCCGGTCTCATTGTGATTGTCTCATCAGTGGTTCTTCCCTCACCAAGGAAGGGAAGATTTTTGCACAAGTATGGCTTTTTCTTTCCAAAAAGTGATGTTTTGCTGGAAAAAGCTGCTTTGGACAGAAAGACAAACTCAAAAAATACAAGTTTGGAACCATTTTGGCTGAAAAGGACATTCCTTAATGATAAACAGGCTATTTTACAATTTGTCCCAAAATCCCAATGTCCTTTCATATCCTTCTTTTTGTCAGTGTTTATAACTGGATTTCACAATCCTGCCGAGTGTATTTCATCTCAGAGGCTTTTCTGAACACTTCCCTGTGTGTGCTGCAGTGCTCACACCTTGCTGACCTCTGCCTGCATCTCCCTATCAGCTTCTGTGTAACAGCTCCTTGTGGAATGCTGGAAAACCTTGGCTCACTCAGGTGTACATGAGGAAAAGTGCTTTACAGCTTTCGTTGTGTGGTTTCACTTCCAACTCTTAGTTATCATGGAAGCAGATGCTTTTTTTGAACCATTTCAGGTCTAATCAGATTCTCTAGCTTGCATGTGGACAACAGTAAGAGGTCATGGGGCTTGGCTGAGGCTGGAAAACTCCTGACTCACAGAAAACTGACTGTGCCATGGCTCTGCTTTTCAGGTCCAGGCTGAGGTTCTCATCCAGTAAAATCACTCCAGTGCTGAGTGTGAGTGAAGCTCATGACAGGATCGTGTACTCCATCAGGGAGGGCAATGCTGTAAGTTCAGATCCTCTTGTAATCCTTTCACAGCCCCAGCCGCTGCCCTGTTTGGGAATAATCAACATCCACCAGGGCTGTGGCTGCTGCAGCCTTGTTGCCACATGCCAGCTCTTGGCAGAAGGACAATAAGCAGCCCTGGCTGTGCTGTTGGCTACACCTGGGGGCAAACCAGGAGGTAGGAGGCTGTCTGGGCACTGCAGACCCCAGGCTCTGTGGCACTAACACACTTTTGTAGGTCTCTGGCACCCTGTCACTGGCTGCTATGGAATCCTTCATCCAGAAGCAGGAGAAGCTGCTGGAAGCAGTCCCCAGCAAAGCTCCTGAAGGCCAGGAGGGCAGAGAAGCCAAGGAAATCTTTGTGCAGGAAGAAATGGATGGGCTGAGCACAGCAGAGCAGGGAGGACATCCAGACACTGATTCTGGTGAGCTCAGCCCCTCTCTCAGTGCTTGAATTTCTCCCCCTTGGTACCACACCAGCTCCAACATCTTCAGGTTTAGCTTGAAAAGTCTTCAGGACCTGCTCTCCTCCTGTTGCATCTTGATTGAAGGGAAAGCAGATTAGGTTTTCCAGTGCTGTTTGGTGATTGCTCTGGGCCTTGTTGCTGGTGGGAACAAATTGGGTTTTGGCTCAGTTGTGTCACTGCAGATCTTCACCGTGGTGTGCTCAGCACAGTCACTGCACAAAGAGGTTTCTTAAGGACACGCTGCTTAAACTGGCAGTGTTCTAAAATCAAGCTCTTAGAAACCAAAAATGGGCCAAATTACAGTTTGCTGGAAGTTTCCAGTTAGCCTTGATGTGTCCATACACTATGAAAGGACCTTTTGAGATTAAGTTCACATAGATTTGAGGGGAGTAGCACAAATGTCATCTCAGTTCAAGGAATGATGTTCCCTTTCTGCTTCTAGAACCCTCCTCTGAAGCACAGGGCTGCCCCAGAACAGTTACAAGATTATCCTGAACACACGCAAAAATATGTTCCCCAATCTTTTTTCTTGGAATAGCTGAGCTGTATCAGCTGGAACTTCCCAAAAAACTTCTCTCCAGTGGTTCAAGTTTGGCAAGCTCTGACTGAAAGCACGTGTTTGTGACAGGATAGGCCTGGTGTTCTGAAACCCAGCCTGTGCTACCAGCTTTGCCTGTAATCTTGGAACACATGCCCGTGGTTCTGGGGAAGCAAGACTGGAGTTGGAGGCCAGGGTTCTGCACAGAGCAGGCCAAGTTAGCTGAACTCTGAGGGAAATGGAATGTCAGTGATCTCAAATGCTTGCAGGTCTGGGATGCTTCAGGCTGGGCTGGCGGGGTGAGGAGAACAAATGTCTGGATAAAAAGGCAAACCCATGTCCCTATCTGCTCGTGGAGTGACTTCTGGGAAGTGGT
Source organism: Fringilla coelebs (assembly GCF_963513975.1). Classification (NCBI taxonomy): domain Eukaryota; kingdom Metazoa; phylum Chordata; class Aves; order Passeriformes; family Fringillidae; genus Fringilla; species Fringilla coelebs. Next base: position 5,267,885 of record NC_140051.1, read on the forward strand.
TGGCCAGCAGCTCTCTGAGAGAGAGGATTTGGATGCTGTGGGAATAAACAGCTTGCTGAGGATGCTCCCTGTGTGAGGTTCTGGGGAAGCTCCAGCCTGCTCCAGACTGCACTGGGAGGCCTCTGGGGCAAAGCAAGTGGGCAGTAACTTATGCATGGCCCAGAGCAAGAGGTACCAAGTGCCCTGTCTTGTCCCAGTGAAATCCTGGAATTAGTCCAGCCTTTAGGAGAGGAAGAGCAGAGGAGAGGTGAGGGGTCCAGAATCCCTCTTCCCTTTATTTCCCATAGTAAATTGTGAGTGTAAATTGTCTCTGTAGACAGACAGGTTGGAAGATGAGGCATGAGGGGAGCCAGATTAGGAAGAGCTGCTGCACAGGATCTCACAGAGCCAAGGCAGCAGCCTCAGGTCGGGGTGGTGGCCTGGGAGTGGCAGTGTGGGGCAGTTTTGTGGCACATCAATGAGCTTGTTCAGCACCACACCTCAGAGCCAAACTGCATGAAAGCAATTCCTTAGCGAGTAGAAGCTGGTTTTGCTGAAGGCTCTGACATCCTCCTGAGGCTCAGAGAGAGGTTTGGTGTCCCAGGTCTGTGACAGCAGAGATATTGGGTATGTGTGTGGGTTTGTGTTTTAACTGGTAAATCTGGTTTATCCAGATGTGTTTCATCCCACTCCCTGCCAAGCCTGGGATCTGCCACACGATGGCAGCCCGCAGCCACCAACAGAGCCTTGTGCCTGGAAAACTGCTGGAAAAGGGAAAAGAATGGGCAAGACCAGGATGATAGTCCTCAGCAGTGCACCTCCTCCTGGCTGCAGTCACCACCTGCTCTGTCACCTGTTTTGAGCATGTGGCCATCCCTGTGTGTGGACTGGGATTTGATAATCCTGCTGTTTAATTGAGGAGAAACTGAGCCTTCGGTGCAGCCCTTGGTGGAGATCAGAGTGGGGAGGGCAGGGTCCCAGTCTGGCTGGGCTGCAGCAGGTCACCTGTGTGTGGATACAGGGCCAGGCTGGGGAGAAATGAATGAGTTTGGGATGATGCTTTTCACCAGATTTGCCCTGAGGTGGTTTCTTCATCTGCCCCTCCTCTTCCTCCTGGCAGATTCTGAGACAGCTTTGGCTGACCTGGCCCTGGACGTGCTTCGTCTGGTGCTGGTGGATCACTGGAGCTGGCTGTGCACAGAGAACATCCAGAAGGTCTTCAACCTGCTCTTTGGGACCCTGGTTCAAAGGTAAGGCCAGAGTGACCAACCTGGCTGCTCTGTGAGAGGCATTCCCTTTGCAGTCACAGTTGGAAGTGGAGCTTGTGCCTGACTGCAGATGTGTGTGCATCAGCCAGCAAGGTTCTGTAAAGCAAGTGCTCTATGAATGTGGAGTGAACACCTCCAAGGATCTGCACCAGGAGCTGTTCTCTCTGAGCAGTGGTGCAGCTCTAATGGACAGCCTCCTGTCCCTTGAAATCAGGAAAGGGAAGATCCAGCTCTGGGAGGGGGAGTCTTGGCTCATGCAAGGGCAGCAGTGCCCAGCTCTGGGGCTCTCTAGGGAGGATTGGCCTCCTGGTCTGTGCTGCCCAGGGTTTCAGCTTGTTCCTTCTGCAGAAGTAGAATAAACAGCCCCAGGGAATAGCAACTTGTCAGTGACAGCTCGGAGTGTGGTCTCTGCTCTCACTGCTGCACCCCTCTGCTCTGCCTGTGCCTGGGGCAGGGACCCACACATGGAGTAGGGACAGGCTTCCTTTCCAGCTGGGGTGGACTTGCCAAGCTTTCCTGGGGCCAGGGCCTCTGGGTGGTAAGGCTCAAGGCCAAGAGACACAAACAGAGAATTCCTGGTTTTTGGTGTAGGTTGGTGACTATCACTAGCTGAGGATGTGGTTTGTTAGAGCACAAGGAAAACCTTCCCTGAAGGGCTTGGGAGAGTCTTGCAGCAGTGCTTTTCCCAGTCCTGTGCCCCTTCTTCTCCTGCAGGCGTCCAGAGCCAGCATCAGAATGTGCAGGGCAGCTCATTATAACAGAGCTGGTAACCTGAGCTGCCCTCAGCAGAGATTGCCAAAGTGCTTTGAGGTCAGGGATTGCTGTCCTTCAGGCTGGTCTGTTCCTTCAGTGGCAGGAGGTGGGGGCTGCTCCCACTTCTCCAGAACGGGCTCTGGCCTCTTGGGAACAAGCTGCAACCCAATCTGTGTGTGTAAGCACAGAGGTATGAGAGCTTCAACAGGCACATCATCACCTCCTAATAAGCTGTGTCCTGGTCACCCAGGGAGCCTGCAGCACCCACACGTGGCATTGGCATTTTCCACTAGAGAAGTTGGGATACGCACAGCACATCCTGGCTCTGGAAGGTGGAGGAGCTCTCTGAGTTGTGCTGGTGGATTAGAGTGAGGAGGAATGTGTTTGTAGCTGCTCCACTTGAATAGGTCGGAGCAAACCCCCATGTGCTGCAGGCAGAGCTCTGGCTGGGGCTGATATGGGGATGCCCTGTGACTCTTTGATGTCCCCATCAATTCTGGGTGCAACAACAACCTCTTGAGCAAACCCTGTGTCCATGCTGAAATCCACATGTTGAGGCTGGCTCTGCACTTGTTCTGGGACAATCAGGAATCCCAAGGGAGAGAGCTGCACAGTGGGGACTGACCTGTCACCAGGAGGATGGTGCTGCACCTGGATTGCTGCAGGGAACATTTTCCTCCCAATTCTGCTGCCTGTAGTTACCTCCACAGTGGAGACTGGGAATGAGGAGCCTTCCTGCTGTTTGCCATTCACCCTGGCCCTGAGGCTTGTGCTCATTCCTGGCACAGGTGGTCACTGCTGTCCTGAGCAGGCCAGAGGTCTCCAGCTCAGACCTGCCTATCCAGGGACACAGTGTGGATTTGGTGACATTTCTCTTCCATTTCAATATTTATAACTTGATCACTGCTCAGCCAGACCTGGCACTGCCATTCTGGCTGGCACTGTGTCTGGTGACCTTTTTATAGGTGGGGAAAGTACCAGAAACTCTTTTGGGAGCATCTGCTATTCAAGGAATTGATGCTCCTGCCTCTGAGAACAGGCAGACAAACATGGGACAGCAGATGGATTTGCATCGTGTCTTCAACCATTGCTGGTCACAAAGTATGAGTGGGCATCATCCCTGTAGGAGATTAGACCCTGCCCTGTCCTGCCAGTGTCTGGGTTAGGTGGTAGGGGATGAAAAGGAGGTGTCCTGGCAGGGTTTGGAGGGGCTGCTGCTGGATACTCCTCTGCCAGCTTGTGTTTGGAGGGTAGGTGCTGCTCCTGCTGCCCTCTTGCAGCTGCCAGATGAGGATTCTGCTCTGGCATGAGACACTGGGTGCAGAGTGATAGAAACTACCACAAACTGACAAAACTCACACCAAGAATGAGATCCAGCTTCTCCCAAGAGCCAGGCCCTCTCTTCTTGGAGAACTTTCTGCCTTGGGCTGGCAGTGCCATCAGATGATTGCTGTGACCACGCTGTTACTGATGGTGGGCCCTCCTGACCTGCTCCATTCCCTGTTGTGCGCAAGGAGCATCCCAGCACACTGCTCCTTCCCCCTTCTCCTCAGCAGGGCTGCCTGGAGCCAGGCCCCATCCGTCTCCCTGCCTGGCAGCCCGGTGGCAGGGGGAGAGGAAGGCTCCATGACCGAAAAAGGGATTGTTGAGTAAAGGGCGGCCGCCTGTGCGAGCCGGGTCTGCGCTGAGCCCATCCCATTATGTAACAGGGAGTGAGCCTTTTTTGGAGCTGAAAGGAGAGGCGGATGGAGGGGCTGGGAGTGGGAATGACCCTGGGGCCGAGGATTGCTTCCAGCAGCCTCTCTGCGTGCTGGGGCCGTGCCTGTAAACAAACCCTCTGCCCCCTCCCGCCTCTGTCCGGCTCCGCTTCCCTCCCGCGGCTGCAGGGATCAGCTCCTCTTCCCCTGGGAGGCTGCAGCAGGAACCTGCTGGCACGGGGGAGGAGGTGGGGCTATTCTGGGCTCCGGTGTTCGGTGCAAGAGCTGAGAAGCATTTGGAGAATCTGGGTGCTTTTTAGAGCCTTCTGAGTCAATGAGGTGTTAAAAATATGCGGCAAACACGCGAACCACGCGGTGCTGGGACCCCACACCCTGCTGGGACCCCACACCCTGCCCTCAGTTGTCCCCATAGTGGCCACAGGTCTGGGGACAGTGCTGGGGCCAGGGTGACAGCCACCACCTCTGCTTTCCACCTCTGGAGGAGAGCTCCAGCAGAGTGCCAGCACCCCAAGGATGGACCTGGGAGGATTTGAGGGGCAGGTCCTGGTCTGTAAGCTTTTCCTGGCCCCTTCCCATGCAGCACAACAGAAAGCCATGGCCACAAAGCGCTGAGTGGGGGGAAGGTGTCTCAGCACACCCCGGCTGTCTGTGCCCTGGAACCTGAGCAGGGCTGGGCACAGCGTCTGTGCCAGGCTCGGAAGTGCCTGTCCCTGAAAGGAGCATGTGGAACTACTCAGGCAGCTTTGCTGGTGTCATGTTCCACTGAGCAGGAGTTAAAATAAATGCAAATCATCCCTGCCTTACCCACGAGCTCAGCACTGCTTGGCTTGCTGTTTGCTTTGGGTCATTCCCGTGCTCCTCCAGGCTTTGTCCATGCCCCCTCATCTCTTGGCCAAACTGGAAGATTTGAGGAGGTGACATTCCAGTCTCTGTGAGCTGTAGGTGGAGAGGCAGAGATGCTTTGAGGCTGGTTGCAGGTGGCCATCATGTCTTTGTGAACTGGTTCTTGCAAGTTCATGCTGTCACCTTGGTGTTGGGCTCTGCTGGTGTCAGGCTGAGTGTCACAGGCACTTGTAAGTCAAGGAGGTCTGGAGCTTCAGAGAGCTCCTGCCTGGGTGCTTTGTTCTGATTTTCTCTTTGGTTTTCTTTGATCTCTGTGCCAACAGAACTGGCACAAAGACCCTTGGCAGCCGCCTTGATCCTCTTGACTGGAAAGTGCCACCAGCAGAGAGTGATGCCTGACCCTCTTCAGTGTCCCTGAGTAAACCTGGAGCAGCAGTGCTGGGAGCACAGTGCCCATGGGCAGGGAGTTCTGCCAGCCCTGGAGCCATGCAGGGGCCATGTCTGACAGCTGAGACCGTGCTCCCACTTCCCTTTGGCTTCCTGGCTGGCAGGTACCACTCCAGCCTCAGCAGAAATGCAGTATCAGTGCAGCTGGGGCATCTGAATCCCCTCATTCTCCTGGTTTGTTACCTGGGGAGTGGATTTGGGCATGTTTGATGAGGATCTTTGCAGCTGCACACAGAGGGGCTGTGCTGGCAGGCCCGGGTATGTGGCAGCAAAGTTACTGTCCCTAAAAGCAGCCCCAGAGTTGGGAGTTAGGGGAACCAACCTCATGGCATCTTTCTCCTCGTTTCTGGGTTTGGCTGTTTGTGTTGTAGCCGTGAGGAGCAGCAGGAACTGCAGCCTGTGGTATGTCAGTAAAAGTGATTTCAGGACTCTGTGTGTCTTGGTGTGTATATGTAAAGTAAATAAAATCAGCTTGGAAATGGGCCTCGATTCAGTTGTCTCCAAGCACCTGGAAATTTTGGATCTGGCTTTGAATCTCTGTCCCAAACAAAATTTTTTTCCCTCTTCTAGAAGCAGCATTCTTCCAAAAACAGCCACTAGAATGAAGCCAGCTCTCCATGCTTTGATAATAATTGCAACATTATTCTGACTCTGATTCTGTTTCAATGGTTACACATGCCAGCTTTCTTCCTGGATGTAAAAAAGCTCAACAACTTCCTATTTCAAATAGAACAAAGAAGAAAAGGATTGAGTGGAAGTAATGTCTCCCTGTTGGTTTTAGTTTTCCCTGGTTTTAGAAGGGTTAATAGTGGATTTATGTATTTTGATTCTGAAGTGGGCTAATGAAGCAATTGTTCCAAGCAGGGCCTGGCTGAGACAGCCTGGCCTCTCCCTGGGGCACCACTGAGAGCTTAATTGGCTCAATAAATACTTGAAGAAGATGTTATCAAAAGCCAGGATGCTTTGTGAAAAATCAAGGGGGTTTGGGGACGATTATTTTAATCACATACCTTTCCCCCCCTTCCCTGAGCCCCAAGGCATCTCAGGAAGATCTAGGTTGGGAAAAGCAATGGTCAATTCCCTGCAGGGTGAAGCTATTGGAGCCCTGTGAGTTTCCATGATTTCTTCTTGCAGCAGGTGTGTTTTGAGGGAGCAACACAAAAAATAGCACAGAAATCCCAGCACCAAGGGGTGCTTTCCTCCCTGCAGGGATGAATGATCACCTACAGAAGAGAATTATTTCTTTTTCTCTCTGCTCCACAGTAAGATGTCCTGCACACCCACATCTCCCAGGGTTTCTGCCTGGGTCAAGCAGGTAGGAAAATCCCTCTGCCCAGGATGTCCCCAGCCACGTCCAGGACAGGTTCTTTGCAACTCTAAACCTTCACAGGGGCAGCAGGAGAGGAACATTTCAAGGAGAATTTGTGTAGGAGTTCAAAAGGCCTCAGGATGCTTCGTGTCCTTTAATTTATGGAGGTTTTTTTTCCTTTTCTTTCCTGTTTCCTTCCTCAGCACAGGGTTTACCCATGGCCTGGACAAGTGTGAGGCTGCTGTGAAGGTGCTTAGCTGAGCATGCTGCACATGTTTCTGCTGTGTGGAGAAGGTGGATTTAGGCTCAGGTAGCAGGTGCTGAAACCTGAGCCTCAGGACACAAACTCTCCATTTGTGATTTTCAGTTCTTGCTGTGCCCACTGCAGCTGTTGCTTCATTTTATAAGGTTTCCTCAGAAAGGTTTTGCAGTCAAAGCACTGAAATGTTCCTCCTCTTGAGCCCTTGAGTTAAGGATAATCTTGTACATTATTTGAGGAGGAATTTGGGGAACAAGAGCTGGTAAGGCAGGGATGGTCTGGTGATTTAAGCACCAGACTTTCTTAATTTCAGAGTCATGCTTAAATGCCTCTTGTTTTCCAGATGTTGCTTTTTTCCTTCAATCCTTTTCACTGTGTTGGTCCCAGAGGCCTTTTTTGAGCTTCTGGATATCCACACTGTATTCCTCAGGGCAGGGGGGCCATGTTCTGGGGTGGGCAGCAGTCACTGTTGAGCTGGACATGCTAGTTCATGTGTATTTGTAGAGCTGTTTGTATTTGTGCAGCTAAAGCAGAGAGGCTTTCTCCTCTTTGTCATCTTCTAGCCTGGCCTTTAGTTTGTGTTTATCTAAATCCTTAAAGCCCCTGGGTTTGAGGAAATCACAATTGCTATTGCTTCAGATTTCAATGACAGTCAGCATATTTAACTTGGCTGTTCCTTAGCTGAAGTGATCTCAGTTTTTATCCTCACCTTGATGGACAAAAAGAGCAGAGCTTCACCCATTTCTGGCAGGTGGGTGTAAATCTGCAGAGTATTACATCTCTTTGTTCATTCTTAGTACATCTTTGATGTCCAGACTAAGCAAATCCAGCCTGTCCAGGCTTTACTTGCTGAGCTGAGCTCTCTGGATAGTCCAGTTAAGTGAGAGGCTCCAGCCAGGTAAAACCAAGCCCATTTACCTGTTCCTGACTCTCAGCCTGCCTTTCCTCCCTCCTAGCAGCCCTTGTTGTTTCTAGGAGCCCAAGGAAGGCCAAGGTCTGCACTCCCCAGCCCTTGTTTTTCATTCCCAAGCTCTTCTGATCCTAATGAACCCCTTCAGGTGACCTTGGAGTTCCAGCCTGAACCGTGGCATTAATTTGGCTCTTTTTTAGCAGCCATTTCATTCCTCCACCAGCAGCTATTTCAAACAGAGGTGCCTTACAGCATGGGCAAGTTATGCCCCTCCAGATTATCTTCCAGGCCTCAGTAGCCTTTGCAGTCTGGCTCTTTGCATTGGGCACTATCAAAGCATTCTGAGCCCAGGAGGTCACTTTATCTATTTCTGAAGTGTAAGGAGATGGTTCTGTGATGGGTTTATTTTTTCTTTCTTATTAAGGCTATTTCTTCATGAAATAGCAGAATGAAAATAGTAACTCATCAGCCATCCAAAAAAAAAAAAAAAAGACAGGTCTATTTCTGTTTCTTGGTGGATTTATTTCTACCTGGGAGCAGTGTGTGTGTGCTTTCAATGTGGCAGATGATTCTCAAATGCTTAGGCCTTTAATAGCACAAAAAATCATCTGTGACCTGCTGGTGAAGGTCAGCTTTGAACCAGCAGATGTTTGGAGTTCCTGAGGGGTTAATCCCAATCCTGGTGCAGCAAGTCTGCCTGATGGAAAGGTCAATTTGCCATTTTCTGGGGTTTACTCAGGTAGGAATTTTCAATAAAGTTGGTGTGACTCTCTCTGAGTTGCAACTACAGGTGTGGGAGTTGAGGGGGCATTCTTGGGATGTCTTGTGCAGGACCAGCAGTTGGACTTGACTTTCCTTGTGGGTCCCTTCCAGTTCAGGATATTCTGTGAATTCCTTTGCTCCTCACAGTTTCATGCTGCTGGTGCAGCTCTGTGTGTGTTGGAATGGAATGTGATTCCCCAAAAAGTGTGTTGATGGTTGCCTGTGGTTGAGAGGAGGGAAGAAAACTCTTCATGACAGGTCACTGTGTGCTGAGATTTTCTTTTGAAGCCTCAGATGTTCTCCCAGAGTGGATTTAGAGCCACATGGACCAGTCTTGACAGTTCTTCTCTGTTAAAATCTGTAATGTAAAGAGCTCTCAGAACTTTGGGTCTGTAAGCCAAAGCTTAGAATTAAGCACAGGATTTGATCTGAGACCTTAGAAAAGGTTTGCAAACTTAAGTGATAGAAGCAAGAATGGGGATTTATAGTTTAAAACAATGACAAATTAAGTAGAAGCAGTTACAAAGGTAAACAAGGAATTTAGAATCAGTACTGTAGGTTTGTGTGTCATAACATGATTGGCTAAGGAAGCTTACACTGTAGCATGAGTCCATAAGATGGAATATTTAAAGATTGAGTCAAAAACATAAATATCCTTGTTAGCAGTGTTTTATTGGTCAATAAATCCTTAAAAGGTCTTGTAACTAAAGGCCTTGTCACCTTCTGAGCCATACAGTAAAGATGTGAGCCAAACTCACCCTCCCTGCCTATGTAGAAGATAAGAAAAAAACCATATCATCAAAACCAATTCAGAAATCCCATCTCTAACTCATTCAAAACTCCTTCAAAATCTCATTCTCCTCTTCCCAGTGCCTTTGGAATGGCTCCACTGGCAAAGGGGAAAAACACCAGTCTATGTTCCATTTGCACCTGCCTTTGGTTTCTCCTTCTTTCTCATCCCATTTCCTGTTTAGTTCCTTGACTTTTCCTTGTAAACTTTGTGGGTTTGGCTGCTCCTTCCCCAGCTCTCTGAGCACCACGTCATGGGGCAAGTTGGCCTCTAACAGGAGCTTGTGTGGAGCTGTGCAAAACCCATGGAGCCATTCCCAGATGCTGCCCTCTGCTTCCCAAAGGAGGAAAATCCATCCCTGGTGTTTCACAACTGTGGGAATCCAGACCTGCAAGCCCTCACCTGCTCCCAGTGTGTGCAGATCACATTTAGATGGTGTGATCCCATTTCAAGGTGTTACTTGGGGGCCTTGTTGCCTAATTCTGGTGTTTTTAGGGACGCACACGAGCTGGAAACAGGAGGTTGTTTGTGTGGGCCCTTCCAGCATTTGTCAGTTCTCAGCTTGCTCTTGAGCTGTCTGGAAATGTGTGCTGTCCTCTGTAGGTTCAACTTTCTCTCTGTTCACTATTTTCTTGATTTTTTTTTTTGCTATTTTAGGAACTCTAAGAGAAAAAAAACTCGTTCTTTGCTTTCTGCAACCTTTTAAAGGCTGGGAAGGGGCTGTTGCTGTAATGAGTTTGGAGTCAATGTTCAGTCTGATCCCCTTGGTGCAGGGCTGACTCTGCAGCTCTGTCCCCAAGTCTCTGAACTTCTGTTGCTTGTCAGATGGTTTCCCAGCTAGGAGAGCGGGTTGTGTAAGAAAACATGTTAATGAAAAACCATGTTAATGAAAATCCGTGTTAATGAAAACTCTTGCCCCTAGAGGAGTCACAGTTTAACACTTTAATTTGCTTGGGAATAGCTGGAGGGTTTACCATGATCCAGAGTGTTAAACTCTGCTGATGGCTGGAGATTAAAACCCCTTTAATTGTATTTCCAACATGGCTTTTTTTAGACAGGACTAGGATGTGACATTTTGTCCTCTAAGCACCTCTGGCATTATCTCGTAGCAGCACCCATACTCTATGTCCATGGCAATACTTCCCATTTCCAGTGCCAGCACTGGGAACATCACCTGTGTCCCTGTCTCTGAGACATTCCAGGCCTTACCAGTGCACTAAGATCCTTTTCAGGTTTTTTAATGTCCTTTGCTTTCCAGCTGTTTCCTAGGTGTGCATCTGTCCTAGGGTGATGTTGTGATGCTTGTATCCCCAGTTGCTGTTCTGTTTATGCTGGATTTTATGTTCTGTGCCTTCAAGACTGGCTCTGAAGAGCAAAGTTTTGTTTTGCTCACTCCCCCACAGTTGGCAGGACACACACACAGGGCAGTTCATAGTGCAGCTTTGGCTTTTTGCTCTTGCTCCTGCATTTCTCTTGCTTTTGCTCCTGCTCATTAGTCAGTTTAGCTGAATAGTCCGAATTTTCCCTGGACTGTTTTTCTTTTCTTTTCTTGGAACCACCTGAGCCTGTTCAGGACTGGGACCTGGGAGCACCCAGAGTTTGCACCTTGTGGCTGCAGCAGCTGCCCCAGAGCTGGAGGGACTGATAACAGAGTGAGCATCCCCAGGAGGGACTTTCTGGATTTGTCATTTTTCTCAGAGCAGTGACAGAGTGCTGTCACCCAGTATTGTTCATTTTGTGTGCTGGGGGTGCTGTGCCTGTTCAATAAACAGGTTCTTTCCACTTCTCTCTGAGGAATCCTTCCTGAACCGGCTGGGGGCAGGGGCTGTGTAGGTTTGCTTTCTGGAGGGGTCCCTTTGGAGGTTTTTCTCCCAAATTTTCCCTAAACAAGGACAGCATCTCTCAAGAATCACTGTTTGCACCTCATTTCCTGCTCACTCCTCAGCCCTGTCCCACATGATGCCAGCCTGCTTCCTTTGCCCTGCCCTTTGGCTGTTGCTGATCCCCAGTGCCCAGCTGTGTGGGGAAGGACACCCTTGGCCCGAGTGCCTCTCCCAGGAAGAATGCAGACAGTCTGGCAGAGCGCAGGTTAAATAAAGTTTGCCTTGGCAGGGCTCTTGGCTGTGCTGGGAGCTGCCGGGGCGTAGTGGTGACGGAATTGCAAGCACGAACGTCAGCTGCCAAGAGGAACGGCTCTCCTGGCCCTGCTGGCTGCCTCCTGTCCTCTGGGAATCTTGAAGAACTGGCAGAATCACAAGCCTTTTCCCTACCCCAGTGCTGTTCTGACACTCCCAGCTTTGCTCCAGAGCCTCCTGCCATTGAGGCCAACAGCACCAGCAGTGCAGCAGCACCCTGAGCCCTGCTAAACCTTCCTGTGGGATTCATCCACGGCCTCTCCTCATTCTGAGGGCAAAGATTTTAGGCAGTGCGAGTTCTGACTGATGGCTGTGGCTTGTGCTGTGCCTAGGAAGTGATTTCACATCTGGGCAAGAGGGTCCATCCATATGGTTGATTTAGAAACTGTGCCTGGCCAGCCCTTGGGTGGTGGGGAAACATCATCCAGTGCAGCTGCAAACCTCTCCAGCCCTTCTGGGGAGCAGGGATTTGGGGATTTGCAGGTGGTTACTGAGAAAGGGCACAGTCCTGCCCCAGCAGGAGGGACCATCAGCAGTTCTGTTGGATTTTGGATGGGAACAAAATAATTATTGGCTGTGAGAGTGGGGAGACCTTGGCACAGGGTATCTGGAGAAGCTGTGGCTGCCCCATCCTTGAAAGTGTCCAAGGCCAGGTTGGATGGGGCTTGGAGCAACTTGGTCTAGTAGAAGGTGTCCCTGCCCAGGGTGGAATGAGATGAGCTTTAAGGTCCCAAAATCAAACTTTTGGAGATTCCGTTATGTCATTGGTTGCCATCAGTGCATGGAGCAGGACTGGACAGCAGGATGAGAGGGGGGTGAAGCATCAGGATATTCGTGGCTTGTCATCCTTGGAGTGTGTTTTAGTCTCCAGGAAAAACATCCTTGGCTGTCTTGGTAGCAGAGGGACTGATGAGAGGAGCAGAGGCTGCCAGAGCAAGGCTTATGTCCTTCCAGTCCTTCCTGGGGGTCGTTTGTAGTTCAGCACCAGTTCCTCCAGCTCTGTCTCAGACTGTGCTTGGAGATAACTTAGGAGCTTCAGGCCAGTGATATCCCTGAGCTGGGCTTCCTTTAGTCACCAGTGATTCACTTGGGTTCCTGTGATTAGCAGGGTGATGGGGCTTTTTGTGACCTTTGCTTGTCAAAAACACTGGGAACATATCCCATTTTTGGTGCATGGAAAACTCAGCTAATTAAGACTTGTGGAAATCTTCAGTGTACAGACATGAAAACTGCACGTTAACAAACCCAAAGGAGCTGATTTAACCCTCTTGATGGGTGGAAATATCCCAGCTGGGTCCCAGGCTGGAGTTTTCCTGACCTTTGTCCCTGTCCCTGTTCCTGCAGGTGGCTGGAAGTGCAGATGGTTACCCTGACCTGCACCCAGCGCTGGGTCCAGTACCTCCAGTTGCTGCAGGAATCCATCTGGCCTGGAGGAGTTTTACCAGCAGTGCCTAAACCCCCCAGGACAGAGGAGCAGAAGAAGGCAACAGCAGAGCAGGCCCTGCAGAGCCTGATGGGGATCTTGCCCAGTAAGTGTGTCCCAGAGACTTGTCAGCTGCCCTGGGACAGGAAGGCAGCTGGGGAACACTCCAGTGCACTGGAATCTCTGGAAATGTGGTTAAATACAGAGATGGAGGCTGCTCGTGCCAAGGCACTGGGAAACCTTCGTGACCCTTGAGGTTTGATGGTTTCCTGCAAGCAAAACCCAGAGTTTTCCAGTTCTGGATAGTTTGTGTAAGGGTTTGGGAAGCAGCCCAGCTCAGAGGGAAGGGATGTGAGTCCAGGCCATGATTCAGTGCTCACAGCTCTGAGCCACCTCACAAGGCAGGGCTCAGGACAGCTCTGCTCCCACCTGCTGCCAGAGGGTCCCATGCTGAGCAAAGTCACCATGCAAAGCCTGTGGCTTTTCCACTGGACTGAAATCCCCAGCCCAGCTGCACTGGATTTCCCTCTCTTGAAGTTTGACACGGGGACCTTTGGCATTAAAGCAGCTGCTGCCTAATCCGTGTGAGTGCAGTGTGAACTTTTAACTCCTTGATGTAAAGGGCCCTCACTGTCCTTTGGGAATGGAAAAGCACTGCTGGTATGTGCCCTTCTAGCCAGGAACGCTTTCCTGGCACTCCCTCCTCTCCCAGAGCACCATCAGGAGCTTTGATTCAGCACCCACCAGGAGAAGTCTGACCTGTGGAAATAGGCACTGCCTAAAGCTTTGTCTCCAACATTTCCAGATGTGATCCAAGAAATCCTTGGAACCAGTAAGTGTCAGATGAGCTGGAACCTGGTGCTGGAGTCACTCAGCCAGCCTGTGATAAACAGGTATGTGATTGTGGTCTTCACCTTGGTGGGCTCTGAGAGCTGTGCCCAGGGTTTTGCCAGTGCTGCTTGGCACTGAACACATCCAGGTTATTATTCCAGACTTGCAATATCAGGGGGCATCTGCATGTCTGGCTGCAGATTATTAAGCCAATCATGTTAATTATGTCATTTGGCCTGCTTAGTTAGTGGATGTCAGGGAAGTAAGACAAATCTTGGTTTAGTTTGGTTCTGGAGGAGCTGCAGGTCTGTGTAGGGGTGATTCTGTCTATCCCCAGTGCTGTGAGTCAGACGAGGGTTTGGTGATGGACAGCAGAGAAATGAGGGTCAGCCTGGACATCAGGAGATATTTCTTCACTGAAGGGGTTGTTAAACATTGAAAAGGGCTGCCCAGGGTGGTGCTGGAGTCCCCATCTTCTGAGGTGTCCAGGGAACAACAGGATGTGGCACTCAGTGCTCTGGGCTGGTTGACAGGGTGGGGCTTGATGATCTCAGGGGTCTTTTCTGCCTTCAGTGATCCTGTGATCCTGTTAAACACATATTTTGCTCCAGAAGATGCATTTGTGTTTTCTGTGCTGCTCAGCAACTTCAACACCCACTGGTTTGGGGGAGGTGAAAGAAAGCTGAACCACCTCTGGAAACATTTCCCTGTGGACCTGATATTGTTCCTTTCTCCCCTGGAGCATTGGAACACTCTTTACTTGTGCTGAGCTTTGCCTCCCACGCCCTGCCCAGTCTAAGCTTTGTCTTTTTTCCATTCCAGGCACCTGGTGTTCTGCCTCCTGGACATTCTGCTGGAGTTTTTGGTTCTGAAGGGCTCCAGCAAGGAGCCTGAGGCTGCAGCTGCCACACCATGTGCCTGCAGTGGCACAGACAAAGGTGTCCCAGCACTTTAACCAGGCCTGGTGCCCCAGCAGTGGAGGAGAGAAGCAGCCACAGGCATGGAGCGTTGGATTTTCAGCTTTTACTGAATGTGCCTGGGAGCTTCCTGTAAGGAATTTCTCCAGCCAGTGCTAAGTGAAGCTGCTTCTAGGCTTCTCTGTGTCAGCTGGGTGGTGGATCCAACCCAGTGTGAAGGGCCAGAGATGCTGTGCAGCATCTGTTCCATTGCTGACCTGATGGGGAGCCTGGAATGAACCAGCATGACCAGCTGGAGAAGGAACCACAGACCCTTCTGAACATCTCTAACATCTACAGAGAGCACAGGAGCTCTGCTTTTGTGGCTTCAGGGTGCACCTGGCACTGAGAGTTGCTGTGCTGGGATCCTGCTGCTGAATGTTTCTGCAGGACAGGTGAAGGGATGCAGTGCTGTCCCTGCTGTCTGAGCAGCCTGGCCTGTGCCTGCTCTGCATCAGCTGTGTCACCAGAAGGAAGATGGGGAAAGGATCAGTGTGGAGATGTGGACAAGTCCTGGAGTGTGGAGATGTCCTGAAGTTCAGCATCCAACTGCCCAAACACCTGGGAGGTGAGAGCAGGGCCAAAGGTGCTGTCCTGCCTTAAGGACTAAGATCAGCTGCTTCTCCCTGCTCTAGTTCTCAGTAGGGTGCAGGCAGGCTGGGATCCTGGCAAAGAGACTCTCCTCAGGCTAGGGAGGAGTGGTGGCTTGGCTGGACTTTAGGACTCATTTATATTGTGCTTTCTGAGTCACTTTTAGTCCCTGGGACAGTCACCTGGAAGGCACAGGCCAAAAGAGCTGACCCATGTGGGACACAGCAAGGAAATCAGCTCACACACAAACGTGGTTGTCACAGGAAGCTCTGGAAGAGGAATGAGGACCTTGAGCCCAGGGGAATCCTGCATGTGTGTCATGGATACACATCTGGGTTAGACCCCAGCAAAGGGCCTGGCAGCACTGCCTGAGCTCTGCTCTTCATGGCTGTGTCACTGGGCTTTGCTTTGCTGTGCCTGCTGCTGCCACAGCTCCCTGCAGGGCTCTGGAAAGCTGCTCAGGTCATGGAACAGAGATTTGGAGCTGCTTCTCCAGCTTGTCCAAGACTTGAGTGGCTTTGTGAGCACTTAATGTGCTCAGCAATCAGGTTCCTGGGAGTGCTGAAGAACTCAGAACATGCAGCCACAGCACAGTTTGGTGTCCAGTTTGGTTACCACTTTGGTGATTTTCTGGGAGAAGCACAGACTGAGCAGTGCTGCACTGGGCTGGTGAAGGTGTTCTCTGCAGATCAGAGGAGGCTCCACACAGGAGCCATGCAGGATCCCCTGTGGTGTCTGTGCTGCTCTACCAGGTGGTTTCATCCCTCAGAACCATGGAATACCAGGCTGGGACAGACTGCCTGCAGTTTCTTGGAGCTGGATGCTCCATGGCATGTTTGGAGAGAAGGCAGTGTAACTCCAGCATGCCTGTCCTGCTCTTCCAAAGGAGCTGGTAAATTATGGGTACAAAACTGTGTGAGCTGATCTGTGCTTCTGTTGTGGGAAAATACAGAGGGATCATTTTGCTGCAAGCAAATAGATTTTCAGGGAGCTCTGAGGACATGCCAAGACCAGGCAGAATCCAGTGCCATGAAGCAAATCAATTCTGCATCACTGTTGGAGCCATTTCTCAGCAGGGAGGCTTCAGAGATGGTAGAGTGGCCACCTGCTTGGAGAAGGAGGGAGGTGTGTGTTAAGTGGTTTAAGAGCAGATGAGGTGGAGAATGCTTTGGGATAATCCCGAATGGCCAAGCAGCAGTTTGGGAAGCAGGACTCAGATAAATCCTTAAATATCTGCTTGGAGCAGCTGTTTCCCCTTGTCTTTCACTGCCAGGCTCTGTTTCCTCCTTTTCCTCCTGCTTCCATTTGCCACCCCAGCTGTCAGGAGGGGCACAGGGCACCCTGAGCCAGGGGTGATGCAGCAGAGCTCTGGTGACTTCCCAGATGTTCCTGCTGTTCTTGTTTGCTGTTGCTTCCCAATGAATTGTGTGGCTTTGGAGCTCCAGGACTGTGCTCTGTCATTGATTAGGGAGAATATTTAGAGACTTTGCTGAAGAGGATCATGGAGTGCACATTATCCTGCCAGCTCCAGGTTAGGGCAAAAGTCTGAAACAGTCCCTGCACACACTGGGTGTGGCACTGGGAGGATGAGCTGATACTTCTCCTTTGCTAGGAAACCCAAATTCTCCCAGTTTTTAACCCCCATCTCTGAAATTATGCAAATGACTGAATATTCAGTCCTCCAGAAGGAAATAATCTGTGATTTCTGCCAGCTGGGGAGCTTTGGGTGCTTTGCTGGGCTGGTGCAGCAATGATTTGGGGTTGTCCCAGCAGCACTGTCCCCCTCTGTGTTAAGATCCAAAGAGCTGGGACAGAGAGGCAGAAAGGAGATGTATTTATGTGCACTCTCAAGGCAGAGTGGGAGTGGGGAACAGACCTAAGGAGTTTGAACTGCAAAATGGTTGTTTTACCCTGCAGAACCCCTTTCTTGTCTCAGACAGGAGGGGCTGGAGCCCTTTCTCATGCTCTCACTGGCTGGGCTTCAAATTCCCATTCTGTCCTTGGGAGATCTTAGAGCAGCCTTGCAGCTGAGGTGAAGTGCCCAGGAGCAAAGAGCCCCTCTCTGCATCATGTTGTTAAGGACTAAAACAAATCCAATAAAAAGCTCAGCTCTTTTTCTACTGTGAGTTCTTTGCCTCACTGTGATTTTGGGATTAAATTGAGCACAATGGTGGCAGATACAAACTTCTGCACTCAGGTGGGCTGAAAGTTTATTTCCATTGGACTAAGACTAGAAAAACTTCTCTGGTAAAACAAACAAAGTTGACAAAAAAACTTCAGCTTGCTCAGTGTGTCAGATTCCCAGCAAGCTCCTTTTTTTTCGACAGGAATTTGTAGAAGGAATTTGCAGAAGTCTCCAGCCACCTCTCCAAAGGGTGGGTGGTGAGAGCAGCCAGATTTGACCTCAAGAAAGAGTTGCAGCCTTGTGTCACGTTAGGTCAAGAGCAGTACCTGCCTCAGGTGGGTGCTCAGCTCTCCCTCTCCAGGTCCTTCAGCCTGTGTGATCTGCCTCCAGCCCACTTGCTGATTTGTAAAGTGTTTCCCTTCCCACTGCCTTAGTTTCTCCCAGCTGACTGGAAGCTTCCTGGAAGCAGGCATTGCTCCTGTGGATGACTGTGCAGCTCCAAGGCACCACTCTAAGCTTAATAACTATTTAACTGTGTTTTTAGGGGAAAAAAGTCCCACCATGCACTGACTCCCTGTCCCATTTCCTGTACTCAACCCTTTGTATCAGCTGTTTGTGGTGCTGTTGGAGTCTGTGTGGAATTCTGCTGTCTGGAAAAACCCATTTAATTGTTAAATGGGGAGCAAACCTTCACTCCCATGTACTTGTGTGCAATAATACTTTATTTCAAACTTACTTCTCTGTCAGAGTTTAAAATCTGCCTTTGGTAGAGGAGAGCAAGTGGGGAGGAGGCTGGGTGCGAGTGGGAAGGGATGGAGGTGACTTCCAGGTGTCACAGAATGCATGGTCAGGGCAGGGGGCAGTGGGTGGGCCAGGTTTTCTCTCCTGACACACAGGGGGACTGCTCAGACATGGGAAAGACCAAAGTCCTTAAAGCTGGGCCAGGAATCAGAACAATTTCCCACCCCATCAGCATTGCTGCTTTCTCCCTGGCACAAACTCCTCAATTTGGGCTCTCCAGGGAGTCCAAAACCAGGGAAGTGATGTGGATCATTTGCCTTTCTTCTGGCAAACTCCCCTAGAAGCAGGGATCTCAGACCCATCTCCACATCCCCTGGGCAGCTCTGCTTAGGAAGCTTTCCTTGCTGTCAGTGCTGGGGCAGGAAAGCTGCTAAGCCGTAAGGAAATAGGGAATGTCTGCAAACGAGGAATTCCACATGAAATTCGTAATATTATGTGAAAGAGGAAATAAGAAAAACCTGATACAATGACTGCTTGGGTCATGTATTTTTGTGGATTAGCTGTGCCACAGAGGAGCCCAGGCACCCTAAGAACTCCATTCCCTGCAAGCCAGAGAACATTTGTACAGCACATGATGTGGGACCGTGGCTGAAGCCAAGTTCCCTGGGATAATATCCACCCTGGGCTAGATTGGGCCATTTCCAGTGTCAACAGCCAGAGGATTAAGCATTTATCTCTGCAGAACAGGATAATTAATACCAGATCACACTTGGGGCTGTGCTGGAGCTGAGTCTGTGCCCGAGCGAGGTTTCACTGCTCACTGTGGGCAGTGGGAGGATGTCCTGGGGGCTGCCAGATGCAGGCACTGCCTTGGGCTCCTGGAATGGCACTGGGATGCCACCAGGGATGGCACTGGGATCCCACCAGGAGTGGCACTGGGGTGCCACCAGGAGTGGCACTGGGATGCCACCAGGAATGGCACTGGGATGTTACCAGGAATGGCCCTGGGATGCCACCAGGAATGGCACTGCCTTGGGCTCCTGGAATGGCACTGGAATGCCACCAGGAATGGAACTGGGTGCCACCAGGAGTGGCACTGGGATCCCACCAGGAGTGGCACTGGGGTGCCACCAGGAATGGCACTGGGATCCCACCAGGAATGGCACTGGGATGCCACCAGGAATGGCACTGGGGTGCCATCAGGAGTGGCACTGGGATGCCACCAGGAATGGAACTGGGGTGCCATCAGGAGTGGCACTGGAATGCCACCAGGAATGGCACTGGATGGCAGTGGGAGGCCACCAGGAGTGGCACTGGGATCCCACCCGGAATGGCACTGGGATGCTACCAGGAATGGCACTGGGGTGCCACCAGGAGTGGCACTGGGATGCCACCCGGAATGGCACTGGGATGCCAAGAGGAGTGGCACTGGGATGCCACCAGGAATGGGACTGGGATGTCACCAGGCTTCCCAAATGAAGCTGAGGGTGAGCTCTCCCATCGTGGCCACGTGAGGTCAGTGTTAATTTTTCACCCTTATCAGGAGCTCTGTTCCATCCAGCCAGGAGTTGGGGGAATGCAGTCAGGGTGCTGTGATTTGCCATCTGCTGGGTTTCAATGGAAAATCCAGGTTTTGGCACTTCTGGCTTTGTTGAAATAAATGAATACCATTATCCTGGCCACAGTCCAGGTCAGGTAATTTTATTCTTCCTACCTTAATGCCACTGCAGCCCCTGTCTCTGCTGGATATGCTATACTCTTTAATTCCTGTCTGGAACTTGCTTATTATGTTACAGAGTTGGGTTTTTTTCCCCTCTCAGCACCAGCCAGGCCCCAGCATTGTGCTGAGCTGCTAAAATAGGGAAAAGCTGCTTTGGATATTTGTTTGATTGTGCCTGGTGTTCTCCTGGAGCACGTCTCCTGGTTGTAAGGCTGTGGGGCTGGGAAGGTGGGTAATGTGGAAGGTGAGAGAACTTGTTACAGCCCTGGTTAATTCAGTGCCTGCTGGAAACCTGCTTTTCTCCCCTGCCAGTTCCTGAGGCTGGTGAGTGTTCATGGGAGAAACTCAGAACTCATGGGTGTCTTACCTTCCTCTCCTGTCATTTCTTCAAAGATTTTGGGAGGCTAAAATATGTCCTTCATGGAGGAAAAGTCCTCCTGCCTTCAAGAACATGTGCCATGCCCAAACCCTGCTGATCAGGCAGAGCAGCCCTGTGTTGGTTTGAGAGCCAGCCCTGAGCCCCTATTTCCTGCAATACCTGAGCTGCTTTGGAGTGCCTGCTTTCCCTGCTGGAGCACAGCTCCTTGTCTGTGTTGGTGGCTCCCCAGCCTTTACATCTCCTGCAACCAATGCATTGATTGTTTTTTTTTTCCTTTTGAAAAGTATTTAAAGTCCCCTTCTTCCCTTTCCCTTTCAATCCCACTCTTGCTCTCCCAGCCCTGCTGACGGGTGAAAGGGTTGCTCAAGCAGTACTTGAGGACAGCATCCCGTAATTCCACGGACTTCCTTCCTGTTCCCAGGCCCCTCCACTCCACCCTGGCCCTCGAGGACAAGGAGGGTTGGAGGGGCAGCAGGGGTGAGGATCAAAGCCCCTGAAGCACTGTTTAAAACACAGAGTGCCCACTGCTGCTCTGGAGTGGCGCATCTGGCAGAGCCTCATTAACCTTCTGCTTCCCCCTCCTACTCCTTTGGCCCTGAAAATCAACAAAGCCAAACATAACAAGTTGCCTGGCCTGAAGCAGCCTGAAGTGTGTGTGCTTAGTGTGAAAAAGCAAAGCCAAGCCATTGGCCAGAGCCCCTTTTCTGTGCAGGCCACTTCACATTTCTTCCCCTCCGAGCCGGAGCTCTTTAAGCCCCGATGCTCTTTAGAGTTGAGCTCTTTAACTTTCCCCCTTCCTCCCTTGCAGGCTCCATTCTGCCCTTGTCCCGCTCCTTCCGCTCCCTCTGTTCCCTTTTGTCCTGTGAGGAGGAGTCTCTTCATCCCCTTGTACTGCAGATTAAAGCTGCTCCAGCCTCCCCAAGCTGACATTTTCTCAGAGAGGCTCACAGCCAGACCCTGGGGAGAGCTCTGTGTCTGACTGCTGCTGCCTTTCTTCTCACCCCAACCTCGCTTGCTGAGCTTTCCCTGAGCAGGGAAAGGCTGTGCAGGGCAGCCCCATGTGGGCACTGCCTGGGCCCAGCAGGGCTCAGGGGGCAGGAAATTAAGACCCATGGAAATTAAGAAGTAAATAAAGAGAGGAATTAAGAGAGAGAAGCAAAGCAACATTCAGCGTGTTTGGAAAGCACATGCTGGGCTGGGGTCTGAGTTTGGGAGTCAGCCTGGCTTTATGAGGAGCCAGACCATTAACCTGGGACTCATTTCCAGAACTCACCTCCCAGCACCTAAGGGAGGCTGAAGGAGGACTTTCCACAAGGATGTGCAGGGACAGGATAAGGGGGAGTGATTATCCTTCCTTAAGCTGAAGGATAGAATTAGATTAAATATTGGGAATTGGGAATTGTTCCCTGGCAGGGTGGGCAGGCCCTGGCACAGGGTGCCCAGAGCAGCTGGGGCTGCCCCTGGATCCCTGGCAGTGCCCAAGGCCAGGCTGGGAGCACCTGGGACAGGGGAAGGTGTCCCTGCCCATGGGACACCATCACAAGATGAGCTTTAATGTCCCTTCCAATCCAAACCATTCTGGGATTTATTTTTTTTTTTAGTAGGAGATTGGGGTTTCCCAAAACCCAGAGTTCAGTTTGCATTTGTTCCAAGAAGAATGGACTCAGACACCCACAAGTGCAGAGGTAGATGCTGTTTGTGAGCTTACAGGGAATGAAGTGACTTCTGCTCCTGGGGGCTCTGTCTGTGACAGCAGCTCTCTTACTGTTTGTCATCAAATAAATGACTGTGCTCACCTCTGGGACTGCAGAGTGGATTGCTGTGCTGTTCCTTGTCCTGTGCACATCATAAAACCATAAAGGATCAAGGTAACTTGCCTAAAAGTGTGTGTTCTAATGGCAGCAACATCTTCCCTTGAGGTTTCTGTCTCATCATCAGCCTAAGTGTCCTACAGGTGTCCCAGAGCTGCTGGCAAAGCACCAAGCAAGGTGCAAATCTGCTCCTTGATGCATTTCCCAGGGAAATGGTGCAGAGTGGCCCCAAGCAGGCAGGTCCCCTTTCAGGTTTGTGTCTGATACATGAGCAGGCACTGGGGAAGGGGAGAAGCATCTAAGAGGCTTTTTGAGCAGGGAGGGGACAGGCTGGGTTCTCTCAGAGCTGCTGCATGGCTTGGCATGGTTAATGGGAGCCATTGTTTCACCCAGGTGTAAAATGGGGTTTTTACCTGACCCAGAGCTTGCAAACACCCCAACACTGCCATGCTCTGGGTGCTGAGCACCCCACCTGGCCTGAACTGGGGAAAATCATACCATACCTGTGACAAGTGAGTACATAAAGGTCAAGTTTGTTTCTGGGAGACTTCACCTGCATCCATTTACACCTGGATGCTGTTTTGCCTCCCTTGTAAAAGTGTGAAAGAGGTTTTACAGTGACTTCTGTGAGCCAGAGAGAAGTTTGATAAGAAGATCCATGTTTACTCCTGAAAGAATTTTCTACCACGGTCATTGACATAGAAACCAAGAAAGAAAGGAGGAGAAATGAGAGAAATAAGAAACCTGCAATTGTCTGTTCCAATGAGCACTTTGTCTTTCCTGACCAATGAGTAAAGTGTAAACTGAAGAGTTTTGTAAGAATGTAGAAAAAGCATGCATGCTGTAATAAAACCAGGTTTGAAGCCTTCTGGAAATGCAGTGTGTTGCTTTGTGTTGTGACTGTCTCAACTACCACATAAAAGGACAGAGATTTGATTTATCTGTGAATAAATCCACGTGTCTGGGGTTAGGAGGTGTTTGAACGGTTGAGCCCATCAGCTTTTGCTAAAATAGATGGTGACCACATATAAATAATAGACCAGTATATAATAACTTCCCATCCCTGGAAGTTCAAGGCTGGGCTGGACAGAGCTTGGAGCAGCCTGGGATTGTGGAAGGTGTCCCTGCCCATCCTCCCCATGGCAGGGGCTGGAGCTGGGTGGCCTTTGAGGGGCCTTCCAACCCAAGCCATTCTGGGATCCTGTCAGAGAGTGGGATCCTGTGGGTGAGGGTCTGCAGTGACACAGAGTCCCCAGGCAGGTGCAAAGGAGAGATGCTTTATTGCAAAAACAAGGCCTTTTTACACAGCTAGCCCATTATCAAAGTTTTAAATCATAACAAACAGAATTCAACAACCACCACACGCCACAATGTGAACTGCTATATAATTTGGTTTCCTACCTAAAGCAGCTCAGTCACTTTCCCACAGTCCTCTTCTACTCAGCTGAAGTAGCTGGCCTGAGCCATGATTTTACAAGGGTAACAAAGCCCTTATTTTATAAAGCTTCACCTATATGTGACATTTTCCCATCCTAACTGGTGCTGTCAGGCCAGCTCGTGGCACCGGTGCTCTCCCATCCCGTGCCTGAGCAAGGGCAGAGGCTTCTAGGGGCAGCAGCAAAGCTGCTTTAAAGCCACTAATGAAAGAAATGCAACTTTCCCTTTTTGGGAACTCATTTCAGGGCAGAAGCCTCCCTGATAATGAAATCAAACCAGGAGCTGGCCCCCGGAGGCTCCGGACGTGTGAACCTCTGCCATGTCGAATCCGTCTGAACCCTCCTCCGGGAGCCCCCAGCCCTGTAATTACTGCTTTCCTAGCAAGCAGCCTTTTCTTTCTCTTTGTGTGGGCCCTCTCCCGCCTCCCTGTCCCTCTGTGAGCACATAATAAGAGGATATTTGTAATGAAAATCGCCGGGCAGCAGCAGAGAACAAAGCAGGGGGGATATTGGAGGCGCTGGGCTCCCACCTGGGCCAGCGCGGTGGGCACGGCGGGCTGGGCAGCTCTGAGTGACCTCCCTGCGCCTGCACACAGGGCTGGGAGCCACGCTGGGCCCGTTCCATGGCTACCCCAGCTGGCTCCCAGGCGTGCAGCCTGATGAAGGGACAGTCTCCCCAGCAACTGTAATGGGTTTTTGCACCGTGCCCTCTAATCTGAGGGAGAAATGTCAGCGCCGTCACAGCCCGGGCTGGCAGCTCCCAGCCCCAGCCCTGCTGCTGAGCACATATCCAGCTTCAACCTTCTGGTTGCTGGGGTGAAAGGGCCTCTTCATCTCCACAGGGAGAGGCAGATGAATCCCTGGCTCCGACAAGGAACCTGCTTTTTGTTTTTATGCCCCACTCCCACCCCCCCATCCGCTTCAAGGGCTCTTTATTATGTCTTTTAATTCCTGGCTGCGAGTGGGAGGGAGAAATGAGGCGAGGGGGGAAAAGCCCTCACAGTGGGGAGAGGCCCCAGTCAGCAGTGTGTGAAAAGAGAAGGCAGCGTGGGGATTAAAAACATCAACTTCATGGGAAGTGATTGATATTTAATAGCTTCACTTGATTGCTGTGAGGCTGAGACGTGCACAGCGCCCCAAGGGCAGCCATGAGCCCTTGGAGAAGCCCACTGGACTTCCACTGGAAGGACTGGAATCCCACTTGCCTGGGGAGTGGAAGGTGTCTCTGCCCATGGCAGGAGTTTGGAACGAGATCATCTTTTATGTCCCTTCCAGCCCAAACCCTTCTGTGGTTCTGTGATAAGGGATGCCACGTCTGGGTGTCTCAGGCACTCCCACAGTGCAGGATGGGGTGAAGGAGCCTCGGGAGCTGAGCTGGGGTGACATCAGGTCAGGCTGGCAGGTCAGGGGCTCGTCCTCGCCGAGCCTGGCTGGCACAGGGTGCAGGACACAAGTCCTGGCACAGCAAACAGAGCTGAGCTCCCCTCCCTGCCATGGCCAAGAGCTCTTGTGTCTGGTTTGCTGCAGAAATCCTGCTGAATGCCCTGCCTGTAAAGGATTCTGCAGCTTGCTCGTGTTTGCAGCCACCTTCAGAGCATTAGCTCTGGGTAATCTCCTCTCCTCAGCAGATGCTCTGGTGCTCATCTGCCTCCTGTACAGTCAGGGCCACTGGAGGAATCCATCTGTGTGGCAGGAGTGTGTTCCTGCACCAGTGGCGATTTCAGCACCATTTTTATCTGATTAGGCCAACAAAAAGTCTTGGATTCCTCCCTCATCACCAGCATGCACGTGCTGCAAACACCAGCACCAAACTGCACCCTGATTTCTCACCCAGATCACCTCCCCTGCCCCTCTGGGTGCAGCCAAGAGAGGAAATCACTGTTGGAACACTGAACTCTCAGAGGATGGAGAGTGCTTCTCGTTGTTCCTGTTGTCACAAAGTGATGAAGACACTGGAGCTTTCCTGGCAGGGCTGCTGGGGGGTTCCCAGCACTGCATTTCATCTCTATCCTTGCTGTACCAAGGCTGCCCTGGACTCCAGGGCTCTATCAAGACCATTAAGCTTTTCCTTTCATCCCTGCAAGTGAATTCTATAAACTGCTTTTCTGGCTGCCACCCTCAACACGCTTCTAAACACATCCTTGCATGTTCTGAGAGGTTCATCCCAGATTCATGGGCACCATCTGAAAATCCCCCTGTCCTGTGAGGCAGGCACTCACAATGTTTTCTGGCAATATTCCTGCCAGCACCTGCCTGCAAAAGCAGGATGCATTCCTGTCCCTGCCTTGGCTCTTCTGTCTCAAGGAAAACAGCATGCAGGGAGCAAACAGCCACAATGCCCTACAATTCTTTTTTAAAGGCTGCTCTTGTCCCAGTGTGCTCCATCAACAAAAATAACCTGTTCCACCCTCCTAGGCAGGGTTCACCTGGAGCCCAAAAGCCTCTTTGGAATGGTGAGTACCAAAGTGCATCACAAAACAAGGCCTTGAAAATAACACTGATCTCTTTTTATCTGTTCCTTTCCATGCCAGGCTGGCGATTCCCAAGCCAAGAATGTCACTAACTTCTCACATTTCTCCTGGTCATTTCTGTCCTGAAACTGGAATGCAGCCACAAGTGAAAGGGGGTTGGATGCCCTCGAGATCCAGATTTGAGAGACATTATCTCATCCATGGTGGACAACAACAAGGCTGGCATGCCATCAGGCAGGATGTTCCCTGGGAGGTTCAGTGCACGTGGCAAGGCTGAACTCCACGGTGGAAAGGTCCTGGCAGCCTTGGAAAGGTTTCTCCATGGAGCTGCAGAGGCCAGGGAGGCAGAGGATGCAGGAAGGCTGAGAACAGTTCCACAGCACAATGATTAGGAATGAAAAAGTCAGATTGGATGGAGGGAAGGAGGGAAACAGGACTGAAATCTCTGCAGGAGCTGAAGAAACTGTGTTTGTTCAGTCTGGAGAAGAGGAGACTCAAGGAACACCTCATTTCTCCCTACAACTCCCTGACAGGAGGCTGTGGTGAGGTGGTGCTCAGGCTCCTCTGTCTCAAGTGAAAGGAGCAGAGGAAACAGCACAAAGTTGCATCAGGGGAGGTTCAGATACCTGAAAAAAGTTTGGCTGGAAAATCAGTCAGGCATTGGAATAGGTTGCCCAGGAAGGGGGTGGTGTCTGGAGGTGGCACTTGGGGACAGGGTTATGGGGGGATTTGGATGTTGCTGGGTTGCTGGCTGGACTCTATGATCCAGCAGGTCTCTTCCAGCTGTGATGGTGCTGTGAATTTATGCAAAATCTGCATTTCTCTGCTGTGGCTTGAGAGAAAAACGATGTGGCTGAGGGAGAGGAGCACCCAGCAGGGACCCTGGAACATCCGGGTGTGAGAGAGGCACTTGCAGGGCTGCCCTGGGGTGGCAAACACGGAACTAAAGCCACATCTAAAGCTCCTAATACCCTTTCAAAAGCTCCTTAGGCTGGCATTGTCCTTGAGAGCGAGTTCATCTCTGGTGCTTGGCAGCAGCTGTGTTTAGCCTGGAGTGCAGCACAAGCACTGGCAGATAAGGTGGCACCGGGAGGTTTTGCAATCTCTGAGCCCTCTGGGTCCTGCTGGGGCAAAACCTCAGAAGGTCCCAATTTCATCACGAGGCAAAATTAGAAAATGGTTGCAGGAGGGGAAGAAATCACATGGGAAAGAGGAGGAACAGCTTCATGCACTCATCATCCCCCCCAGCGCCGTCCCAAATCCCATTAAAGTGCCAGCTCTGATCCTGCAGGTGTGCAAGCCTGGCAGGCACTGGCAGCATTGCAAGTGTGTTTGCAGGGAGCATCCTCCTGAAACAGCCTGAAACTGCCAAAAAAACGTGTCAGTAAGTTAAGCTGCCTGTAAGAGCTGTGATGCAGGCCCCAGCACTGCAGGGACAGGTGGAGACACCTCCCATGGCTTGCAGCACCTCAGGAGGGACCCAAGCTCTTCACATTTTTTTGGAGGAACAAATGAAGGGGGACCTGGGAGCTCCTAAATCCGTGTGTCCTGCCCCACAGGGGCATTTTGAGCTGTCAGCCCAGCCTTGCTCACCCCAAGGATAAACCTTTGCTTGCACCTTGTCCCCGTGGGTGGACTTGGGGGTGACCATGCCGTGTCCTGCCATGCCCAGGTGTCACCACAGGAAGAACACAAGCACACACCACTGCTCTCAAGGTGTGAAAATAAACGTTCTCTTTCTCTATTTTCTGACTCTAGTTTTCTAGAAGTGGCAGTGGATTGGAGGGTGACAGAGCCACCTCTCAATGACACAGGACAAACCAACAGTCCATCAAATTTCTCTTCTTCCATAAAAGAATGCAAAAAAATGAGTTCTTTACAGAAAGGGTGTGAGAAAGTTCGTTACAAAAATGTAAACATCAGAAGGCTTAGAAAAATCTTAAAAAATCAGGGTGGTTTTGTTCTGGGGAGCAGGCAAGCTGCAAACCTTGGTTTGCCCTGATGCCTGCTCCCAACCCTCTAATTCAAGGGATGGTGTGATGAGAGAATTGTTTAATTCCTAAAGCACCTTAAAGCCCATCTCATTCCACCCCCTGCCATGGGCAGGGACACCTCCCCCTGCCCCGGGGAACACCTGGGCTGTGCGACCGCTGGCTGCAGATCCACGAGAGGGAGCCTGGGGTCATCCCTGAGCCCTTTCCCATCCCTGAGCCTTTTCCCATCCCCGAACCCTTTCCCAGCCCAGCAGAGTCACCAGATGGTGCTGTTGGCCCGGCCATGGCAGGGACCGGGGACCCTCGGGAGCCCCGCCGTGCCACCGCACCGCCCGCAGGACACAGCTCCTGCAGGGCAGCCTCTCCCTAATCCCAGCCCATCTCCAGCCCTCCTTCAGGGCAGCCCCTGGTTTTTCTCAGGAGAAGCTGCTGGACCAGCGATCTAGAGGAGAAACACTCCAGCGAGGGCGGCTTCACATCCCACCTGGGATAACGCCCTGCCCTCGGGGTGAAGGGTCTGTGTCCCGGGGGTTACAGCTTTCATTTGGGGTAAAATCAATCCGTGGAGCCATGAACATCGCGGTAAGGGCTCCTGGGGGTGGAGAAAATACAGAGGGGGTGAGGGTATCCCCATCCCCAGGGAGCACCAGCTCTGCCCAGGGACAGAGATGTGGGTGTGCAGAGCCCTCGCTCACACATCCCAGGGGAAAGCTCCAGCCTGGGCTTGAGGAGAAGTTTCCCATGAAAGATTCCCTGAAAGTGGTGCATTCCCACACGGGGCTTTGATTTCAGTGCATTGGCACTTTCCGATGAGAACCCACCCTGCTGGAAATTCCCAGCCAGCAGAGAGGAGCTCCCGGCTGGATCAGGGTGGGTCCTGCCGCCCGCAGGGGGAATCCAGCGCCAGGAATCCAGCACCAGGAACCCAGCACCAGGAATCCAGCACCAGGAATCCAGCAGCAGGAATTCACCAGCAGGAATCCAGCACCAGGAACCCAGCACCAGGAATCCACCAGCAGGAACCCAGCACCAGGAACGCATCACCAGGAATCCAACAGCAGGAATCCAACAGCAGAAATCCAGCACCAGGAATCCAGCACCAGGAATCCAGCAGCAGGAATCCAACACCAGGAATCCAACACCAGGATCCAACAGCAGGAATCCAGCACCAGGAATCCAGCAGCAGGAATCCAACACCAGGAATCCAACACCAGGATCCAACACCAGGAATCCAGCACCAGGAATCCAACAGCAGGAATCCAGCACCAGGAATTCACCAGCAGGAATCCAGCACCAGGAATCCAACAGCAGGAATCCAGCACCAGGAATCCAGCACCAGGAATCCAGCACCAGGAATCCAGCACCAGGAATCCACACAGCAGGAATCCAGCACCAGGAATCCAGCACCAGGAATCCAGCACCAGGAATCCAGCACCAGGAATCCACCGGCAGGAATCCAGCACCAGGAATCCAACACCAGGAATCCAGCACCAGGAATTCACCAGCAGGAATCCAGCACCAGGAACCCAGCACCAGGAATCCACCAGCAGGAACCCAGCACCAGGAACGCATCACCAGGAATCCAACACCAGGAATCCAACACCAGGATCCAACAGCAGGAATCCAGCACCAGGAATCCAGCAGCAGGAATCCAACAGCAGGAATCCAACACCAGGATCCAACACCAGGAATCCAGCACCAGGAATCCAACAGCAGGAATCCAGCACCAGGAATTCACCAGCAGGAATCCAGCACCAGGAATCCAACAGCAGGAATCCAACAGCAGGAATCCAGCACCAGGAATCCAGCACCAGGAATCCAACACCAGGAATCCAGCACCAGGAATCCAGCACCAGGAATCCAACACCAGGATCCAACAGCAGGAATCCAGCACCAGGAATCCAGCACCAGGAATCCAGCACCAGGAATCCAACACCAGGAATCCAGCACCAGGAATCCAGCACCAGGAATCCAACACCAGGATCCAACAGCAGGAATCCAGCACCAGGAATCCAGCACCAGGAATCCACCTGCAGGACAATCTTTGTCTGGATAAAGGGGTGAAGGGCAGCCAGCCCTGCTCCCGGCTCAGGGGGCTGTGCAGCCCTGCAGCTGAGCTGATTTGCTCCCCAGGGGCTGCTCCTTGTTTTCCAAACACTTTCCCTGGAAGTTCCTCTTCCATCAGGGTGATGCTGCTCGCAGAGCAGAGGCAGGAGCAGCTGGGGCTGTGGGGGCACTGGGAGCACAGCTGACGCCCTGGTGGGGGTCTGGAGATAAAGGGGGGCCATAAAACTTGAAATAATTGGAGAAACCAAGGTTTCTAAACTTTCTAACCAAGATGAACAAGTTAGATATCAGCAAATTCATGTATTAGGAGGAAGTTCTTCGTTGTGAGGACGATGAGGCAGGTGCTGCCCAGAGAAGCTGTGGCTGTCCCATTTCTGGAGGTGTTCAAGGCCAGGTTTGGACAAGATCAGCTGCAGCCATTGGGCACTGAAGCATAAGATGTGTCCAAGGCCGGGCTGGACAGGGCCTGGAGCACCCTGGGACAGGGGAAAGTGTCCCTGGCCCTGGCAGGGGGTGGCACTGGATGGGCTTTAAGGCCCCTTCCAACCCAAACCACGTTTCTATGACCTGCTCCCAAACAGGTCTGGTTATTCAGTGAGGCTGTTTCCACACCCCCACCACTCCCTAATCCCATGGCTCAGCTCTGGAGGGAATTTCTGGGTGTGCTATGGAGACAGCTCTTCTTTCTTTAATCTGGGGCTCCTCCAGAGCAGTGACAGGTTCCTGCACCCTGAGGGACCTTTCTGAGGGACCCTGGGACACTGCTGCCAGGGGGGCACTGAAACACCTGGGACTCACCTGGACAGATGACTTGGGTTGGTTTCTGGCAGTCCATGGGGCAGGGAGTGAGCACAGGGAATGGGGCAGGGAGTGAGCACAGAATGGGGCAGGGAGTGAGCACAGGGAATGGGGCAGGGAGTGAGCACAGAATGGGGCAGGGAATGAGCACAGGGAATGGGGCAGGAGTGAGCACAGAATGGGGCAGGGAATGAGCACACACAATGGGGCAGGGAGTGAGCACACAGGGAATGGGGCAGGTGTGAGCACAGGGAATGGGGCAGGGAGTGAGCACAGGGAATGGGGCAGGGAGTGAGCACAGAATGGGGCAGGGAGTGAGCACACAGGGAATGGGGCAGGGAGGGAGCACAGGGAATGGGGCAGGGAGTGAGCACAGGGAATGGGGCAGGGAGTGAGCACACAGGGAATGGGGCAGGGAGTGAGCACAGGGAATGGGGCAGGGAGTGAGCACAGGGAATGGGGCAGGGAGTGAGCACAGGGAATGGGGCAGGGAGTGAGCACACAGGGAATGGGGCAGGGAGTGAGCACACAGGGAATGGGGCAGGGTGGGAGCACAGAATGGGACAGGGAGTGAGCACAGGGAATGGGGCAGGTGGGAGCAAAGGGAATGGGGCCGGGAGTGAGCACACAGGGAATGGGGCAGGGAGTGAGCACACAGGGAATGGGGCAGGGAGTGAGCACACAGGGAATGGGGCAGGAATGAGCACAGGGAATGGGGCAGGAATGAGCACACAGGGAATGGGGCAGGGAGTGAGCACAGGGAATGGGGCAGGGAGTGAGCACAGGGAATGGGGCAGGGAGTGAGCACACAGGGAATGGGGCAGGGAGTGAGCACAGGGAATGGGGCAGGGAGTGAGCACACAGGGAATGGGGCAGGGAGTGAGCACAGGGAATGGGGCAGGGAGTGAGCACAGGGAATGGGGCAGGGAGTGAGCACACAGGGAATGGGGCAGGGTGGGATCACACAGGGAATGGGGCAGGCTGTGAGCACAGAATGGGGCAGGGAGTGAGCACAGGGAATGGGGCAGGCTGTGAGCACACAGGGAATGGGGCAGGGAATGAGCACACAGGGAATGGGGCAGGCTGTGAGCACACAGGGAATGGGGCAGGGTGGGATCACACAGGGAATGGGGCAGGGTGCTGGCCCTGGGAAAGTCAGTACCCTCCTAGGGCTTCTCTCCCTTTGTGAAAAACCAAGAGCTGGCCCTCTGCTCTTAAAAGTAGCCCAACATTTGGCTCTTGATGCTTCCTTTGACATCATCACTGGCTGCACGGGAGGTGCTCTCCTCAGGTGTCCTCTCACAGAGAGGAGGGGAGGTCCCCCCACTCCCCAGGTGACATCTGCAGGTTCAGGAGGGTTTCCATGCAGGGCCTCACACCCCATGAGCCCTCAGTGGGATGGAAGTGATGGAGCCAGAGAACTGAAACCACAGCTAGGTCACCAATGCCCCCCTCTCTGCCAGGGCCTCCTCTTCCTACACCACCTGGCATTCCTCTGTTCTGCATCAACTGCAAGGCTGCTGCACAAGAGCAAAGGAGAACAGACTCCAGCATGAGTTTCCCCAGGGCTTTGTCCAGTCTGGAATGCCTTTCCTGTGAGAGGGCTTTCCCCAGCCCTCCTGGGATAATGCCCCAGAGCCTGCTGCAGCTCTGATGGAGAGCATGCCCCTGCTCCATGGCAGGCACTTCATCTGAGCTGGAGGTTCCTCCTCTCCCTTGTTTTCCTGCTGGTTGTCTCTGCAGCCAGTCCTTTGAGAGGCCTGCACTTCTCAGATGTTATGTCTGGAAGTTTGCTCTGTTTTTTTGGCTAAGGGGCCCTGGGTCTGGAAGTTGAGAGGCTTTTATGGGAACCCAAGTCCCCTTTTGACACGACTTCCTTGTGCTTAAATTTCAGGTTGAGTTACAGGCTCGAACAATTTCTGGTTGGATATCTTTCATTGTCAGAGGGGATTAGGGCAGTGATTATTTACATGCACCTCTATTACACAGAGTCTGTTTCTTTTCTTTCCTTTCCTTTCCCCCAAGTAATTCCACATAATATGCAAAGCTTGATTGAAGCAGCCCCATAGATGGGGAGAGGGAGTGAGTGGGGCTCCTGCTGTGCCAAGTGAAGATCTCTGAGCTGGGGGATGCCTGTAGGGCTGATGGTTATGAAATCCCAGAATTGTCTGGATTGCCCTTAAAAATCATCTTGTTCCCTCCCTGTGCCACTGACAGGGACACCTTCCACTAGGCCAGGTTGTTCAGAGCCCCATCCAATGTGGTTTGGTGCTTTGGGAGAGCATCCTCTTCATCATCATCATCATCCTCCTCCTCCCACCCGTGTCCCAGGCAGGCAGGTTCCCCTGGAGCATCCCCTCTCTGCAGTGCTGGAGCTGCTTCCAGCAGAGGCTGAATGCCTGGCACTGGTTTGATCTAGGGCAGCTGGTTTGATCTAGGGCAGCTCCTCTGGAGCCTTGGCTGCTCCCCAAGAAATAGGGAGATATTTTTTTAGAACCCAGCGTGCATGAGTTTTAAAAGGGATTTTTGATAGAAGTCCCATTTACTCCTTTATTTGGCTTGGGAGGCTGCAGTGGAACAGATTTCTTTACATATCCTTGAGTGTTATTTGATTAAGGTTATGACTGCTAATAAACACTCCAGGGCTATTCTCCATCCCCACCACTTGTAATTCAGGCAAACTGTTGCCTGCATGGGACTACACCTTTTTTATATCAGTACAAGGGACCAGAGTGCTGATTCTGCTCCCCTTTCATCAGCTGGCCAGTGAATTGCTCACTTTGATTTATTCCAGCTTTATAATGTAAGGGAAAACAGAAATGGGAGGAGTGCCAGGAGTGTTTCTGGCACAATAACCAGTTTACTTCCTTTTCCTTCACTTTGCCATTTAGAATCACAAGTTCTTCTATAAAACAGCCACGAGAAGAGCACACATTACCCTGGAGGAAGGAAAGTTGAAGCTGCAGAATCAAACAAACAGACCCCAAAATCTTGTTTGAAATGCAGAAGAAGGTCCTGTGCTTAGGAAGGAAGGGAGCCCAGAGGACTCTGTTCTACCTGCCACCTAGAAAATGAGTGTTTTTCTTAGTCTGCTTTGGTTCTGCTATGTAAGTAAATATTTTGAATTTTTCCATGAAGGAAAAGAGAGGAAGTGGTGCAGACACCTGTGGTAGCAGCATTGGTGGGACATCTCAGCACTCAGGGAGGGTGGGGAGGGAATCCCAGCCAAAACCAGGAGGAAGCCCAGCCTCAAACTCAGAGACTCAGACCAACACCTGGGGAATAACCAGGGCACTGCAGAGGCTCAAAAAAAATCAACTGTGCAGTGAAATCAGCGCTTGGGTGCACCCAGGGTACAACTGCAGACACACACTGATGGCCAGGTGGGGATCCAGGAGAGCACAGAGAGCTCCCTGCCTGCTCCCAGCTGTCCTGCTCCCCTCTCCCTGCAGCCTGGGGGCTGTGGTGGCTGTTCCTGGCCACGCAGCACCTCTGTCCACAGCAGCCCTAACAGGTCTTTAATGAAAAACTGTGTGGGCCAGTCCCTAATTACAGCCATCAGTTAAGCTGTCAGGGGGAGCTCTCAGCCTCCTGGGTTCATTATTAGAGTCTGGCCCTTGATGAGCTGCAGTCAGGCATGAAAGGGCAGCCTGAGCCCATGGGGGTCTCCACTCCCCCACGGAGCTCAGGGGGGTTTGGGACCAGACCTGGTTTTTCAGGTCTGAGTAAGGAAAGGAGGAGAGATTCAGATTCTTGAATTGCAAAATTTTCACATTTTCTGGCCTCTTAGAATCTTCAGGCTTCAGCATTTTGAAGATGAGATGCCTTCAGTGGAGGCTTTTCTGCATAAACTCTTCAGGAATTGCAGCTCTGTGTGTTCAGCTTCGCTGCAAATGGGATGCAGGGATGAGTCCAAGCCATGGCATCTGTCAGCCACATCTGGATTTCAACGTGTCCCAAAGGATGGTCTTGGGGGGCTATTTCCCCACTTCGTGGTCCCTTTAAATTCACACCAGACCCAGTGGAAAGCAGACATGCAGATGATGGGGTTTAATGACAACAGCACCAGTTTATTTGAACCAGGGGCTTTATGGGGAGATGTGTTTGTTTTCTCAGGCCACACATTATTAACTAATCCCTAGACTTTGTTTGTACAGTCACATTGTGAGCAACTTCCCACTTCTCTCCCCTTTTCTGCACCAAAACACTCTGGAGTGGTGTGTGAGGCATCCTGGGCTGCTGCTGCTGCTGCAGGGGATGAATCCCCATTCAGCAATCCTGCTGAACCCCACAGAACCAACTGGGAAAGCCACACTGGGAACTCCCTGCTGCTCCTGGGACAAGATCAGCTCCAGCCATCAGGCATCAAGGCCAACATGTGCCCCAAGGCCAGGCTGGATGGGGCTTGGAGCAGCCTGGGATGGTGGAAGGTGTCCTTGGTGCCAAATGGAACAGGAGGAGCTTTTGGGATGCTCTGCCCAGGGAGGTGGTGGAGTCCCCATCCCTGGGTGTGTTTAACAAAGCCTGGATGTGGCACTGGGTTGGTTGAGGTGTTGGGGCTGGGTTGGACTGGATGATCTTGAAGGTCTCTCCCAACCCGGTCATTCTGGGATTGTGTGATTGTGGGTCTGGGATTCTGTCATGAAGCTCAAACTATTCTGTAATTCTATGATTCTGTTCCCTTTTGACATGAAAAGCTAATTTTGTTTTTTCTCATCTTCCCCAAGCATCAGCCCCATTCATATTCCAAATCCCCTTTTCCCAGCTCCTCCTCTCCCAGGACAGGTCTGTCATTGCTGGGTTCCTGTGCTGGGAGAGAAGAGCCCATGTGCCAAGAGCTCCAAGTGAAACACTTGCAGGAGCTGGTTCTGGAGTGTTGGTTCTGTTGCACCAGGACAGAACAGGCTTTTTCCTGTTCCTGCCTCCATTCCACAAGTGTTGAAATAATGAACCATGGCTGTGCATGAGGTTCTGGGCAAGGGATGGCTTTTGGACAAGGGATGGCTTTTGGACAAAGGATTCTTCCCACCTGTGACTGTCACAGAGTCTCCCCTGCTCAGTCCCAGCCTTTTCCTGACCAGCAGGAATCTGAAACGAAGCAGTTTGCTCTGGGGGTCTCTGCTGAGGAGCTCACACAGCTGTTAATCACCAAATATCTCTGGCTCCCAGCAGCTGTCTGCTGTTTATCTCTGCCTGGATATCTCCTGGCCCGGCCTGTGAGCTCAGGCTGTGCAGCCAAGGCAAACACAGAGGGAGCTCAGAGCCTGTGCACACAGGGCTGAGCACGTGGGGCTGCGTGTGTGTGCAGGGCTGTGTCCTGCTGCTGCAGCTGCAAGTGCACAGCAGAGATCTGTGTCATTGAACTGCAGCTCTGGGGGGGTTAAGGTGCACCAGAGAAGTTCTCCTCTCAGTGATTCCCTGAGCTCTCTCTCTGAGCCTCATTGAGCTTTTGAGATAAAGTGGAAAAATACAGAACTTCCCCAATCTCTCAGCATCAGCCATGCAGAGGCTTTAAAGAGCATCTCAAAGGCAGTTCCTTGGGCATCCCTTTGGGAAAGCAGAAGGAGGAGGAGGAGCAGGGCTAACAAAGCAAACTGTACCACCTGCAGAAGAGAAGGAGGGCTGACCCCATGGCTCCAATTAACCTGTCCTCGCAGGTGTGGGAGGGCACAAGGTCACATAAATCAGGCTCAGGAGGAGCTGAGCTTCCCCAGGCAGGACTGAGAGAGGCAGCTCTTGCCTGTTTGATGGCCTTTTTGTGGCAAGAAACTTGCAGTGAACTCAGAGGTTAAAGGCTTGAGGAGCAGGAAGGAGGATGTGTGTGCTATAACCTGATTTTTTTTTTTTTTCCTTGTTCCCAGGTCCTTTCTGTACCAGAGCAACCTGAGCTGCCATGGGACAGCAGAGGATGTCCTGGCTGCATCTGAGTCACTGTTTGTGTGATAAGGGGGGGTTTAGCTGAATTTATGGGTGCTGAGAACCACCTGGAGTTTTCTTTTACTGAATTTTAACTGCCAGCATCCAGCAAAACACAAGGTTGTGTTGCTGAATGCTGTGAAGCTCCCAGCTGAAGGGTTTGAGGCTGGTTTGTTGGCTGGGTACTTAATGCTGTTCTGTGAGGAGAGCTCGAGGTCCTGCTTGCTGCTGACCCTGCCCTGAGGCTCCCAGGGCTGCCAGGCTCTGAGCTGGGGGCTCTGGCTGCACAGGATGCTCCCAGCCTTGGGCAACCCTGCAGGTTTCACCCTGAGCCCCTCAGGGGCAGCTGCAGGACAGGCTGCAGTGCTGGCTGTTGCAGGGAGTGTTTTTTGGGAGGTGGGAAGCTGGAGGCCTGAGCTGAGCTGTGCTTTGGGCTGTGCAGGACTGGGTGAGGGGGTGTGAGTTTGCTTATCCCGCTCTGTGAGTACAGGGAGTGCTTTCCACGGACATTGTGCAACAAAGGCCAGGGCTCCTTCTGAAGCAGCTCTGCTTTCTTGGCTGGAAATGCCCAGTTTTCCTTCAGGTCCAGCTCTGGTATTTATCAATTAACTTCCTCCTGATGCTGGGAACAGCCACAGCTGTCCTTCCCTCCAGCCCAGAGCACCCACTTCCTCCTGCCTTACCTCATCCTGCAGTGACTGTCCCTCAGGGCACCCTGGGCTGCTGCAGCCTCTGCATCTGTCCTGTCCTCTGTGCAGGCAGCAGAGCTCAGAGCAAGCAGGAGTGGAAGAGAAAGAAGCCCAGGAGGGGTGGGGAGGCAGGAAGGTGCTGAGTTGTGAGCCTGGAGTGGGGTGTGATGGATGGGGAATGCCATGGCTGACTCTCCCAGCTGCAGGGGCAAATATCCCAGCTGCAGGGGCAAATATGTATATTTCATATATATATAAAATATAAATATGTTAGGAGAAGTGTTATATATTTATAGTTATGTTTTACCCCCTTGTGTTGTTGTCTAGGGGTGCCCTGGGTTCGGGACTTTTGGGAGGGTGGGATTGTTGCCATGGCAATTCCTGACCTCCAATCATGATTTAAGGAAATTAATTCCACCCCTGGGCAGGGAAAAATGTGTGGATGGGCAAGATTTTGGGAGGGGCTAAAGGGTTAAAAGGTCAAACTTACCTTGTGAGGGTGAGCACGTGGTGGGGAAAATCCTCTGCTCCTGGTGCTGTAATATTTTCTCTATTCAGTCTTCTGTTGTATTTTTGATAAGATTTATTAAAAGCTTAAATTTTTAGAAGTAGTATTAAGATAGATTTAGAGGGCTTCTCAGATTTAGCAGTAGTATTAAGTATTTAAGCTTTTAGAGCAGCATTTCTCACAGGGGTGAGTCTGGGATGGGGAGCTGGAGCTGCCAGGAGGCTCCTGCTGGAGGCTGGTGAGGAAAAGCAGTGGAGAGGCTGTGGTGGCTCCTGTTCCCACCTAAAATGCCAAACCCTTGGGCTCCCCAGCCTTTGCTGGAGGTGAGGGACTCCTCCAAAGGGAGAGCCCCTCTTTCTGGAAGGGGAAGGGCAGGAAGGGAGGAGTTCAGCTGGACCAGACTCTCCAATAATGAACTTGTCAGCTGTTAATGAGCTGGGAGGATGGTGCAGCCCATGGATTTGCTCTGTGTGCAGTGGCTGCTGCTCTGAAAAGCCAAGAGTGTCCTGAGGAGCAGAGCCTTCCTTTCCTCTGTGGAACACTCAGAGCAGGCTGTTTGGGATTGGCACACACTGGGGCTAAAAAAGAGGAGTAAAAAAAGAGGAGTAAAAATCTGCCCAGAAACACCACAGTGCCCTGGGGTGGTGCAGACAGCTCAGGAGGCATCCCCATGGCAGGCACAGCCTGGAACTCCATCCCCTCTGCTCTATTGTCCTTGTAAACTCAATTTCCAGACTGGGAAGGGAAGCATCACCTTTGGCTCTGCCTCATCAGATGTGCTCTGAGCAGAGCTGGCAGGTCTGGGGCTTCCTCCTGGGGCGGCTCAGGGCACCTGTGGGACTGGGATGGGGTTGCTGTGGCATCTCAGCCTGGCCCATCCCCATCCCAGGGCACCAAAAATCCCAAGGGAGGTTCCCAGTGTTATCAATGAGTAAGGAGGTGGTTGGCTGTCACAGCAATGTGTGTAGTTGTGTTACTGTAATATCAGTTATCATGGGATGGCCCTGGTGCTCAGGGTGTTTGGGAGGTTTGGCTTGCTCCCATGGCAACACCTGACCTCCAATCAAGATTTTAAAAATTATCTCCACCACTGGCTGGCAAGGGACAGGACTTCAAGAAGGCCTAGAAATATAAAAAATGGAGCATCCATTTTAAAGAGGAGCACGTGGCTGGCAGTCAGGGGGGCTCCCAGCGCTGTCATTTTTCCTTATTTAGTCTTTGTGTTGTATTTTTTTGTTAAAGTTTAATAAACTTTTAAGACTTTAAAAGTGAGCAGTCATTTCTCACGCCAGGATTCTATGCCCCTGTGGAAGCCCTGGGTGCAGAGGGAGAGTGGCCTTGCCCTGCCAGGCAGAACTCTGTTGTTAAGTGGGTTTGGGTTTTTTCCTAGTGAGGGGATTGTGCCTCTGAGTGAAGGCTGTTGAGTTGGGCAGCCCTTACAAGCAGAGCCTGTACAAAAATGTGTGTGAGCCCTCCTAAACCTTCCTGCAATTCCATGAACTGCAGTGTGGCTCTGCTGCTGCTTGGAGGGGGGAGCTGGCCCTGGTCCCAGCCAGGATGGAGGTCACTTCCATTGACCTGAGCTGCATTCAAAACAATCACTTAGGTGTGAAAAAATCCACTGCCTGCTCCCAGGGCTCCTCAGTCCCCACCCAGAGTATTTTTAAAATATTCATAATGAGCTGTCATCTTGGCCAGGGCTCACTTGGCCATTGAGGGCTGCTGGTAACAATGAGACCACAATGTGCAGGCAGAGGCAGAGGAATGAGGGGCTTTCTGCTGGTTTATTGTTTTCCCCTGCTCTCTCTAGCTGTTTGGAGTCCTGCAGTGGTTTCCAACAGCTGGCCCAGCCATCATCCTGATCGTGTTGCTCTGTGCTTCGCTGAGCTGGGGGGACTTGGCAGCCCAGCAGCTGTCCCAGAGCCTGAGCCATGAATGAGCTCAGAGGGGAAGGAGAGAGCCTTGGATGGGAGAGAGTCTCTTAGTGGTGGCTTTTTTTCCAAGTGAGAGGCTGACAGAGCTGACTGGATGCAGGCACAGCCTGAGCAGGTGCTGTGTGTGCTTTGCCCTCCCGTGTTTCTCCTTCTCTGCCCATGCCCGGACCCTTCTGGAGCATTTGGGGTGAGAAGTGACCACAAAAGCTCCTCAAATTGGCCTTTCTGGCCATCCCACCCTGCCCTGGGCGCTCCCAGGGCTGATTCCCAGCTGCTCCTGGCTCTTCCCACTCTGATGCCCCACACAGATCTATTTTTTTAAGCTCTGCTTCAGCCTTGAATGCAACCTGCTGACAGCCTGTCAGAGGCTGCAAACCCCAGGTGCCAGAGCTGCCTAAAATGGGGTGTCCTGGATTAGGGCAAATCTGAGAGAAAACCTCCAAAGGGGATCCCCTGTCCTGGTTTAGGGCAAATCTGAGAGAAAACCTCCAAAGGGAACCCCTTGTCTTGGTTTAGGGCAAATCTGGGAGAAAACCTCCAAAGGGGATCCCCTGTCCTGGTTTAGGGCAAATCTGGGAGAAAACCTCCAAGGGGATCCCCTGTCCTGGATTAGGGCAAATCTGGGAGAAAACCTCCAAAGGGATCCCCTGTCCTGGTTTAGGGCAAATCTGGGAGAAAACCTCCAAGGGGATCCCCTGTCCTGGATTAGGGCAAATCTGGGAGAAAACCTCCAAAGGGACCCCTCCAGAAAACAAACCCACACAGCCCCTGCCCCCAACCAGTTCAGGAAGGATTCCTCAGAGAGAAGTGGAAAGAACCTGTTTATTGAACAGGCACAGCACCCCCAGCACACAAAATGAACAATACTGGGTGACAGCACTCTGTCACTGCTCTGGGAAAGATGACAAATTCAGAAAGTCTCTCCTGGAGTGGTCACTCTGTTATCAGTCCCTCCAGCTCTGTGGCCCAGAGCAGGCCCTGGTAGGCCACTGTAATACATGTTATAAAATAATTTGTTCTTAAAGGAAATTAAAAACCACAGCATTTTGTGTACAAAGCCAGTGTGGGGCAACCAGCAGTAATGGCTGAGTGATAAGGATGGACATTCAAACACCAGGAGGACACACATCCACCAGAGATGGATATTTCAAGGGATTTTTTTGTCTGACACAACCCCAGCAGGAGGCATTTGTTAGGCATCATCAATAAGATAATATTCCACACCAGAAGTTTACCCCAGAAGGTTTCCACCTGACAGGATTTCAGCAATTATTCACCAGTTCTGAAAAACACAACAGCAAAAAAGAAAAAAAAAAACTATGATAATATGCTAAAATATGCTAAAGAAGGGCCCCTTCCAGACCCCAAAGGACTGTATAAAACAAACCCCAAAGGACTGTATAAAACAAACCCCTTAGAAATGACATTTGGAGACCCATGGGGACTTTGGTGCAATAGAGGCCAAATCCTGGGTTTCCCTGACTCTGATTGTGTGGATCAGAGTTGAATGGCTTGTGGCTTTTTCCAAATTTATACTTTGATTATTTAATAAATTTCCTTCATTATTAAATTACAGTATTCATTTATAACAGCCACAAGGCGCAAACTCTCAGTGCTCCCCAGGTCCAGTCCTGAGCAGGCTCGAGTGGTTCCAAGAAAGGGAAAGGAAAAACAGTCCAGGGAAAATTTGGACAGCTTAGCTAAACTAACTAATGAGCAGGAGCAAAAAGCCAAAGCAGCTCTGTGTACTGCCCCATCTGTGTCCTGCCAGCCGTGGGGGAGTGGCTGATAGCAAAATAAAACAAAACTTTCACTCCTCAGAGCCAGCCTTGAAGGCACAGAACACAACATCCAGCACACACAGAACACACAAATGGGGATACAAGCATCACAATGTCACCCTGGGACAGGGGTTTGGAGCAAGAGTCTCAGTGTCCCTTCCAGCATCCCTGTCCCCTCAGGTCAGACCTGACCCACCAGCTCCAGCTGCTGTGAGATTCTCAGGGTATTTTGTACCCTGCACGAGGTAGGGATGAGAGTTTCAGCTTTTATTTCATGCTCGTGCCCTCAAGCCCATGTCTCAAAATGATGTGACACCTAAAACTGTGTTTTAAGTTTCCATAAAATGATCCACACGGATCCAGTGAAGATGTAGCATGGTGTGAGGGTGGGATTCCCTCCTTTGGAGCCTAAAACACTCGATAAACATGCTGACCCCTTCTGGTGGTGTCCCCAGGACCAGGGAGGAGATGAGAATCTTAAATCCCTGTTCAGAAGGCTGGTTTATTATTTTATGATATTATATTAAAAGAAAGTGTTATATTAAAACTACACCAAAGAAAGAGAAAGGAGACATCAAAGGTTCGTAAAGAATGGTAATAAAATCTTGTGACTGATTAGAGAGTCTGACACAGCTGGACTGGGATTGGTCATTAAGTAAAAACAATCCACATGGAACCAATCCCAGATGCACCTGTTGGTGAACCCTCTCCAGACCACATTCCACAGACATCAGACAGTTATTGTTTACTGGGGATTTTTTGAGGCTCCTCAGGTGAAAATCCTAACAAAAGTATTTTCATAAAATGTGTCAGTGACAACCCCTCTAAAATGTGGGATTGTGCCAAGCAGAGAAATGGGGTGACAAGAGTTGGGCAAAGCACCCCAGGCTGCTCCTGCTCCTGAACAGCTCCTCCTTGGCTGGGTTGTGCCTGCAGCACCAGGGGCAGCCCTGGGGGCTCCCTGTGCCAGGCACTTTGTGGGGATGGTGCTGATGTGTGGCAGGATGCCCCAGCACGGGGTGGGCAAGGCTGAATCCAACCCTCCTGTGAGCCTCTGCCTGCTCTGAGCTTTAGGAGGAAAGAAAACAAGGGGCTGCTTTGCTCTTGCCTAGATCTGGACTGTGGCAGGGTGTTCTCACTCCTGCTCTGCTTTTCCCCTTCCCACCCAGCCTGGCTCCTCTGGTGTGTGATAGAAGCTCCCTGTGGGTGCAGGGTTGGCTGCTCTGCCTTGATCTCATCCCCTGGCGTCTGGAGAGCTCCTGACCTGCGTTATCCCTGGCCTGTGTCTCATCTCTCCATGCTGATCCCCCAAAGTGTTTTGCTGGACCCCCCAGTTTAGATTTGTGCTGGTTTTATCAAGGATGGGGCTCTGTGTGCCATTCAGCCTCGGCCATGCCCATCCTTCCTCCTGCTGTTTCTCAGCACAGCTGCCCTGGTGTGCTGCATCCTGCTGGGAGGGCAGGATCAGCTGTTTCTGCTGGGAAAACCCCTTTGGTTTTTGGCAGGGGTGGACTGAAAGCCAAGTTGTTGGTTGGTTTGGGACTTCTCAGGCTTGTTTTCCTCCAAGCACAGAAGAACCACAAAGTGGGGCAGTGGTAAGCACAGGGCTGAGGCCTTGGCTGTTGATGCCTTGAGATTTTAGCTTTTCTATTTCCCAAATCCTGTGCTGCATTGGTGCATAACTCTAACTCCACATGAAGTGTCAGCTCCTGTCTTCACATCTTGGTCAGACAAAACAATTCCTCTGGGCCTGGAACCCAAGGACACCCAACAGCCTCAGGAGCCAAAAATTATAAACAAAAGTGAATTGGGGAGGAGCAAACTGGGGGAATGGGACTGCATTGCCTGAAGCTGAAATTGGAGAATTAACCCCTGCTATGCAAATGGACCAAAGTGAAACCTGCCTGGCAAACTTGAGCCCCCTGCCCATGCTGGGTGCAGCCCCTGAGAGGCTCTGACTGCCCCAGGTGTGTCTGTTAAAGGCCTTTCATAAATTCCCACCTTATTCTCTAACTCTGTCTCTCCTCTGTTCCAGGCAGCCACTCCAAGGCATCACCAGAGTGAGGGAACAATCAACTTTTTCTACCCTAATGCTCATTGCAGGTACCAGACCTTTCCTGGCAGGGAACAGGCCAAGAACTGGCTCCAGAGTTGGAAATTCCAGTTGGAATTGTGGAAAGAACACTTGTGGGTTCATTTAGATACCAGTGCCCTGCTGCCCTTTGGAGGGTGTTTGTTGCCTGGCACTTGAAGGTACAGTTTTTTTGCTGACAAAAAAAATTTGCAAACAAATTTGTGCACCTGAAAGGGCGTTTTAAGCTGTGAGAGGAGGGCTGGGATGCTTCCTAAGTCATAGAAGGGAACTGGTTGGGGGAGACAGTCTTAATTCTTTGACATAATGTGGAACTGCAGTAGTGAAATCCACATTAAATTAAGACAGATGAGTGCAGGAGGAGTTGCTGGAGGAGTTGGCTGTGTTTAGCACAAGAGAGCCAAATCTGTGTTCCCTTGGTTGTGTCTCAACACCAGAGGTGCCTTAAGCTGCCTGGCATGGGGCTATTTCTGCTAAGATTGGGTTGAAATAGGAGTTTTCACGTGGTGACATTGAACTCTGAATGAAGGCTTTGGCTCTGTCACTTTTTTTTTTTCTGCACTGAGAGGAGGGAGCTCTGGCCTCTGCTGCTTTCTCTGACAACAAACCTGATTCTGAGGTGTGCAGGAGAGCACTAAATCTCAGCTCCCTGTGAGTTATTTCCTTTGAGCTCTTGATTACACTCTAGCACATGCACCCCTGGTATGATCCAGGATGGATGAGGTTCCATCCATTTCTTGTGAATACCTCATGGATCTTCAACAGCTGTGAGCAATTTATTTTGGGTGCAATCAGTCAACATTTTGGTGAAGTGCTTTGAAGATGTCCAGCATCCTCAAACACTGAGCTTTGTTTCATTATTATTACT
Organism: Fringilla coelebs; assembly: GCF_963513975.1. Taxonomy (NCBI): domain Eukaryota; kingdom Metazoa; phylum Chordata; class Aves; order Passeriformes; family Fringillidae; genus Fringilla; species Fringilla coelebs. The sequence continues at coordinate 5,312,189 of NC_140051.1, forward strand.
ATTTAACATCTCTATGCAGCTGAACTACTGTCAGCCATCCTCACTTAATAACAGGTTTTGTGTCTGGATCTTCTCTGCAAAGGCAGATTTTTGGCCCAGGGGATGGTGCAGTGATCTAATAGAGTTTGCAGTTACATACTGCCTGTCATCCCAGTCTCCCAACGTGCTTCACAGGCACCACTTCATTCTCACCTCGGCAGGGCAGGCTGGCAATCCATCATCTGTGATTCCATGGAATCCCTGCACAGGCTGAGGGGAAAGGGTCACCTTTGTGGGGTGAAACAGGGAGGAATCAGACCAAGATTCCCAGACCCTGCTCTCCCCATTTTGGGGTGAACAGGGAGGAATCAGACCTAGATTCCCAGACCCTGCTCTCCCCATTTTGGGGTGAAACAGGGAGGAATCAGACCCAGGTTCCCCAGACCCTGCTGTCCCCATTTTGGGGTGAAACAGGGAGGAATCAGACCCAGATTTCCCAGACCCTGCTCTCCCCATTGCAGTTCCAGTGCCCTTTCCCTGCATCCACACCACGGCCTCACAGGAACCTCTCCCACTCCTTGCAAAGGGATCTGACAACTGCTGTCTTTAGATATTCTTATTTTGGATCAAAAAGCCCAGAGCTGGAGTTTGCTGCTGTGCAAAACCCTTGTGCACTGCAGGGGTTGGAACTGAGACACCCAGGGGAAAGAGGAAAGCAGGACTGAGCAGCTCCTGAAGCCATGTGAAGTTTGGAGGGAGGTTTCTGTCACTGAGGGATGGGTGGTTGTCTATGCTTTCTCTTGTTGTGATGCCACCTGGAGACCAGGCATTGGTTGAGTTATTTAATTCCATTTCTGGCCAGCAGGATAGCTGGCAGAGCTCTCCAAGGAGCTGCTGTTTGGGATGCTGAGGGAACCAGTCTGACCAGAGGCCACCCAGCAGCCTAAATCCCCCTCCTGGGAGTGGGGAGGCACTGAGCCAGTCCCTCTGTGTCAGAGCAGGGCAACTTTCCTGTCTCTCCTGTGGCTGTCAATCCCCCTTTTTCACCAGAAACATTAAAAAATCCCTTTAAAACTGAGGATGTGATATGAGGAGCTGTGGAGCTCCATCACGTCTTGGACATGAACATCTAGTCTGGAAAGCCCTGGAAAGCAGTTCCTCCCCTCCCTGCATCCCCCAACCCACCCCAGGGACAGCAATAATGTGGAAATGAAATCAATTAACCAGCTCTGCTGTTCTGACAAATAAAGAGGAGCTCTTCATGAAGGCCTCGGTGTTGTTTCCCTGCCAGGAGTCCTTTAAACAGCATCATTAGTGACTTATCTCTGCTGGAGAGACCCCACGGGTCACTGCTGGGCTGAACATCTGTCTGCAGCTCCAGATGTTTGCACCCTGCATGGGGAACCTCCTTCCCTCAGCCACACCTGGGACAGGGATTTATAGCTCCCTGCAGGGCTGGGGGAGCGCTCAGAGCAAAGTCTGGATGGTGAAAAACACGTCCACTCTGCTGTGAAAATGTAAAATGTGGAATGAAGGACAAGGAGCACCCTTATCTTTGGGGATACCCCTTACATACCTCTTAATTACATCAGCCTGTTGCATATTCATAGACCCTAACGCATTGCAAACCTTTCCCCCTACTAGTTCCCATGTTTAGCACGGCTCCTCCTCAGTTCTGCCTTTTTAGATAATGGGGATTCCTTGGTTGTGGTTTTAGTCCTTTTTTATCACCTCCAGTTTTGGGCCTTGGTCCTCCCTGCCTTCAGATGTTGTATTGCACTAAATAGTTTGTTTAGTTGTTGTTTTGCACTGGGTGATGGGAAATTTTTTACTGAGTATGTTGGGTCACGTGGATGGTTTTTTTCCCCCTCCCCCATCACATGGTGTCTCCCTCACAGACCCCCCTGTTATACACACCTGGTGGTCTGTCCCATGGGTACCTGTCCCTGCCCCCTTCCCCTTGGGTATAAAACTCCATTGCAAGGGTGCCACGCCCTCTTTTCTACCTGGGTAGTCGCCATCGCCAGATGCATCCTGTCCCAAGCCAATGAACTGGATACTCGTCCCCACGTGGAGAAGAGCATGAGAATTCTCGTCTCTTACTTTTGTCTATGCAAGTCCATGTGGGCTAGAGTCTGAGCTAGCCGGATTTGGACTCATATAAAGCCCAGAAACCCACGGATTATTGCAGGTGGCGCCCCACGTGGGGCTCAAACCCACAACCCTGAGATTAAGAGTCTCATGGTCTACTGACTGAGCTTGCCAGGACTGGACTCATCTTCAGCCCAGAAACCAACAGATTACTGCAGGTGGCACCCCATGTGCAGCTCAAACCCACAACCCTGACATTAAGAGTCTCATGCTCTACCGACTGACCTAGCCAGGCTTGGATTTATCTAAAACCCAGAAACCAACAGATTATTGCAGGTGGCACCCCACGTGGGGCTCAAACCCACAACCCTGACATTAAGAGTCTCATGCTCTACCGACTGAGCTTGCCAGGACTGGACTCATCTACAGCCCAGAAACCAACAGATTATTGCAGGTTTCAGACAGTGAGTGCTGATGGTTGGCAGATCTGTACAGGTGTGCCCATCCTGTGTGCATTGGGTGTTATCCCATCCCAGCAGGCGCTTTAACACAAGCAGCTATTTCACTGAGCTTAATTAACGACAGAAATAAAAACTGTATCTTTATAACAAAGTTACTTTAACGCCCACATACAGAATCCATTTTAATCTTTGCAAAAACCAATATTATAATATGTATCTATAACAGGGTGACTGACAGCCCGAGCAGGGAAAATCCCTCCTGCTTACTCACAGCTTTACAAACGCCCTGCTCTTCACAGGAAATGCTCTTCCTGATAACCAGGCAGCTGTAATGGGTGAAAAGTGTCCTAAACAGGCACTTAGGGCTGCCCTAAACAGCCCTCAGTGGGCTTGGGAATTGTGCTGAGAGTCTTGGAGCCGATTTATCCTCCTAATGTTCTCATTAACAAAACAATATTATCTGCATCCTAAAGCAGGGAATAAAGAGGCTGTTACTGCCCTCGAGTCTCCTTGGTCCTGGTGTCTCCCAGAGTCTGAATTGCTCTTGAATGTCCCCTTGCTCCCCAGTCCCCAGCTCCAGGAACTGGGAAGGGGTTTCAGATGACTGAACACGGCCCTTAACCACTACCACAAAAGTGCATCCCAGGGAAGGGATGCAAAACCTTTTAACCCCGGTGAAAATCCACACTTTTGGACCTGCCTTGTGGTGTGAACCCTGCAGATGTGCCAGCTGAGGCTGCCCAGGTTCCCTGTCTGTGCCAGGTTTGTGCTGAAGCTGTCTCCTGCAGGCAGTGCTGTGCAGGGTCAGCTCTGCCCGGTGACCTGAGGCTCAGGATTGGCAGCCTGATAAAGTAAACCAGCCAAAAATTTGCCTGGAATTCCAAAGTCTGGTTTAGGGCTGTTAAATTTGAAATCAATCAAGCCAAACTTTGAAACCCATTTACTTTCTGAACTCTTCTTTGCTTGCTTGTTCAAATACTGGGAGGGAAGCCAGCTCTGGAAATGAAGTCACTTTTGAAAATGGCTGCTCTCCCCAGAAGGAGGCTCTGAAAATTCCCATTGTAATTTAAAGTCATTTTTCCCCCCTCCTCCACCCCCCAAAAAATATTATGAACTTGGCTTCCAAAATCAGCCCCTCCCATATGTCCTCAAATTAAAATAAAAAGGGGGAAGGGGGGAAGACACTGGCACTGCAGGACCTTTTTTATGACACCAATTTTATTGCATAGGATCCAGCCCATTGACAGGCTATAAAAGTTTATTGGAAGCAGATCCAGCCCGTCAGTGGGCTGCCCAGTGCCCCTGGCTGGGATTCACCCCAGGCTGCAGGAGAAGGGATGTGGGTTTGTGGCATTTTCTGCACTTTGCCTGGGTCATCCCTGGGGGGAATTCCCTGCAGGGAAACCAGCACTGGCACAGGGTGTGAGGCACAGAAACATGGTGCTGACAGGCTCTGCGGTGAATCTTTGGGGTGGAACACACTGCAGGGTTATTTGTGCAAGTAGGACTTTCCCTGGAAGCTGGATTGCACTTGGATAAAATTCCCAGGAATGGGAAGGGCAGCAGTGGATGCATCATCAGCATCAGGTGTGAGGAGCATCCACCTCACAGAGCCCACCAGAAAAAGTGCAAACTGAGGTTGTGCTGTTACTTGTGAATTTGGAAGGGAGCTTTTTCTTAGCAAAATGGCTCTTGGTTCCAAAGGAAAGCTGTAATTAATTCCTGTGTGCTTTTGCAGGAGACCTTGCCCCCTGTGGCAGGAGTTTAACGTGCCTTGTATGTGCAAGGGACTTGGAAGTGTTGAGGACTGCCCACCAAATGCTGCCTCATCCCTCAGGGGCTTTGGAGTTTCTCCCTGATGATTTGGGTTGATTCACCTTATGCACAATGTGAGAAATGCTGCTCACTTCCAAAAATTTAAAAGGTTTATTAAAACCTTATCAAAAAATACAGCAGCAGATTGAATAGAGAAAATAATACAGTGCCAGGAGCAGAGAATTTTCCCCACCATGTGCTCACCCACACCATGGAGGTTTGGCTTTTAACCCTTTAGTCCCTCCCAAAGTTCTGTCCATCCACTCCTTCTTCCCTGCCCAGGGGTGGGGATCACTGCCTTAAATCTTGATTGGAGGTCAGCTGTTGCCACGGTAACAATCCCACCCTCCCAAATGTCCCAAACCCAGGGCACCCCTGATAACAACACAAGGGGGGTAAATCATGACTATAAACCCATTAAACTTCTTCTAGCATACATCCATGATATTTGCCTTTAAATTGTGAGAGTCAGCCATGGCATTCCCCATCTATCACAACAACAAGGACAAATTTTGCCTTTACCTGCCCTTCTGTGCCTGTTCCCTGCTCTGTGCTGAGCTGCTGCAGCAAAGTTTGTCCAAAACAGAGTGAGATCCTTGGAGGGGCAGGGTGCCAGATCTGCAGTGCTCCCAGGGCAATGAACTGGAATAGCTCCTTCCCTTGGAGACACCCAGAGACCCCCAGCAGGACAGGGCTGTGTCCCCCTGCCAGACCCCTCACCTTGTTGGCCCGTGCCAGTTTGGCTGTGCTGTCAGAGTCATTTTCTGGGGGAGCAGCATGAGGTAAAGCCCTGGTTTTGTATCCACAACAGTGTTGCATCAAGGTTGCCGCGTGTCATTTCATCACTCTGGCTCAAACCGCGGGCTCAGGGCTTGGAGTGTGGAACCTTATTTTTTAATAAAGGAAAAATCTTTGCACTTTTTATTCTGCAGCTGTCAGCGATCTCACTTGGCTGGGCCCTGGAGGAGTTCAGCTGGCCCTCGTGTTAAGGAAAACCAACAAATTAGTACAGATGTTTTTCTGAGAGCTACGGGGATCAGGGATCAGTGATTTAATACTGCCTGATATTTGATAGGGGACGCCCAGGGAATATGTGTTGGAAACCAGGAAGTAATATTACTTGAAATCAAAATATAAATATGTTCCTAAAGGTTTAGGTAATTTTTTGCAATTTCCCCTTGTACAGTTTTAAATGAGGTCTCTCCTTCTCCTCCTGTTCTTCCTGCACTTGTTCATGTAGGATTCAAAAAGCCAGGGAGTAAAATGGAGGATTTCTGGGGGGTTTTGTAGAATTATGGAATCCCAGAATGGTTTGTGTTAGAAACGACCTTCAAGGTCATCTTATTCCACCCCCTGCCATGTGTAGGGACACTTCCACTGTCCCAGGCTGCCCCAAGCCCCAGTGTTCAGCCTGGCCTTGGGCACTGCCAGGGATCCAGGGGCAGCCCCAGCTGCTCTGGGCACCCTGTGCCAGGGCCTGCCCACCCTCACAGGGAACAATTCCCAATTCCCAATCTCCCATCCATCCCTGCCCTCTGGCAGTGGGAGCCATTCCCTGTGTCCTGTCCCTCCAAGCCTTGTCCCCAGTCCCTCTCCAGCTCTCCTGGAGCCCCTTCAGGCCCTGCCAGGGGCTCTGAGCTCTCCCTGGAGCCTTCTCCTCTCCAGGTGAGCACCCCCAGCTCTCCCAGCCTTGCTCCAGAGCAAAGGGGCTCCAGCCCTGGAGCAGCTCTGTGGCCTCCTCTGGGCTTGCTCTACCAAGTCAACATCTTTTTGGAGGCTTTAGCACTGCTGAGCACACATTTAAAAGTAGCCTTCAATGTCAGAGGTAGAATTTTGCCTTTGGGAAGCATTCAGGCTCCAGGATCCACCATTCATTGTGCCCTCCTTGCTTCTTCCAGCCCTGAGAACAGATGCAAATCAGGATATTCCATGATCCCATAACTCTGTGAACTGAATTGGACCTACAAGGATCCTCAATTCCAACTCCTGGCCTTCAGCTTAAAGCTCCTGCCAAGAAACATCCTTAGGAAGGGACAGCACGGACATGGGAAGTCACTGTGGCACCACTCTGCTTGCTGACATGCCAAAAAGTTATTTTCCTGAGGGCTTTGGGGCATTCCTTGATTCCTGATGGTCCAAAAGGCCACACGCCTGTTGTCTTTCAGCATTTTATATTCATGCTATTTTTTATATTCATGTCATTTTTTTATATTCATGCTACTTTTATATTCATGCTATTTCAGCATTTATATTCATATTCATACATTTCAGCATTTTATATTCATGTACAACGTATGAAACCAAGCGCAGCAAGGGAAGGTCAAGTTGTTTTCCACCTGTTCTGAATTTAGATGACATCTCTGAGTAGACTTATCATGGCCATGAGGAGTATCTGCAATTCTTCTCGGTGCTTCTGGACTTTTAGGACCTCCTGATGTGTCCTGCTGGTGAGTTCTTGCCTGCCACATCTCCTCCATGGGGTTTTTGTGTTGCTCAATGGTTTCACCACTGCTGGGTTGGGTTTGCTGATACCTAAATAACTCACAGCATGAGAATTTATTCACACCCTCCAAAAAAACCACAAGATATGGAAAAATTCATGTTATTCTTGACTCTCAAAAATATGGCAGTGACTGAGATGAAGTCATAAGGGCTCTGCAATGACCATCAGGGGGATTTTGAAATAATTCCCAGGTCCTCTCTCTGTCCCTGGGATGCCCAGGGTACCCCAGCTGTCTGGCAGAGGGGAGTGCATTGCTCAGCACAGGCAATTTTGGAGTGAAAAATGACTTTTCTGCTCAACTTGCTGCTGCCCCACTTGGAGCTGGCAGGGCCTCACCAGCAGGCACAAGATGACAGGGCTCTGGCTGAAGATTTTTTTGGGCTGGAAAACTGGCTGGCTCATGAAGGTCACACCACATCTGCCCCCCCCAGGCTGCTGCTGAGCCTGGGGCAGGGCAGGGATGCTGAGGTGCATCCTCTGGGTAATGTGGAGCTCTGGAGCATGAGGAAGTCTGGCTGCTCAAAAGCCATTGCTTCATTCTGGAAGATGACACAACCAGCAACTCCTTCCCTCACATTTCTCTTCTTGCCCTTGGGCACAAACCCAAGCCCTTCCTGATGTGTAATGGATTTACTGGTCCCTCTCCAGTGGGATGTTGCTCTGTCCTGGTTCTCGTTGCTGTTTCAGTGTCACAGCTTTTGGGGTGTGCCTGGAAATATCCCCAGTGTTCATCCTTGTGCTGCAGCTTGTGGATTTGGTCTCAAATAAATGAATTTTTTATGAATGTCATGTTGAGGTTGTGCTGAAAACAAAACTAATTAGAAGTCAGTGGGCTTCTTGGTCATGGAAGTGTTGGGCCAAGGGAATCCAGAGCAGGGAGTGACAATGTCCTGCCCTTCACACTGGGGAAATTCCTGCTGAAATTCCTGCTGGGGCTCTTCCTTTCCCTGTGCTCCTCCAGTTGTGCCTTCCTGCAGCACACAGAGACTCAGGGGTCGCTTGCCCATCTTACCCCAGGATTTCGTGGCTTGCTGGGATTCTGTAACTCCTTTGGTAGTCCTTCTACAGGGATAGGAAGGCTGAGGTTTTTGTAAGGCCTCAGCTGGCTTTAAATTGTATAAACTTTGTACTCCTTTTACATCCAGCCTGCAAACTTAAGGAACATATTCAACTCCGAAACAATTTCTCAACTTAGTGACAAATCTGCTTCCTATAAACCCAAGCTGTTGGCATTTGCTCTTACTCTCCTTTAATGCTTTATTAATGAAGTTCTTTTACAGCTGTTCCATTATTTCACCTGGGATAAGAGTCAGGGTCACAGGTGGATAATTATGTGGGTCATCCTGTTTCTATCCTCTTAAAACTCTGGCACAACATGAGCTTTCTTCCAGCCCTCAGTGTTCCAAAGACTTATTAAAAGTCAACATTAACGATCCAGAGCACTTTCTGGCCAGGTCCCTTTTAAATACGAGTTCTCTGTGCTTGCTGATTTCAAAAGCCCTCATTTGCTAGCTGTGCTTTAACATCCTCCTGAGTTACTGTTGGATTAGGAGCTGTTTCATCATTGCGTGACACCAGCAAATCCCATGGCTTCCTCCCAAATCCCAGTGGCTGGAATACCTCAGAGCTCTGGAAATACCCCTGCTCTCCCTGGCTGAGTTCGTTGCACTCTTTGTAGCATTCACATTCTCTGAAAAAATCCCCTTGCCCAGGATTTTCCTCCTGGGAAGCTGAGAAGCCTCAGCGAAAAGGAAAACAATTTTTATCTCATTGGCTTCTCCTGTGTTGTGCTGATGTGGAATGTGTTTGGAGATTGTTCACCCACAGGTGATTGTTCCATTGCATTCTGCTGGGAGTTGTTTCAGGGCCAAGCTGTGTCAGACTCTGGAGAGAGTCAGGAGTTTTCATTATTATCTTTTTAGCCTTCTCTAAGTATCCTTTCTGTATTCTTTAGTATAGTATAGTATTCATTAATATAATACAGTATCATAAAATAATAAATTCGCCTTCTGAGAACATGGAGTCAGATTTATCACTCCTGCCTTCGTCAGGGCATTCCCAGCAAATACAATAACTCCTTTTGTCAAGTCAAAACCATTGTTGGGGGTTTGTTCCTCCAGAGTTATCTGAGGTGGTTGTGCCAAAGGGAATGATGCAAAAATTTGCTTTTTCCAGGCAGCGACATCATCACCACAGAGTGAGGAACTGCACTTGGCCCCAGGCACCAATCCAGGAGCAGAGAGAAAAGGAAAGAGGGGCAAGAAAGCTTTTCTGCACTGGAGATTGCCCTAGTGAGGGGTAGAGACTGCCCTCATGTCCAGACTCAGGAATGAGGGGATCCCAGAATGGTCTGGGTTGGAATGGACCATAAAACCCCCCTTGCCCCATGGCAGGGACACCTTCCCCCATCCCAGGTTGCTCCAAGCCCTGTCCCACCTGGCCTTGGACACTTCCAGGGATCCAGGGGCAGCCACAGCTTCTCTGGGCACCCTGAGGCAGGGTCTGCCCACCCCTCCCAGGGAACAATTTCTTTCCAACATCCCCTCTAACCCTCTTTCAGTTTAAAGTCTTTCCCCCTTGCTCTACAGAAACGTCCAGAGGAAACCCCTGGGACACGTTAGGGTGGGACAGGGGCCATGTGTGGGGCCCTTGGAGAAAGGGCAGCAGGATCACAGCAGGATGATGATGGGGGGAAGGCAGAATGTGGGAAAAGTCCTTCTGGGTTGGCACTGAAGGGACATCTGTGGCATCACTGGCACAAGAACACATAAAGGGGTGAGCAGAGAGAAAAGCAGATTCGGCTGGGGCCTCTTGGCGACTCCCTTGGGGAGAGTAAAAGATGAGAAGGGGAGCAGAGGAACAGCAGTTTAGCACTGAGCCAGGGAGGCAAGAGTGGAAGAGAGGCCTTCCATGAGTGGAAGTCATCCTCTAATTGCTGCCACATGGATGCAAGAGCTTGGATAAGCTGTGGAAGAACTGGCATTGCCCATCTGAAGCAGGAGTTCTTCAGGCTGGGGAGGGCTGCAGGAGAGGAAGGCAGGAAACCCCTGAGCACAGACAGGGAGTGGACAGAATGGTACAATGTGGGTGTTGAGGTCTCTCTAATTCCTGGACAAGTCACTGTTTCCTGCTCGAAAGGGGAAGTAGGATGTGAACTGGTGTGTGGTGGTGTCTGGCCAAAGTGGTGAGCAGGATGAGTGCTCCCTACGTAGGTGGTTGTTTAAGGATGAGCTTTGTTTTGGAAAGGTACCATGGAGAAACAGCTGCTGGATCACTTCTGCTTCTGCTTTATCACAGTTGTGCTCTGAATCTCTGGAAATAAAGTGCCATGTATGATGTGGGAGATTTTTTTTGCTCCTCTTGGTGGGTGAGAAGGAACTGAGCACAGAATGGGAGCCCAATAACTATCAGCAATAAGCAGAGGTGGCTCCCAGCTTCTTCTAATCATGCTTTTCTCTGGTTCAGACAGTTCAAACTTAGCCTGTGTGCCAATCCATGTTCCTGCAGACCTATGTAGAGATTTTAAGCTTTGTATTGCAAAAGGTGAGCTGTTCAAAAATAAAAGATTTCCGAAACTTCCATGCATGCTTCTGTTGGCTTTTCTGATCCCACATCAATTGAATATGTGCTGCCTCAGGGTTTAGCCCATTAAATTGATCCAGAGTTAAAAATCTGGGGCAAATTCAGCATAAATAGTGCCCAGATTCCCATCAATCTGCTCTGTGAACATGTTGCAAATAAACCTGTGTCAGTGCAAAGACACTCTCCACCTGTGACCTGTGTTACTTGTGATGGCTGCAGATGTCTTTTGGAATGGAATCCTTGAATTATGTTGGGTTTTGCCTGGTGTTTACTCAGGTACTTGCTATGACACAGAAGAAAACAAGTCAGTGTCAGGGAATTGTGGCTACTTGTGGTGATTTATCCTCAGCCAGATAATTTAATTGTCTTTCCTGCTGGGTAACCAGATATGGGGATGGGGAAGAGTAAACTTGGATGTGTTCAGCTTGCAGGTTGTTGGCACTGTTGTGGTCCTTTCCCTGCCCTGGGAAGCACGGTCTGGAGGCTGCTGTGAAAAGGTAGAAGTGAGCAGGAGAAAACCAGACACAGAACAGTGTCTGGTGGTTCGCTGCCAAAACTGCAAACTTAATAAAGCGAGATTTTGCCAGGCATGGAAAAAAAAAAAACAACCCCACTCAAACCCAAAGTGTTTCATAATCCCTGAGGCTGTGGATGATAGGAGAGGGAATACTTGTGTCAGTGCTGCCAGTCAGGGAGGTGCTGCTGGAGGATGGGATTAGCTTTTGAGGTGGCTGTTGCAGTGGAGGGAAACCCCCTCCCTTCTGGGTGGGGAACAAACCCCTGGATGTAATTTGTCATGGATAAAGTTTGCACATAAATCACCAGGTGCATAAATAGAGGAGGGAGAAATGCTGGCCAGGGAAAGCTCTGCCTGGGAGGGTTTGGAGCTGACCTAGGCTGGGGTCTCTGGTGGTTTTTGTATTGCAAATAAAAAGACAAGTATCGTGCTGGGAAGTATAAACAGGGCTCTCAAGCCCTCAGGCTCCACATTAACGTGCTGTCAGCTGTCTCTGGGAGGAGCTGGTAGAAACTGGGATTATCTTTAAGTGTTCTGGATGTGCACACTCAGGTGCCAAAGTCAGCAACATGTGCAAATTCATCCCTCCTTAGACTTACAAGAACTCATCAGCAGGGATGGAGAATAACAAAGGTGTGCAGTGCCCCTGGCACCTCTCCTCTCTCTGGTGACTCCTCTGGGAGCTTTGAACTGCTGAAGGGTGAGGAGTCCTCAGGCTCTGGAACAAAAGCCATTCCCAAGAGGCAAATTGTTCCCAGAGCCCTGGGATGACTCTGACTGTTCAACAGGGAGCAGCCTCCACTGGGAACCTCCCTCCTCCTAAACCTTCCAGGAGAAAAGGCTCAGAAGCTTGAGAGGAGGCAACTGGGTTGGTGAGGGGCTGGGAACACAAGTCCTGTGAGGAACTGAGGGAGCTGGGGGTGCCCAGCCTGGAGAAAAGGAGACTCAGGGCTGCCCTCATCACTGCACAGCTCCTGAAAGGTGCCTGTGCTCAGCTGGGCTGGGCTCTGTCTGCAGCAGCACTGACACAGCCAGAGCACACAGCCTGCACTGCACCAAGGGAAATACAGGTTGGATATCAGGGAAAAGCTTTTCATAGAAAAAGTGATAAAGTTCTGGAATGTTCTGCCCGGGGAGGTGGTGCAGTCCCCATCCCTGGGTGTGTTTAACAAAGCCTGGATGTGGCACTGGGTGCCAGGGTTTAGGTGAGGGGTTGGGGCTGGGTTGGACTCGATGATCTTGAAGGTCTCATCCAACCTGTGATTGTGTGAGTTCTGTTTATCAGGAACAGCAGCTTTCAGGTGAGGATATGGTTATGTGGGACTTGAGCTCAGAGCAGACCCAAGTAATGAAATTACCCAGTAGTACCCAGAGCATCAGGACCTGCACATTCTCCAGTTTGCCCCTCATGGCTTTGGAGGGCAGATGAGTTGGGAATTGGGAACAGGGAACTGGGAACAGGGAACTGGGAGCAGGGAACTGGGCCTCCCACACCTCCCTCTGCCAGTTTGGGGCCTGTGGCAGATGTTGTAAGGGAGGATGTGCATTCCCTCTGTGCCACCGACCTGCTGTTACTCATGTGGGAATTTTGGCAATGTTATATTTGGGAATATGCACCCAAAAGCTGGTATAGGTCACCCTGTTGCAAGGATTTGTTACGTTCAAGGAAATCACCTTTTCTGAAATGTGTTGGGTGTTTCAGCTTTGGTGTAACCACTGGAGTGTCCCCACCGGACTTTAATGATGTGTTGTAGAACAATCTGCAGTGTCCTGTGTGCAGAAATTCAGAAGTCTGAGCTGGGAGTTGTCACAAACCAGCCTTTGTTGTCAAGAGTCTTGGGGATTTATGAAACTGGAGGATGTGATGATAACGTGAGTAGCTGCAGGACTCTTCCCTCTGAAAGATAGCTTTGGTCTCCAAACCTGGATGGCCCCAGGGGTGGGGGAGCTGTAGGGCGAGGAGCTGCTGAAGTCTGACACGTGGGAGGTATGGCTGTGGGAATGGGGATGCTGAGCTCCTTCCCAGCCCTGCTGCAGTCGTGTGTGACTGCTGGGTGAGCCCCTCTGAGTCACAGGAACCAGAGATAAGGATAATCCTCTGCTCCAGTCCCGTCTGGCTGCTTCACCAGACTCCAAACCTTCTGGGAAGGAACATCCTCTACTATTATCATTATTAGCATAATTGTGGTGCCACAGTCACAAACTTTATCATCTGTTCCTGTGTTTTGCTGAACTGTAATGAAACAACCAAAGTTCTGGTAAAGTGCAGCTCTAACCTGACTCCACAGGAGCTGCAGTTGAGAGCCAGGCTTTTATTGTGCTCCATAACCACTGATCCCTGGCTCTCCGTGGGTACTTCTGGCTGCACAATGGGATGGACTATGCTGGTTTGCCCTCAGATCTGGTTGGGTGATGTTTGCTGGGGTAGCCAGCTGAGATTTAGATGTTGACACTGTTATGAGTTAAAAAAAAAAGGGTTATCCATTTTTTTAAAGGTTGCAGATTTACTCTCCTGGCAGAGGAGAGTTCTTTGTTAGTTTCACGTTGTAATCACCTGTTAATAGGCTGTCATTAACTGCCTGTTGTTGAGAATTCCCTTTCTGTCAGTACCACCCTGCCTGCTGCCAGGAGGATGGCATCCCCCCTGGACAGTGAAAGGAGGGGACATCGGAGTTGGCATGCAACGAGAAAAGCCCCCCACCAAACCTAGCAAATAAACCCCTAAAAACAACGAGCCAACACAGAATGAAGAGATCAAAGTGATGTCTGGACATGAGGAACAGAACCCAGAGTTTGCTGAGATTCTTTTTGCCTCTCGCCCTAACCTGAAAAGATGTTGGCTGGACAGAGGACCCTCAATGTCAAAGTGAAAAATGGGAATGTCCTGGTGCTCTCATGAGGATGGAACCCCCAGCTCTGCCTAGCAGTGGACAGAGCTGCACTTTCCTCCTCCTCCATTCCCCTCCTGAAAGCAGCAGCAGCGTGACTGTGGACCCCTCGGTTCTCCCCACCTGAGCTGATCACTTTCAATAAAGGCATTAAAAAGGAGGAAGATCTCCTGCCCTATTTATTTCATACACCTCCCATGGGTTCAGGCAGATTCCACTGACCACAATTCCTGACCCCAAACTGCCCCACAGGTGTTCCCAGCTCCTTGGAAGAGCAGGAACGCCAGGAGGTGTTGGGAGGCAGGATGAGGCAGGATGCTCCAGCACACAAAAGCAGAGTTTCCCTGAAGGGAGCAGAAAAGTGAATTTCCCCTGCAATGAGGGGCTCACCAAGGAGAGGCTGAGCTCTGCAGGGTGCCAACATCCCCGAGCTCGTTAACAAAAATGTAAGTAAACAACAAATTAAACCAAATTACGTTTGTTTCCCAGGCCTTTGTTTATACAGGGATTAAGCCTGGCTTCAGCTGTTGGGATTTGGCAAGGGACAGAGCACAGTTCCAGCTGAACCCAGCTCTGCTCTGCAGCCAGGCCAGAACTGCTGCCCAGAGGAAGAGAAGTGCAAACCAGCAGTTATTGAAGCACTGAGGGATTTTTAGGAATGCAAGGGCATCTGGGGTGTCTGCATGCTGTAGGCTGAAAAAAAAAATAAAATCAAAGACACAAACAAAAAAAAAGTGATAGTTTTTTATTATTTTATTAAAGAATAAAAATATTTTTCCTTTTTATTTTCCTCTGCAGGTGGTTGGGGCTGAAGCTCCTCACAATTTTACAGAATATTCTGAGCTGGAAGGGACCCAGAGGGATCACAGTGGCATCACTTGGCACTGTCAGCTGAGGAATCTGCTGGGCTGTGAGGCTGGGACAGGGGTCAGATGCTGGGCAAGGTTTGCTGGGGGCATGGACCAAGGTGTGGAGAAGGTTGAACAGAAGATCTCAATGGTCAGGAGGGGACTTGTTGATAATATGGGTGTTTTCTATATGAAACTTCAACTGAAAATGGGAATCCAAGAACTAAATTAGAGGGGTTATGTTATATGGAAAGAAATAAATCAAGTCTAAATTTTTTTTTGGGGGGGGATAACTTTCTGATAAATCCCCCAAACTAAGATTTCCTGTGTCAGCAGCAGATGTGAACTCTTTCACTAAAATTAGAAAATCTCCTCCAAGAGGGATCAAAGGGAAGGAGGCCCATCTCTGCTGCCTCTGCAGATCCATTTGCCTCAAATGCACTTGTTAAAAAACACAAAAATATCTCAAGGAATGCTGCCTTTAAAAACAAGTTATTCAACCTGGGAACTGCATTTTGGAGGCTGGTATTGAAGCAGAGGCCAAGTTTCCCTCAGTGCTGTCCATCCAAAAGCTGTGTTTACTTTGACAGACTTTCTGGAGCACCAGGGGGAAGAGCCATAGGGAGATACTGCAAGAATTCCATCCCAAGCATCCAAATGCCTCATTCCTAAAAGTAGCTGGAATGGCAATGCTGGTTCGTCTGTGATTATTATCTATGTTTGATTTGATGTGATTATTTCAGGAAATGTAGTGAGAGGACAGAGACTAATGGGTTCAGAGTAAAAGAGGGGGGATTTGCCTCAGATATAGAGAAGAAATTCTTTCCTGGGAGGGTGGGGAGGTCCTGGCACAGATTTCCCAGAGCAGCTGTGGCTGCCCCATCCCTGGCAGGCTGGAAGGGTCTTGGAGCAGCCTAGGACAGTGGAAGGTGTCCCTGGGCATGGCAGGGAGGGAGATCAATGAGATAAACTTTAAGGTCCCCTCTTACCCAAACCATTCTGGGATTATCAGGGGTAATCAAAACCTCTTAATCTCCCAGGGCTGAAATATCACAGCAGCCCCATCTTGCTGAGTGTTGTCACCAAAGCATTTGCAAATGGCTTTTCTAGTCACATATTTGCAGCTAAGCCCAGCTGTTGGTTGAATGTGCTGATGGAAGGTGAAGCAAAGAGGATTTCTGTGGTTGGATGCACAGGTAGGACCTTGCAGCTGAGGTGTCCTGCTCTGAGGAGCTCAGCTGGAGGCTGTTAGCTGTGTTAGGGTTTGGGGTGTGCCATAAACTCAACCCCTGGCCCGTGTTTGCTTTTGTTGTAGCCAAGCAGATGAGCTGTGCAGCAAAATCAATCCTTATGCTTGCTGAGGAGCTGAGGGGAAGCTGTCCCACCTGGATCCACATGGATTCTGCATCCCCCTCCCTGGCAGTGTCCAAGGCCAGGCTGGACAGGGCTTGCAGCACCCCAGGAGGGTGCAAGGTGTCCTGGCCCATAGCAGGGCGTGGAGCTGGATGATCTTCAAGGTCCCTTCCCACCCAAACCACCTGATCCCATTCCACAGTTGCAGGTGTGCCCCAGCTCTGGGGCTGTGCTGCTGTTTGCTGCCTCTCCTGCCCCCTCCTCCTCCCAGCCACTGGCTGCAGTTTGTATTTCCCCTTTATTGCCTTTGGCTCTGTCACGATGGGCGGTGCAGTATTTTTGTTCTTCACTTAATAATCTCCTGGCGGCTGTTGGACATCATTTCTCATTGTATTGGTGGAGGATTAGCTGAGCTGATGGGAGATATTTCCTGTCTTAGCCAGTGGGATGGGCTTTGCAGGGCCTGTGCCTTCTTTTCACATGGTGTAATGCTTTGTTTGGGAATGTGCAGAGATGGGAAGAAAGAGCAGCCCCTGAAGCACGATCACTTTTATTTGTGGCAAGAAGCCATGGAACAGGCAAAATTACTGGTATAAATTACTGGTATTCCCAGGCTGGGCAGACCTCAGGGCTGGGGTTGAGGTCACTGGTGTCTGCTCATGGCTCTACATTGTTTTTGGGGGGGGGGCAAATTCCCTCTGTTTATCCCAAGCTTGTGTTTATCAAATCATAAAATCACAGAATAGGTTGGAAAGGACATTAAACATTAGTTTACTCCAACTTCCATGGGCAGGGACACTTCCCACCAGGCCAGGCTGCTCTAATCCCAATCCAAGTTGGCCTTGAACACCTCCAGGGATGAGGAGTCCCTTTAGATGCAGGTTTTCCTTTGGAAAGGTTGGTGAACTTGGATGCTCCTGGTACTATATTCAGTTGTTAAAGGATGCTGCAGGGCTGCTTTCAGGATGCCTGGGAGTGCCTAATGAAGGAGCAGAGGGAAGGTGGCCATCAGTGTGGCTGCAGAAATGTGTTTGCAACCATCTCTGCAGGGCAGCAGCAAACAGGAGTTTCTGCAGAAAACAAAGCAGTCCTGGAGAAAGGTTGAATTTCTGGGAAAGCGGTTGGGGAAGGGTGGGTCTGGGTCCTGGTGACGGGATGAGGGTGTTATCTGGCATCACTCAGCAACCACAGCCCCTCTCAGGTTACTGTTTACTGGCCCAGATGGGATCTCCAGGGGAAGCTGTTTCTCTTGCAAGAGCTCCTCAGCTCTCAGGACCAAGTGCTCGCTCTCTCATCCAGCTGCAAGGCTTCAGTGACTCCTGAAAACCCCTGGGGCTCTGTCTTCCTTCTGCTGTGTCTTATCAGAACACGAGGCATTCTCCCTGCCCCAGTCTGGGCCCGGGATTTCTGTCTGCCAGCACCTCCCTGGCTGGGCCAGGACAGCTCTTGGCTGCTGAGATCAGATGCCCGGTGGGGCTGCTGTGACTGCAGAGAGGTTTAATGTTTCACCAGAGATTGTAAGTGGAGACAACCTCAAGATGGAAGAAAAGGACTTTCCCAGTTCCAAGGAGATTTCTTTTCCTTGTGATAATCAGTGGTGGGTGTGGGGGGAGGGCTTGGCTGTGATGTGATCCCTTTGCAGCCTCCCTGCCCATTCCACGAGTGGGGATGTGGCACCAAATGCTGCAAACCCAGACTGCTCAAGAGTGGAGCAAGGAAATGAATGGTTTCTGAGAAGCTGGGGATGAAAATGCCCCACATTCCTTGTGGGTTGTACTTTGTGCTGATTTAGCCCCTTGGGGGCTGCTCCAGTGAACGTTGTCACTGTAGGACACGAAAGAACACGAGCACACACCACTGCTCTCAGGGTGAAGAGAAAAAGGGAATGTTTATTTTCTGACTCCAACATTTATAGCTTTCCAAAAGTGGCAGTGGATTGGAGGGTGACAGTGCCACCTCTCCAATGACACTGGACAAACCACCAGTCCATCAAATCTCTCCTCCTCCATAAAAGAATGCAAAACAATCAGTTATTTACAGAAAGTGTGTGAGAGAGTCTGCTACAAAAATGTCAACATCAGAAGGCTTAGAAAAATCTTTAAAAAATCAGGGTGACAGAACGTGCCTTGGGTTTTGCTGGAATGCTCTGCTGTGGGATTGGCACTTCAGCTGTCTCAGGAAAACCACTTGAAAAAGCTCTGATTTCTCTTTGTGGCAGCTCTGCTTCTGTGACAGATGAGGAATGCCATGGGTGACTCTCACAATTAAAAGGCAAATATCATGGATGCATGTTAAGAGAAGTTTTATAGGGTTATAGTTATATAGTTGTATGGATTATTTATATAACTAGATTATATATATTATAACAATTGTAACTATATATAACTTTATATGTCATAACTATATATTATAACTTTTTATATATATATAAATTTATATATAACAACTAGATTATATATATCTATAACTAGTTATAGTTTTATAGATTTACAGTTAGGTTTTACCCCCCTTGTGTTGTTACCAGGGGGTGCCCTGGGTTTGGGACATTTGGGAGGGTGGGATTGTTACCATGGCAATTCCTGACCTCCAATCAAGATTTAAGGCAGTGATCTCCACCCCTGGGCAGGGAAGGAGGAGTGGATGGACAGAACTTTGGGAGGGGCTAAAGGGTTAAAAGGTGAAACCATCATTGTGTGGCTGAGCACATGATGGGGAAAAATCCTCTGCTCCTAGCACTGTAATATTTTCTTTATTCATTCTTCTGGGTTTTTTTTTTTTATAAAGTTTTAATAAACCTTTAAAATTTTGAAGTGAGTAGCATTTCTCACATTTTCTTCCACTTTTATTTTTGTAAGGAGCAAGCACAGCCTCCATAACTTTACTCACAGGAGTTGCCTTTGATTTTCAGTGATGGAAGGTGGGGAGGAACTCCTGAACCAGTCAGTGCAGTCCCTCCCACAGGGATGTGACTCCTAAAGTACCCAAAGTGAGAACCTCTTGTAAACTCTCCTGGTGTGCTGCTCACATCCAGTGGCAGCCATGGAAAGGACTGTCCTTTAATCTGAGTCATGAGTGCTTTATCCCTTAACTGCCTGGAATTATTAAGGCAGTTAATATGAAAATATTAAATATTTTATTAAATATTTATTCATATTTTTAAATATTAAACATTAAACTATTTAATATTTTGAATCTGAATATTTTAATATTAAAAACAGGACTTGCTGCCTTGATCACAATGAGTTGGTGGAAGAGCAGGGCCCAGAAAAAGCAAATTTTGATCTCTGATGACCAGCAGAACCTGCCTCTGCTGCACCTCTGCCCCCAAGGGGTCTCCACAGAGCCCCCCCAGCCCAAGGTGGAGCTGGTGGGACCTCCCAGCAACCTGAAAGAGGGTGAAGAAACAAGGAGAGGGGGATTCCTCCCAGCAGCCAGAACAGTGAGCAGCTCCCACTGCTTCCCTTAAGGCAAGGTTTGTGGATCAGAGCTGGGTTTTGGACATCTGGCCTGGGCTAGGTGTTTATAGCTGAGCCAAGGGAGGAAGAGGTGGCTGAAGAAGTGATCAAGCTCCTCAGCCAAAATCTGGCAGACCATGCTTGACGTGGACATTGAGCAGCAGAGACACCCTGAAGGCTCTCTCATCTCTCAGAGAATAATTAATAATTTGTCTCTGAGAAATATTGCAAAGGAAATAGCTTGGGGAAGGGAACAGGAGCTAAACTGTTCTCCAAAGCTCCTACTGACACTTTTAATCAGTGCTGCTCTGTCTCCCAGTGACAGCTTTTGAGAGACCACTGATGGCTCCTCATGCTGGTCTGAAAATCAGCTCTATTAGGAGTTAGAAATACCAGCACTCTTCCAAAGAAGCTTATTTTTATTATATTCCCAGCCTAATACTGGAAACCAAAGAGCTTTAGAATAGAACTGGCTGCAACTCCAGCATTTCCCTTGAAAGAAAGTAAGTTATGGGAAAAATCCCTTTTTTGACAGCCTTCCACAAAAAAAAATCCTAATTTTCCCACAGGAAACTTGCAAGTCGTGGGTAAGTGGGGGTTTTTTCCTCACTTTTTTGCTGTCTCTAAGTTTTTCCAGCTTGAGCTTGATGTTTCCAAGTGTTACTCTTGTTGTGAGCTGGCAGAAGTTGCACAAGGGCAGTGGCGGGTGAGGCTTTTCCTCTCTGCCCGGGAGGAGGAAGAGGAGGAGGTGGAAACCCACCATTAAAAAATGCAATTTTCAACCACAGTAAACTTTCTACAACGTATTTCTTTTTTTCCCTGAGGTTTTCTAGGTGGCAACAAGGGTGGGGTGGCTCACAGAGGCTGGGGGAATATTTCATGTTCTGCTCTGTGCTGCAGTGGATGTGTTTGGGATGGGTCCTCAGCCACAATGGGAACATGCAGGTGCTCTCCCAAAAGGCACAGGACAGGTGGATAAATCATTAAACTTATTTATTAATTAGCCTTTTTATTAAACAACCATTTCCTGTGTCTACACCAGGCAGTGCCAGAGCATCCAGAGAGGGAAGGTCGCTCTGGGAAGATGCTGCCAACCCTGCAGTCACCCTGCCTTGCAGCCTCTCTGGTTTGGGTGAGAAGTTTTAAGCAAATAAAGCTGTTTTCTCATCTCCAAGGCTTTGGACGTGCACTGGGAGGGGTGACAGAGAACAAAGGTCCCAACAGCGAGAGCATCTCAGCGTTGGGTCTGGCAAACAAACAGCTCGAGCATCCCTCGCCTATAGAATGCTAACAATGTTTGAATTTCTGTGGGGTTTTTACTATTATTATTGTAGCTGCCAAGAGTTCCTTGCCAGCTTTCTCTGCTTTGGTTATTTTTAATCCTTGCTTGTTTGCCTCTCTGTCCCAGCCTTCTCAGGCTTTTATGACTGCAGCCCTAACCCCTGGTGCCCTGCAAACACATGCTGCTCACGTGAGGCAGCTTTGATGTCAAAATCGAGTTAAGTATGTGCTTCAGTGTTTATAAGATGGGGTCCTGAGTTGCTTAACCCTTGCCCAAGAAGTTTAGTTTACTGTAGCTCTCCCAATAAATCCCTGTCTGCTTCATTTCGGAGAACAGCTCCGTGTTTTTCCCCACCTCTGCTGAGAGACACTACAGATGTGTGATACTTGGCACTGGGGGTCTTTTTTTCTTTTTTTTTTTCCCTTTTGTTTTTGCTTATGACTTTGTCTCTGGGCCTCCAGTATCATGTTTTCCCTCCTCTATGGCTCTGAATAATCAATTTGGAAAGCCAGGAAATAAATCAAAGGTTCAGATAGTAATGTAGAAAGAACGAAGGGAAAAGCAGACATATGGATTTCATCACCAATGGAGAATAACATGTATAATAATAACAACAGAGTGTAAATGAGTGTATGTACTCACAGGAGGCTTTTCCAAAATGATTGTTTTTGTACATGATTGGGGAAGTTATTTTGTGGTCGGAGCTCTTTGGAACAAGCGTATCCTAGCACTGCCTGAACTCTTTCCCAGCCCTGTTTTTTACAGCAGTGGGGCAGCAGTGAAGCTTTGGTGTGACCAGCTTGGGAAGGGTTCAGCAATCCTGGGGACTTCCCTGGAGGAGACTCACTCGCGTGCTCAGCAGTGATGGTTTCCATCCCCACGTCCCGTCAGCGCCGTGGCCTGGAATTCTCTGCCTCTCCCCTCAGCAGAATTAATCAAGCCTGCAAGGCCTTCCCTGGCCAAGAAAAATGATGGAGAGAACATTGTCTGGTGGTGTAAAGCAGCCCCAGCTTTGTGTTTGCTCTGAAAGCAGGGGTGGCTGTGTGCTGATGGACACGGTGGCTCTTGGATCACCCCTGGGGACCTGCAGAGCCTGCCTGGAAAGCAGCACACAAAAACACTTCTGTTTTCTTTCCCACAGAACAGGATTCTTCTTTGCTTAGATGTTCTTTCCCTCTGTGATAGAAGGGCAAGGAAAATGCCATGATCTGGGACAGGACACAGGGAATGGCTCCCACTGCCGCAGGGCAGGGATGGATGGGAGATTGGGAATAAATTCTGGGTGGGATACTGGGGAGAAATTCTTCCCTGGGAGGGTGGGCAGGCCCTGGCACAGATTCCCCAGAGCAGCTGTGGCTGCCCCATCCCTGGAAATGTCCAAGGCCAGGTTGGATGGGGCTTGGAGCTGCCTGGATGGTGGAAGCTGTCCCTGCCATGGCAGGGGTGGAACAAGATGATCTTTAAGGTCCCTTCCCACCCAAACCACTCCAGGATTCTGTGATTAGTCAGAGCTGTCAGCTGGAGCTGCTGTTGCCAATGCTTATTTGAAGTCAGTGATGCTTTAGCTAAAGGGGAGTTGGATTTAATTTTCTTTACCCCACCTCCTTCTCAGTCATCTCCTCTACCACCATCAGTGCACAAACATCTTTCCTTTTCCTCTTTTCTCCAAAATTCTGTATTAGCTGATGTGTTTTTACTGGTTGGGTGGTGGATGTTTAAATCCAGATAGGTTTTTTTAAGACCTCCTGGGATAATCCCACAGCCCTTACACCACCAGAGGTGACAAAACAATCTAAGCCAAGGGTGAGTTGTTCCTCATGTTCCTCATCTGCAGATGGGAAATTAAGATCCAACCCCTGCTGAGGTTTGCTTACCGTGCTGGTTACTAATCTCTTCTAGAGGGATTTTGGTTAAATGTTTTTCAGTCCTTGGAAATTCCTGCAGGGAACTGAGGTTTTTCAACTGAAAAATCTTAGGAGAGGAATATGAACACTTAAATCTTGATGATTCTTAGGTCAGGTATTCTGATTTACAGTCAGACACTGATGGAGAATCCTTAAAAATGGTATTTCTGAGTTCTTGCTGCTGATGTGGATGTGAAGAAAGTCAGGATGCTGCAAAAGCTGATCAGATCAGGCAATGAGTTCTCCCCAGCTCATTTCACAACCCTGAGCTTCCTTTGAGTACAAATCCAGCACCTTTCACCAGCAATAAAAATCACAGATTTTTCTACTTTAGTTTAGTTTTGAAAGGAAAAAAAAGGCACAAAATAAACTCTTCCTGGCAGAATGCACCAGTTGTCCTGCAACTGCCTTTCATTGTGAAACAGCTTTTCCTCCTCAGAGCTCTGCCCTGTGTGCCATTTCTGGGCTGCAGAGAGATGCCAGTGCTGCTCTGGGCTGGGCTCTGGCTGCCAGCAGAGCTCAGGGGCTGCGTGCCCACCCTCTGTGCCAAGGGGAGGGCACAGAATCAGGGAGAGAAACACCTGACAGAGTGTGGGGCAGGGGAGTCTGAGCTCCAAGGCTGAAAACCTGCCTGGTCCTGGCTCTGACTTGCTCCTCAGGGATGCTGTGACTGGATCTGGAAGGCAGGACTGTGCCTGGAGCCTTCACCCTGGGTTTGGGGGCCACCAGGGGAGTTTTCTCTGCTGCCTTTTCCCAACCTGGAAATCCACTCGAGATCATTTTAGGAAGGAGGTAATATAGAAGTGGATCTTTATTTGAAGGCCTTCAGGGGCAGTTATGGAGAGATGTCCATAAAAGCCCAGCCCCACGGGGGTGAGGACATTTTTAAAGGTTTTAGGAAATTAGCATAATTGGTAAAAAGCACCAATTAGGATGACAAGTGGTGATGCAATTCCCCCACAGGTCAAGCTCTTTCTTTGGTGTCTCCCCCTTGCACTGGCTGTGTTCCATCCATGAGATGGATCTCAAAGAGTTGCTCTCAGCTTTGGAGGAACCAAGACAGCACAGGGGCCTTGTACCCCTGGGGTTAGGAGCTCTGGAATTTGTCATTCTGCCTAGGGAAAGGCCATGGAAAATCACTGGGAAAACTAGCCACTGATACAATAGGTGACAGAGCTCCAAATATGCATGTGAAGAATACAGAGAACATAGAAAAGAAAAAAAGGCAAAACCTAAAATGGCATAATTCTCAGCCCTTGAGGTCAGGTATTGCTTGTTCAAAGCTGTTACAGAACCCAGCAGTGCTGCTGCTCTGGTTGGACTCAAAGGCTTCTTTTCAGCACAACTGGGGATGTTCTTGTTGCTGAACTGGCCTTGTTTTGTCAGGTTTTGCAAGGCCAAAGTATTTTGCTGAAGCAAAACTTCTTTCTCAAGACTTTTTCCAGGCTGTTGTAGTTCCTGGCACTATAAGATAAAACCATCTGAGGAGTGAAACAGAGCTTTGGATGAGTTTTAGTGATGACTAAACTTGCATGACTCAGTTCAACTCGAGCAGAGGGTATCTCACAGAGTTGTAGAATCATGCAATGGTCTGGCTTGGAAAAGACCTCGAGGGTCACCTTGTTCCACCTCTGCCATGTGCAGGGACACCTTCCACTCTTCCAGGGTGCTCCAAACCCTGTCCAGCCTGGCCTTGGGCACTGCCAGGGATGGGAATCTCACCTGCTTGGCTTTGACCCTGCAGTGTGAGCACAGGCAGCAATTCCTGAGGCATGGCTGCAGGGTGGGCCTGATCTGGAATACCTGCACTGCTGCCAGGCTGGCCTCAGCCCTTGGTTCTGTGTTAAAGAGAGGTTTAAGAGCTCCTGGATTGCTCCAGCCCCAGTCTGAGAGGATTTCTCTTACAAATCTCCCAGCTTCACCAGTGCCAAGTGTGCCAGGCTGCCTCCTGTGGTGTAGGCTAAGGCTGCACTTTGTTTTATTACAAAAACTGTGTTTTGTTGCTGTGCTTTACCCAGAGAGCCCTTTTGAAGTGGCTGAGGGGATGGGGACCTCAGTTTGGTCCCTGATACCATTAACCATTCACTCTCTGATGGGGGAAATCACCAGAGCTTGTTTAATTCCATCACAGAGCAGGAGGACAGGGCTGGGTGGGCTGATGTGGGCTGTGAGGCTCCTGGTGTTCCTGTTTCACCTGAACTGAGGCAGTTTCATCCTCTGCTCAAGCAGGATCACCTCTGTATAGTTTTATGGCTGTCATTTCACATCACTCTGTGCTTCTGTGCATCAAGCTCTCAGCCCCTGTTGAGTTTCACTGGGTGTCTGCTCATCGTGAGCTCATGCCTCAGTTTCCCCACTCAGATGGCAATTAAAGCCGCTCCTACTAATAGCTAATAGCTAATCAGGCCTATCTGCACATTATTCATGCTTAGCCTAATGCCAGAACACCACTAAACCCAGGGCAGAGAAACCCTGAGCCTGCAAATTCACCCAGGCCTTGGTGAGGATCTGTGGCTTTGCACCCCCTGTCGATGCAGTCACCAGCATTTGAATATCATGAAAAGTATGAATATTATGGAATATGAATATTAAATGTAAATGAACATATGAATATTATGAAAAGCACTTTCATCAGTCTATTCCTCATCTTTAAAAACCCCTCCTGGACCCTGGAGCCTCTGCTCCCCTACCTGCAGAAGGAATTTGTCAGAGCAGAGGGTGTTGTGTGGGAAGGAGACTGTTTGGTTGCCATGTGGACTGCAGGGCTGCTTGTTTTGTGATGACAACACGAGCTCAGCAAGACCCTCCTGGGCTTTTCCCAAGTTGCACTGGCACCGTGTTGGTCTGAGGAGTAGAAACATGTGTTTGTGTTTCTGCTCAGAGTGTGACTCACAGCAACACGGGGAAGATGTTTGTGGTGATGAGGTGTCACTTTTATGCAGTTTCTTCTCTGAATGCAGCCACATTTTAAAGGTTCTTTGCATGCCTGAGATTGGGGAAAACCACTGAGACTGGAGTGGTCCAGAGCAAAATTTTACAAAGCAGCAGTGAGTCTGTGGCACAGCTATAGGGGTGTAGGGGTGTGTGCCCTGTGCTGGCACTCAGATCCTCTGAGAGTTTGGAATTTGATGCCTTTGGTCCACTGTGATCTGTTTATGTCAGCAGAGCACTCAGATAGAAGCTCTTTAATCTCCCAGAGCTTATGCACATACCTCACAACACTGCAGATGGATTGGATAAGCACAAAGCAAAAACCAAACCCAACCAAAAAATAAAAATCAACTCAAGCAAAGCCTCTTTAAGCAGTTCAGAGCACACATCCCAGGGGTGCTTTTGGCCATCTTGCCAATGCAATATATGTTTTACAGTCCTTTTAAAACCTGGGCAGAGTAATTGAGCTCTGAGCATGTTTGCACTGGGAGCTGAGTTACTGAGTTAACCCTTGCAGCCAGCTCAGGGTCACCTCTCCTCTTTTCCTAAAGGTCACATTTCCCACGGCCTTTCAAGATTTCCAAGAAACATTCCTTCTGCAGGGCCTGTAATGGATCTTCTCCTGGGCCATGGGGTGACCCTGGCTCCAGGGGATTGTTTTAAGTTACAGAATGTGTCTGGGATGTGAATTCTACTGACATCTGTCAGAGCTGGGGCAGTTCTCTGCTGCTCATGGGACAGTTTTCCTTATCTCTTCCACAGCGAATCCTCCCTCCATGAGATCTCTGCTGTTCATGGGCCATTCATTATTTAATTATCTTCTGTCCATGGCCAGTGAGTGTCCCTGCAGGGCTGATCAAATTCCACCATCCCATGGGGAGATGCTGTGCCCAGGGCAGGAGCCAAGCATTCCTACCTGGATACAATCTGAGATTTCACACATTCCTACCTGGATACAATCTGAGATTTCAAGCATTCCTACCTGGATACAATCTGCCCTGGAACAGCACAGCAGCCTTTGCCCACTGCATTCCCAGAGGAGCAGCTTTCTCCTGCCCTGCATTCCCAGAGGGAGAGCAGGCCCATCTCCAGCAGCCCTGCAGCTGCAGAGGAAAACTCCCCCCTTGTGCAGGATCCTGCTGCAGCAGAACCACAGCTGGCACTGCAGGAGGGCTGAGCCCCCCTGGGATGGGGCTGTGCCCCCACCCTGACACACAGGGGACAGGGACTGCTCTCACTCTGACAGTGGCTTTTTTAATTGTTTGTACTATTGCATTTGTATTTTGAATTTCCCTAGTAAAGAACTGTTATTGCTGCTCCCATATCTTTGCCTGAGAGCCCCTTAATTTCAAAATTATAATAATTCAGAGGAAGGGGTTTCACATTTTCCATTTCAGGAGAGGCTCCTGCCTTCCTCAGCAGACACCTGGCTGTTCAAACTGAGACAGGGATGGCTTGGGAACAGCTGTCACAACTCCAAGCTCTCATGCTGGCAGCTCCTGGTTTCTCCCTTGTCCTGACTGTGTCCTTTTTGCAAGGCAAGAGGAAAGAGTTGATCTCAGCATTGAGAGCTGATCCCAAATTCTTTTTGTCTCCTGTGTGGCTTGGTATCCTTCAATTCTGTAGTTAAATTTGGTGGGGAGAACAAAAATCTATTAATCTTACTTGCAAACTCAGAAATTAGTGAGGGTGGAATGAACTGTGCTCCGTGGTACATCTGGTTATTCCCTAAAGCATCAGGAGTGATAAAAACCATGTTATTTTTCTCCCAGCTCACACATTAATAATGCTGAAATAGTGCATTTATTCCAAAGATTTGGTAATTAGAACTCCTGGACTCTAATCTCAGGTTTTATTACAGCTTTTAATTGTGAAAGTGGCCACTGCTTTTGGGTGCAGGAGCCCTGTAGTTGGCTTTCTCAAAACAGACACGTGGTGGGATTTTTGGGGGCTGTCCAGTGCAGGGATAGGATTTGGATTGATTCCAGAGCTGCTGTGGCTGCCCCTCGATCCCTGGGATGCCCAAGGCCAGGCTGGACAGGGCTTGGGGCACCCTGGGGCAGTGGGAGGTGTCCCTGCCATGGCAGGGGGTGGAACAAGATGGGCTTTAAGGTCCCTCCCAACCCAGACCATGCTGTGATTCTGTGATTCTGGGATGCTGTGATTCTGGGATTCTGGGATTCTGTGGGATTCTATGATTCTGTGATGCTGTGATTCTGGGATTCTGGGATTCTGGGATTCTGTGATTGATTCCCTTCTTGCACAAGGTTATTCTCCTCATTCTGCCTTCCTGAGGGCCATCCTCAGTGCCAGAGGGATTGGGTGATTGTCCCATCCGACAGGATGTCAGCACTCATGGCCTCCAAATCTGGCCACAGGGAGCCACTGCTGGCTGAGTTGAGTTTTCCTGGTGCTCTGAAATTGGGGTTTCTGCTGAAATGAGCCATTCTGTGATCCTTGTGGGTCCCTTCCAGCTCAGGACATTCTATGATTTTAGGGCAAATTTGTGGAGATTCTGATCATCCCAGCCCCAGCTGCCACCTCTGGAACACGAGCCCTGAATCCAGGGCCATCATCAGCCCTCCTGTGATTTCCCATTCAGCATCCCAGCACTGAAGTCCCCAAATGTGCTGGCTGCCTTCTCAAAACACGGGCTGGAAAATCACCTCTGTGTGCCTTGGCTTCTCCTGGAGAGCAGGGAGGAGTGGTACCTACCTCAGAGCAGAGCTGTGCTCGATAATGTTCGCAAAGTGCTTTTTAATCCCCTGCTGAAAGGCTCTGTGCGAGTGTGAGTTATAATTATTACGTAAACGTGCCTCAGATTTTCCTGCCCGAGCCTTCAGCTTGCCACAGAGATGTTTTCCCAGTCTTTATGTGGATGCCATTGGGTTTGTAGCTTCCTGGCTCGCTGTAGGAAGGCACAGACTTCCAAAAGAGAAAATTAAATCCTTTTCATCAGCTCACCGAGCCAAACCAAACCCCAAACCGCTTTCAGCCAAGCTTTCCAAGGGGAGAATTGATTATCCATCAGCAGGGAAGAGATGCAACTTCATTAAGGATGGGTGAATGGCTCCAGTTGCTGCCTGCAGGTGCCCATGGTGGGAGCAAGGCTTGGGCCCCTGGGTCAGCCAGGTCTCCTGGAGGGAGCAGAGACAGCTGAGCAAACATGGGCTCTTCATCGTGTCAGAGCAGGCTCAAATAAACCATGAGGTCATGCTGGCATCACCGTGGCACCCTGAGATAATTAAACCAAGCCCTGGTCCCCCTGCAGCCCCCAGCCCCAGCTTTGCTTACAGGTGTGTTGTCATTGAGCAGCTGGTGTAACAAATCCCTGCCAGTGCCAAGTATGAAACAGCTCAGGACCTGTCCAAAACCAACAGAGCCCAGCCTGGAGATGGAGCCCAGGGGGTGCAGCTCTCCCTCCTGGAGATGAAAACAAATCATAAAGGTTAAAAGGCAGGAACTGGGGCTGGTGCTGTCTGCAAACTGAGGAATCTCTGTGCCTCTTCCCAGGAGGAAAGGAGTTAATAGGCAGCCAAGGTGAAGGTTTAAAAATAGAGCTTTTTGCATAGCTATTTGGTGATGTCTCTGGCACTTTTGCTGCCACAAATCCCAGTGTGTTCCCAGCAGGTCTTTAATGCTGGGTGTTTGCAGTTTTTTATGATGGGCTGGTGAATAGGGAAAAGGGGCTTTGGAAGGAATTACTTTGGGGCACTGGAAACCAGGTAACAGACTGTGTTGGGTCCTCAGTGGTGCTGGCACGGCCCCAATGGAATTAACAAGGTGGGTTTGAGACTGGGAGGACACTTCATGGAGGCCACGGTGTGTGTGAAGTGATGGGTGTCCCAAAAAGCTGTGCCTGCCCCTGGAAGTGCTCAAGGCCAGGCTGGATGGGGCTTGGAACCACCTGGGATAGTGGAAGGTGTCTCAGATTGGGAGGGGATGAGCTTTAAAGTCCCCTCTAACCCAAATCATTCTGTGATTCTGGGATTCTGGAATTCTGGGATTCTGGGACTCTGGGATTCTGGGATTGATTCCCTTCTTGCATGAGGTTATTCTCCTCATTCTGCCTTCCTGAGGGCCATCCTCAGTGCCAGAGGGATTGGGTGATTGTCCCATCCGACAGGATGTCAGCACTCATAGCCTCCAAATCTGGCCTCAGTTGAGTTTTCCTGGTGCTCTGAAATTGGGGGTTCTGCTGCAATGAGCCATTCCTGAGCCAGCAGCAATCCCTGGGCACGGGGCAGAGCCTGTGGCTGACAGTAAATGGGAACGCTGGTACTGAAACTCAATTTGTTCTCTTCATGAATGCTGCTGCTCTCATTTACACAGGTATCCCTACTCCAGAAAGAGATTTCACAGTTCCTGCTGTGGCAGAATTCCCTGTCTTTGCCAGTTTGGGTGGCTGTCTCACCACAGCATGTTTTCTGATCTGTACAAAGCTCCTGCAAGGCCCTAAATATTTTGCTTTCAAGGAACCTTTCCCTTGTGATTTTTAAGACACTGAAGGATTGCTGTGCATTTCTTTCCCATTTTTTCCATTTATTTTGAGCACATCTTTGAAATCCTGTTAAAAGATGTGCTGTGGAAATCCAGGGTTGGATAGGAAACTAGATTAGCCCCTTACAACTTCAATAATCTGGCTTTGGTTTGATATAGGAGATTTTATTTAATATGCTCACAGAACAATGCAGCGTTGCATAGCTGACGCTCTTCCCACCCCATTTTCTCCACAGTTCAGTTCCCTTCACTTTTCCTCATCTACAAATACAGAGCAGGAGCAATGAGCTCTCCAGAAAGAAGTTTGATCCATGAGGAGGAGCTGGACTTCAGCTCCTGCTTTTCAGAGGAAGGTGGTGTCCCCTTCCCTCAGGTCAAGGAGAAAAACTCAGCCCCAGCACGACTGTGACTCCTCTGGAGCAGCTCCTTCTGCTCTCATCCCTGATAGGCAGCTGTTCCATTGAAAATTGGGATTTCTGAACTCTCTGGCTTTGGTCCTGCTCCCATCAAAGAGAGCAGCCTGGGGAGGGAGCTCATCACTCTGCACAGCTCCTGAAAGGTGCCTGTGCTCAGCTGGGCTGGGCTCTGTCTGCAGCAGCACTGACACAGCCAGAGCACACAGCCTGAGCTGCACCAAGGGAAATACAGGCTGGAGAGCAGGGAAAAGTGTTTTACAGACAGGGTGATAAAGTTCTGGAATGTTCTGCCCGGGGAGGTGGTGCAGTCCCCATCCCTGGGTGTGTTTAACACAGCCTGGGTGTGGCTCTGGGTGCCAGGGTTTGGGTGAGGGGTTGGGGCTGGGCTGGACTCGATTATCTTGAAGGTCTCTTCCAACCCAGTGATTGTGTGAGTTCTATTTGTCAGGAACAGCAGCTTTCAGGTGAGGATATGGTTATGTGGGATTCGAGCTCGGAGCAGACCCAAGTAATGAAATTACCCAGTTGTTGATCTTGAAGGTCTCTTCCTACCCAGTGATTCTGAGATTCTGTGAATTCTGTGAATTCCCAAGGTGCTGGTTGAACCTCCATCCCTTGGGAAATGAGGAGCAGGCAGAGCAGGAACAGAAGGAACCAGCTTTGCTTCTCTTGAGTGTGGAGAAGTGTTGGGCCAGCTTGAAACCACTTAGAGCTGACTCCCTCCTCCGTGGGGATTCCCTGAACAGGAGTGCCACAGACTGGGGGGACTGCTGCTGTCTGCTGTTGTCTCCCCTTGGAGGAACACATTCCCCTCCAATCTGAGATACAGGCCCTGCTCTTTAAATGGTGTTTGTGTTGCAAACACCAAACTCCTGCTCAGGGAGGAGAGTCTGGCAGTTCTCCTGCTCCCCTGCTGCCTGACGGGTGGGAATCCACGATTTGGGGTCTGCTCTGCAGGGCTGGATTTATTATTGGTGACTGGCCTCTGCTGTGGACTCCATTCCTGCTCTGATCCTGGAGGATAACTCTCTCCTAGGCTGCTCTCAGAGGGAACTTGCATTCCTTTCTTATCTCCCACCAGCATGAGTTATGCTCTCAGAAATTAGCCCTTATTTATTAGCATGGCGCAGCCAAAAGCCATCTCCAGGATTTCCAGTTGCTTGTGCAAAAAAATTCCACCTCCCTCTTCTAACTCCCCTGGAGAGATTTGTTAGGAATAACCTCACCTTTCAGGGAAAGCAGATGCTTCTCCAAGGATGTTGACTTCCAGCATGTTTGGAGACAGTGTCCCAAGGAGGTTAATGGATTTAGTTCATCTGTTTTTACTTAATGTAGCACTGGAAGTGCATCTGGAGAGCTGTGAAATAAACACAAGGGCCTTTAGTTCTCCTGAAAGCTGTAAACTGAGGCAGAAAAACTGGGATTCTAATGGGGGGTAATTTCACCTTCTTTCAAATTCAAAACAATCAGGGGAAGTTTATAACCTGATTCTGGTTTGGTGCCTCCTAAGGAAAGGAGAGGAGAGTGAAGCCCTCGGGCAGCCCCAGAGCAAAGCCTGTGCCTCACCCCCAAACAGCAGGACAAGGATGGGGAGGTGAAGAAAACTCAGTGGCAGACCCAGCTGGACAAGGAGAATTCTGACTTTGGTTTGACTCAGAGGAAGGCTCTGCCCTGCTGATGCCCAGAGGTGAAGAATTAAAAAGGCAAAGGGAGGGACCAGGATCAGCAGGGAAGGCAGGAAAGGCACCAGGGGGATCAAATAGTCTGGGAGGGGAAATGCAACATCAGCAGCTCCCAGACACTGGGGATCACCTGGAAAAGCAGCAGCAATGCAGAGGTAGCTCCAGTGCAGTTAATAAAACCGGTTCAATTAATTAATAAATTAATTTAATTAATTTAATTGATTAATTAATTAGATTAAATCAGTAAAACCACTGCAAACCAGTGGAACTCAGCTATTGCAGAGCTGCATCTCTGGGCTGGAGTGGTCAGGGAGTCAGTCCCAGAGCAGGGACACAGCAGGGCTTGTGCTCCCTCTCCTTGAGCAGTCCTGCATCCCTGGAACCCTCATTTGTGGGAAATCTTGATTTGTGTATCCCAGAGGAAGGAAGTGCTCTCTTGAGACAGGGTCAGACCCTGGATCCAGACTGGCTGGATGTGTTTGCAAACCACTCAGGGAATGTGATAAGTCCCTGGTTTTATTCCTTGCTGACAGTTTTCTGAAGTACCTGCAGGTGTGGAGGGCTGCATGGGTTTCTGTGCCCGTGGCTTCTGCTGCAGTTCATGGATGTGGAACATCAGGGTTTCACTGGGGGTTCACTTTGCTGCAGAGAAGAGATAATGAGGGCAGGGATGTTTTCTTTAACCAGTCAACAAGCAATTGTGAAGAAATCAATCAATCACCAATCTCTGAGCTGCCAACAACAGGAAAATTCAGATTATCTGAGTGTTTTTTCACAGACAAGACATTTTTTCGTTGCAGTGCAAAGAAATGCGGGCAAGACATCAAGTTACAAGACAGAAATCTCACATCATGGATAATGGCCCATTATTGACATAAGAAGTGGGATGGTTTTGATAAAACAAGCCCACAAAAATTATTTTCTGGACATACAATTTAAAGAGTTTTTTGAAGGAATGTGGTTATTGTTTTTCCCTGTCTTCTTTTAGCTTGTCCCATTTTTGAACAGAAAGGGAGGGCGTTGCAGGAGGAGATTCAGCACCCCTTTTGCTCAGGAAGGCTGTCATTGCCTGCACCCCATGAGTTTTTCCCAAAAAACCATCTGGTAGGAGGCTGGGTGGGGTGGTAATAAAGGAAATCACATCCTCTGTGGTGAGAAGTTGTTCTGCACGTGTGCTGTGTCTTGGGCCAGTTCTCAGACAGAAAATCCAAGTTCACTATTTTGTTGCTGAGAGGTTAAAATGATAACTGGATACAACTTTGGGGATGCTTTTGGTCATGTCTGTGTTTTCAGGGGATGCTGGACTGAAAAATTTGGAGACCCCAGTGTGTGTCATCCTGTCTGTTATGGCGTGGAGAGAAACAGACTTTGCCTTCTCTCATCTCCATTTGGTGATTTTTTAGGATTTTTTCCCATCTCCAAACCGTGTTCCATCAGCCTGTCTGCATGTTTTGAACGTGAGGAATCAGGGGTCACACTCAGGGTTATGCTGATCCCAGCAGTCCCATTTTTGTGGTGCATTTTGCTGCCAGTTTTCTTCACCCATTTTGAAATCAAATGGTTCGTGAAGACCTAAATTAATTTGAGGTGGGAATGTTAAGTATCATTAAAAGTGATTAATCTCTTGCTGCTGCCAATCCCACAACAATTTTTGGAATCTTCTGTCTGGATTTGTAGGCTGAATCCTTGAGCTTTTGGCAGCCTGGAATCGAGTGAACAAGGTTGCTTGTGTTCAATTTTCCTCATTGGCTTTGTTGTTGTTGGTTTAGGGCAGGAGGAAACTGAAGTATGAAATTAGAGGGAAAGGTAAATCTGGATGGGATTTGTGCTGCAGTTTATTTGGATGTGTGATGTTACATAGAAGTAAACTCTCAGAGTACCTTTATCTCAAAGTTTACAAACACAAATAAGTCCTACACAAAACTTAGTACATGATGAAAGATACAAATATACACAAGGAGAGTGTTTATTTGAACGTGCTCTGGGTTGCTCTGTTTGTATCCAGAAGTGCCTGTTTCATTGTAGGAGGTCCAAAAAGTTAATTCACCAGAAGAAGCGGAGTTTTGGAAACAGCAGGAAAAGGACTGAAGCTATTTGGGGATCTGGTTTTCAGTTTCTTTATTCATTTTTGGAAAAAGTTTGTTCTGGCTTGAGCCAAACCAAGCTTTTCCTGAGATCTTCATTTACCCAGCTCTGATGCACAGCCACATACCAAGCCAAGCTCAGTGAATTTCTCAGACTTTCCCTTTTTTTCCCAGGGCTCTTTTCCTCCCCACAGCCCTCCCCAGGTGCCTGCACTGCAGCTCCCAGCCATGGCCAGGTTTCCCTGGATCTCTGCTGGGTTTGGAGAGGTTGAGTGTCCTGTTTGGACAGGCAGGTGTCTGTAAGGCAGGCAGGAGCCTCTCCTGGAATGGAAAATGTAAACCCCCTCCCTCTGAATTGTTATAATTTTGAAATTATGGGGCTATAAGGGCTTATAAAGTTCTAGATTGCCTTGTAACAAAGAACTTGTGTGACTGCTCTTGAGCTATGCTCAACTGTTTGTCCTCTAAAATCTCACAGCCTCCGAGACTGATGTTTATCTGAGCAATAAAACGTTCTTAGCCTGAAAAAAATCCCATCCCATCATTACTGGTGGTGATAATGGGGAGAGAGCTGGGAGCAGAGGGATGGGGTCACAGCCCCACAGTTGTGGGATGGGGTCACAGCCCCACGGTTGTGGGATGGGGTCACAGCCCCACGGTTGTGGGATGGGGTCACAGCCCCACAGTTGTGGGATGGGGTCACAGCCCCACGGTTGTGGGATGGGGTCACAGCCCCACAGTTGTGGGATAGGGTCACAGCCCCACGGTTGTGGCACAGCCAGGGCCAAGGGCCAAGGGCCAAGGGCTCGTGTCATGGAAGGGTGTGACACAGGTGATCACTGGGGTCCCAGGAGGAGGGGAGAGATGAGGATCTGACTCCATGTTCAGAAGGCTGATTTATTATTTTATTATATTTATTATATTAAAACTATACTAAAAGAATAGAAGAAAGGATTTCACCAGAAGGCTGGCTGAGAATAGAAAAGGAATGAATAACAAAGGTTTGTCACTGACTGAGACAGTCTGGACAGCTGGACTGTGACTGGCCATTAATTAGAAACAACCACATGAGACCAATCCCAGCTCCACCTGTTGCATCCCACAGCAGCAGACAATCATTGTTTGCATTTTGTTCCTGAGGCCTCTCAGCTTCTCAGGAGAAACAATCCTAAGGAAAGGATTTTTCAGAAAACATGTCTGTGACAGAAGAGCCAAGAGCTGGGCTCAGCAGCAGGAGCCTTTCCAGTGCTGTGACTCACTCCCTGACATTTCTGGCTGCTTCCTGGGCTGGAAAGGGCAGAGGGAAAAGCCCTGGAGCTGAGATGCTCCCTGCCCTGGGCACAGGGCTGCAGGAGAGGGGATTCACAGAGGATGCCTGGTGCCTTCTGCTGCCTCCTGGGAGCAGCTGTGGCCAATATTCAGACTTTTAGGCACTGCAGTGTTCATAGGGATAACTTGGAGTTGCATCTAGGAAAGCATGAAAGGTCCATGTCTCATTCTTCCTGAGAAACTGTGGAAAAGGATGTTTCAAAACACTTTATGCTGTCAGTGCAACCTAAAAATTTCCCAGTAATTTCTCATTTAAGTCTAACAGATGTGGCTTTCCTACCTGTTTCCCAAGGACAATTCTCTGTATTCTCTTTTTTCATCTGTTGTATTGGTTGTTCTGTGTTTCAGCAGGGAAAATACTGAATATGGCATTTAGGAATTGGCTTTTAACTCTCAGCACTGCTCACTGTGCAGAAAGAGAAGCTGTCTCAGCTCTGTGTTCCAGCAGAATGGAGCTAACACCACCTGAAAAGGCTAAATGCTGCTTGTCTGTGCAAAGTGGAGGGGGAGGTTGGTTTTGTGGTGGGTTTGGGGTTGGGGTTTTTTTGTTATAGTTGTTTGGTTGGGGTTTTGTTGGGTTTTTTTAATGCTGTGGTGCTTGGTGTGATGCCTGAGACTGCACCTTCCACCCTGTGCCTCCTCTGCCTCTGGCACCTGCAGTGTGTGTATTTTAGAAGGTAATGAATTTGGGAGTATTTTCTGCCATGCCTCTAAAATAGACTTAAAATCTCCACTTAGGTTTAGACTTCTCAAATTTGGGAGTAAAGAGCTGAAGGAGCTGGAACTGCACCTCCTGGGTTTGGTACAAAATCCCAGTTTTCTTGTTTTCCAGCAGCAGATGTGCTTTGAGGTTTGGTTTGCTGAAGGGAAAGCATTTTCCATTTTTAAAACATCTTTGTGCTTTCTTTTCCACATAGAGGAAATCAGGAGAAAAGCAGGAGGAAAAAACAGTTTAAACTTGTGGGAAGGACTATTTCTGTAGGGGAGAAAAAAACCACAGGCTTGTGCCCAAAGGGAGAATTCCCTTCAGAAACCTCCACCATGGCAGTGGTGCCATTCTGTCGAGGTGGCAGCTCCTGTGTCATCTCTCTGATCCTTTCTTTGCCAACATCTGGCCCACAGCCTCTCAACTCACCAGGAATTTTGCCCTTCATTTCCCAGGCTTTCAGATAATGTTTTGTACTCATGCAAACGAACGTGAGCATTGAATATCCTGTTAAGTCTGCTTGGCTTTTTCCATCAAACATGTCATTTAAATAACCTAATTAAATGAAGTCCTTCCATTTTAGATGATGTTTAGATGATGCATATAATTGCCCTGAGAGTGCAGCCATCCAGCTGGCAGGGAGGTTATAAAAGATGTAAAACATTTTAATAAAAACAAGACCCTCCTCTGGTTTGGACTCTGTAAAGTTGATGCCTCAGGTTTGAGCTTTTCTATTTTTCACATTCTGTGCTGCTGTAGTCTGTGGGTCTGGGCTCACATCAGGGGATGCTGAGCTCTGTGCACAGAGCAGGGAGACAAAACAATTCCTGCTCCAGCTGGGCACCAAGGACAAATGACCCAAATCTGAGCCCAGGAGCACAAACCCCGTGGGCTGGAGAGAGGAAAAACAAGCAGGGTGGGACTGCAGGGGCTAAAGCTGGGATGGGACAATGAACTGCAAGGTGCAAATGGAGCAGAGCTGATCCCAGGGAGAGACCCCGTGCCCGGCCGGGCATTTTGGGGCCATTTGGGTTCATCTTGGGTTCATTTTGGGACCATTTTGGTTCACCTTGGGTTCATTTTGGGACCATTTTGGTTCATCTTGGGCTCATTTTGGGGCCATTTGGGTTCATCCTGGGTTCATTTTGGGACCATTTTGGTTCACCTTGGGTTCATTTTGGGACCATTTTGGTTCATCCTGGGTACATTTTGGGGCCATTTTGGTTCATCTTGGGTGCAGCCCTGGCTGGGTTCTTGTGCTGCCCAAGGTGCATCCATGGAGGCCTTTTAATAAATCCCTGCTTTATTCTTTAACTCTTCCAGCCTCTGTTCTAGGCCAGCCTGCACAAGGCATCAAAGGGATGGAAGGTTCATGCCTTGCAAGGTTCATGCTTTAAAACAGCCCCAGGCACCAGGGAGCTGTCAGGGCTCTGAGTGCAGAAATCTTCTGGCCTTTCCTGTCTTAAATGTTACCTCGAATTCATGGGATGTTCATGGAGTCATAGAATATCCTGAGTTGGGAAGCACCACAGGGATCATCCAGCCCAGCTCCTGGCCCTGCCCAGACCCCCCAACAATCCCACCCTGTCCTTGAGAGCGCTGTCCAACCCCTCCTGGAGCTCTGGCAGCCTCGGGGCCGTGCCCATTCCCTGGGGAGCCTTCAGTGCCCAGCACCCTCTGGGGGAAGAACCTTTCCCTGATCTCCCACCTCACCCTCTCCTGATTCCTGAAAGGATTTTACCTCTTGGTTGGCACCTCAGTGCAGCCCTTGGGAAGGGATGTCCTGCTGCTTTTACACCTCGTGCCTAAAGGCTGGTGACCCCTGGGGTCCTCCTTGAGCAGTTGTTCCTCACAGATTAGCTGGAGTTCCTTCTCCCAGACATGCAGGGAGCACACATCTGCTCAGCAGGGACACCCTTTTCCAGGAGCCTCTTTCCTGCACTGTGATCCCATCCCAGCTGGAGCCTCGCTGTGCTGACACATCCGTCCTCACCACAACACAGCAAACCCTGCTCAGTTAAAAACTGGGGTCTTTTAATCCTGCTCCAAGCTACAAAGTGCTCAGTGTTTCCCTTTCCAAAGGATTTGGGCCACGTCAGGTCCTGCAGGGACAGGGGCTCTGCACACCAAGGGCCTTGGAGAGGGATGCTAGCAGGATGGGCTCCTTCTCAGCTGAAATAAGTGAGATCCCACCCAATTAACTCCGTGCTTCCATGAGAAAGCATCTCCCACCTCGCATGGGACTCCCCTTTCCTGCTCCCTCCCAGGATCAGAAGTGCCCACCAAGGCTTGCTCCATGTGTAGACCTCGACCTTGTCAGCTCAAGCAATATCTGAACGTCCCCAGCCCGCAGTCTTGAGGAAAACAATCCCAGCACAACCTCTCCATGTTGTCACTTCCACTTACAGACCATGGGGGTGATGTTGCTGGGGTGGTTTTTGGCCACACTGGGGTCTGGGGCACTTGGGTCTGGAGGAGGGACCCTTCTCCATCCACAAAATCCTGCTGGAGCCCTCCAGGAAAGGACAGCCAAGGCAATGCTGATGCTTCCCTGCTGTCTCTTTGCCGCCTGAGTTGTTTTATTTTTCCTCTTGCCCCCTCTCTCCTGCAGCACAAAAGGACATTCTTGTACCCAAGTATTTTTTTTTTTCCTGCATATTTGCAGCATGAGCAAAGCAGGAGGGGTGAGGGCAAGGAAGGGGATTGAAAGGTTTGGGAAAAAAAAGTCTCACACAGGGCTTAGTTTACAAGGGACAGCTGAGTGTATAAACCCTGTCTCCAAAGAGGGTTGTTAGGAGCTTTTCTGGCAGTGTTTCCCCTCCTGCTCCCAACTTCTGGCTAAGCTGCTCAGAGGGAAAACAAGGAATGAGAAGGAGGGGGAGAGTTTTTGAATGTTCCAAAAGTCAGAGCTAAAAAAGCCCCCTCTGTGAGACCCAGAGAGGCTCCTGGAGCTGAGCAAACAAACCTGGGCGAGTGGCTTGGGTGGGTGAAGTGCTGCAGGTGGGGGCTGATGGTTTGTGCATCTGAGCCATCATTATTTGACAATGGAAATGATCCCAAAGAGGGACAAGCATCCCTGTCACACAATGAACTGGTGACTGGGGTGAGAGGGATCCCAAAGCATCCCAGGCACAGAGTGCTCTGTAATTCCCTGAGGATCCCCATCCCAGACAGTTCTGTTGGGGGCTGATTTCCCTGTGATGGCTCAGGACACAGCAGAGGGGGTGCCCAGGTTAGATGCCTTTCCTGACAGATCCCTGGTAACTCTGTCTTCCCTCTTCTTCTCCATGCACTTCTGTCTCAGGCTGGAAGTTGTGTCCGGGGGTGTGCATTCTATCACCATCTTTTAAAACCTGGGCAGAGTAATTGAGCTCTGAGCATGTTTGCACTGGGAGCTGGGTTACTGAGTTAACCCTTGCAGCCAGCTCAGGGTCACCTCTCCTCTTTCCCTAAAGGTCACATTTCCCACGGCCTTTCAAGATTTCCAAGAAACATTCCTTCTGCAGGGCCTGTAATGGATCTTCTCCTGGGCCATGGGGTGACCCTGGCTCCAGGGGATTGTTTTAAGTTACAAGATGTGTCTGGGATGTGAATTCTGCTGACATCTGTCAGAGCTGGGGCAGTTCTCTGCTGTTCATGGGGCAGTTTTCCTTATCTCTTCCACAGCCAATTCTCCCTCCAGGAGATCTCTGCTGTTCATGGGCCATTCATTATTAATTCTCTTCTGTCCATGGCCAGTGAGTGTCCCTGCAGGGCTGATCAAATTCCATCATCCCATGGGGAGATGCTGTGCCCAGGGGAGGAGCCAAGCATTCCTACCTGGATACAATCTGAGATTTCACACATTCCTACCTGGATACAATCTGCCCTGGAACAGCACAGCAGCCTTTGCCCCCTGCATTCCCAGAGGAGCAGCTTTCTCCTGCCCTGCATTCCCAGAGGGAGAGCAGGCCCATCTCCAGCAGCCCTGGAGCTGCAGAGGAAAACTCCCCCCTTGTGCAGGATCCTGCTGCAGCAGAGCCACAGCTGGCACTGCAGGAGGGCTGAGCCCCCATGGGATGGGGCTGTGCCCCCACCCTGACACACAGGGGACAGGGCAGGGTCTCACTCTGGCAGTGGCTTTTTGTATTACTACATTTTAATTTTATTATTTTTTCCTAGTAAAGAACTGTTATTCCTGCTCCCATATCTTTGCCTGAGACCCCCTCCATTTCAAAATCACAATAATTCAGAGGGAGGGGGTTTGCATTTTCCATTTCAGGGCAGGCTCCTGCGTTCCTTAGCAGACACCTGGCTGTTCAAACCGAGACAACTTCCTTACCTGCAGTGGGACTGAGACTCTTGATATTTCAATAGTTGAGATCACAGCACCCAAATCAGGTGGCTCCAATCTATAGACATGGAATTAAAAATTTAGTTTCTGGGCTGCAGAAAGCTCAAGTCCTGTTCATAAAACTGAGCCATGCCAGCTTGCCTCACACCAATATAAGATTATTTCTTATTGTTGGGCTATTGGAAGCAAAAAGCCTGGTTCTTGCACAGGGCTTTTCTTCTGGCATTGAAATTATCTCTGGATCTCAGCAAGTCTGTCAGCCTCGTGATAAAATTAATTTTCAGGCCTGTGGTGCCAGTGTTTGAGTTGGGGGTAGTGCTGGGCAGCATGGAGGATGCAGGAGGGTCTGGATGCTGCCCCCACTAAATATCTTTACAACAGTTACAAATTAATATAACCCTGATTTTTTTTTGTTGTTGTTAGGTGTCACACTATAACGTGTTTTCATCCTGTCCCAAAGCAACCCTAATGCTGTGAAAACACAGCTCCTAAATCTGCATTTCATTCCCATCTGGTGTGGGTGCACCCACAGGTATGTGCACAGCACCTCAGCTGAGACAAGTGCTTATTGGGAACACATTTGTTGGGAATTCCCAGCCCTGTCCACATGGATCCCTCATTAAACACCCAGGCTGGAGGGAGGGATTGCTGCCTCGGGCTCTCTGCGAGATCTCTCAGCACCATATGCAATAAATATGGTTTTAATAAGCAGTCATTAATGAGTGGACAATAACAGCTTTATTAAGCTTAAATTAAAGGCATGCTTGGGAACCTTAGGCTGAGATTATATGGTGTAATGGAATATGCTGGAATTTGGCATTTTTAAGGCTCCTTGCAAGCCAGTGGGGGTGGGGGGAAGATGCATTCCCTGCAGGCTGCTCCTGCCCTGGGATCTGCTGTGTCTGGAGCTGATTTCAGTGCAGGAGCACCCTGGGGAGGAGGGAGGCAGTGCAAGCACAGGAGGTGCTGGGTGCAGGGGCACAGACCTGCCTGAGGGTGCTGCAGGGCTGCCTAAGCCTGGCTTGCACCAGGAGCTTGGGAGGAGGGAGGGTTTCAGCCCTGCTGTCTTGCCCATGGAGTCTCCAAAGGTGCAGAGTTCTGTGACCCCCAGGTACGTGGAAAGTCTCTGCTTTGGCCCTGTGATTGAAGGATGAGTTGGAGTTCTTCAGTTCTCAGTCTCAGAATTGTTTATTGCTTCTTATCTATAAAAGTTTTCCTCCTGCCCTGCCGAGGTCCATCCTGCAGGACAGTTCCAGGCACTCTGCCTGCCCCCAGGGCCGTGTTATCTCTTTATGTTAAAAGCTACCCATAACATGTTTACAGTTACTCCCCAATACCCATCACCTGTGTTACACAGTGAGCTTCTACTCTAAACCAATCTAAAAGTGCCACCATCACAGCAGAAGATGGAGGCAGAGAAGAAGAAGGAGAAAGGCTGGACACGCCCTGATCCCTCCATCTTGGCCCCAAAACCCTCATTCTAGAAACCCCAAAATCTACTTTTTCACCCAGTGATAATTTTATTATTACACAAATTAAACTGCTGTGGCTTGCTGGTCTTCATACAAAGCTGGTAATTTGCTCCACGAGTCATAATGGAGCCCACAGGTGTTCTGGGCTCTGTGCCAGGGTCTCTGAGCCCCCTGGCAGGGGTCCTGGCTGTTCTGGACACCCAGAGGGACGTCCTGAGTTCTGCCCATGGAGGGGAACAGTGCCTGATCCCCTCAGCTCCCTCCCACCCCCAGAAGGGAGGGTCCTTCCCTCCTCCAGCCTGGCAGTGCTGGTCCCAAGCTCAGTGTGTCTCTGTGGGTGGGCACTGCCTTTT
Source organism: Fringilla coelebs (assembly GCF_963513975.1). Lineage (NCBI taxonomy): Eukaryota > Metazoa > Chordata > Aves > Passeriformes > Fringillidae > Fringilla > Fringilla coelebs. The sequence continues at coordinate 5,354,673 of NC_140051.1, forward strand.
CCTGGTGGGAGCTGCAGCCCCTCGAGTGCTCAGACAAACCCCTGCCCTTGGTGTGTCTGCAGCTGCCAAACCCCTGCCTCCCAAATTCATGGGGTGGGTTCCTTGCCCAGGGCTGAGTGCCTGTGGATTTGGGTTGGATGTCTGGGATCAGGTGCCTCTGGTGTTGTCCTTGCATTTGGAGAGCAGTGAGCCTGGAAAACAATCCAAGGGGCAGGCATTGCTTTGGGAGCCAAACGAGCAGGCAGGAGTGAGGGATGCCAAAAAGGAATCCCACTCTCTATCAGACGATGATAAAACCATGCTAAAATAACAATAACACCTAGGCACAAATATCCAGAGTACATTAAGCACAGGGGTTTGGCTGGAAAAATCTCAGGACAACCTACAACAAACTCCCAAGCCATTGGAAAGCAATTTACTGCATCCTGTCCCCCTGCAGGTTCACCAGCCCTGCATCCTCCCAGCCCCCAGGGACTGCTCAGCTCTGCAATCTGCTTTCCTGGGTGGGTTACTTTCCTTTCTGTGCTGCCTTCCTGGCACAGCTTGCTCTTGCACACTGGTTTTCAGGCCTGTAGCCATCAGCCCCAGTCCTCCCCAGGAATATCCAGCCCCTGAATGCACCTCCCTGGCTGAGCACGGTGTTTGGGTTGTGTCTCTTTGTGGTCAGTGCAGGTGAACTCAGACCCCTCTGAATGCAGACTGTGCCCAGTGTCCCTGCACAGGAAGGCAGGCCAGCCCTGCTCAGCCTGCTCTTCCAAAATCCTCAGAGTGACCTGGGACACGGCTCTGCCTCGGTGTGAATCAGACCTTCCCCAAGCCCAGAGCCTGGGGCTTGCATCAGCTCTGTTCCCTTAAATCCACTCAGTGCCCTCTGACCTGGACTCCCCGAGCTCCCTCTGCTCCTCCCCTGCTGCCTCCTCATCCTCCCAGTCCCAGCTGGATCCCTGGCCAGCCCTGCTGCCCTCTTCCAGCCTCCCCTACCATCTGCACTTTGTTGCTTCATTTACCCTCCTGCTATTTTTTTCTGTTTTCTTTAGAGAATTCTCATCATTCCCGGTTGCCTCTTACTGTAACTGCATGACTGTGTGTCCCCAGTGTTTAAATACAAACTGTACTCAGGAACAGGATTGTTAAGTTGAGCTGAGCCAGCCCAGCATGTGTCACACACACGTGGCCACACTCAGGTCTGACCCTGCTCCCTCTGCCAGCTCAGAGGACACTCTGAAATTCTGTGAGATGAGATTTGGGCAGTGAGGGGGCTCTGTCTGTTCCTTCTGACATCTGTCAGGACAAAATGAACCAAATTCCTCCCTGAATTTGTCAGCTCCTTGCCAGGGATGAACAATCCAGCAATAAGGATTTGTTGAATTGGTTCCCTGAATATTCAACTTTATGGAGAAATTGGTTGTGTATGTTTTAGTACCAAGTGTTGCTCTGATAAGATTTTTCTGCACAATATTTCAGTGTTTGGTAGGTAGGACAAGGAGTAATGGGTTCAAACCAAAAAAGAGGAAATTTAGGTTAAATATCAGGAAGAAAATCTCTGTGAGGGTGGTAAAACACTGGCACAGGCTGCCCAGAGCAGCTGTGGCTGCCCCATCCCTGGAAGTTTTCAGGTTGGACAGGGCTTGGAGCAACCTGGACTAGTGGGAGGTGTCCCTGGATTTTGTGTGCATGGGTTCCTGTGCTTGAAATTGGGCTGTTTTCCTGGTGTGCTCCGAAATGTGATGGATCTCTATAGTTTTACCTTTCCAATGCCAGCTAAAATGTGGGAGTTAAATCCAGCACCACCTGCTTCTTCCTGTGGACTTCCCTGTGCACAAAAGAGGCAAGAGGCACCTCAGAGACTATTCAGCAAGAAAAACTACCTCCAAAACAGGAAAAAAGGCATTTTATTTCAGAGCCTATTCAGCAAGAAAAAATACCTCCCACCTCTGCATTTTACAAGTTTCTTACTCCAGATATGATAAATATTTGGCTCCAGAGAAAAGCCTGAGCAGGGAATGACACCCCCAAAGAGCTTTGCCACATAGACATCCCATCAGGCTGACCTTTGGAGCCATCCACCAAAGCAAGGAGATAACAACATCAATTTTATCTACCAAAACATCATGGTGGCTGGGGCTTTCCTCCTTCTGATTGTATTCTGGATCAATGAGAGCTCAGTGAGGCTCTGAAATAGCAGCTGGAGGCTTCAAAGACATCAGAGCCCCTGCCAGGGTGCTGTGCAAATACCACAAAATCCTTCTCCCTGCTCTGAGAGGGGGCAGGTAGGAGAAAAGGGCATTTACAGCCACTTTGTTGTTCCACCCTGGGCCTGGAACCCCAGTTTGGTGTCAGGAGGTGGCTGGGTGTGTAGGAAGAGTTGTGCTGCCCTGCTGATGGGCTCCCAAAGGGTGCTGTGTGAGCAAATCCTGCAGGGTGAAAACACTCCCAGAGTGTCACCTGAGGTGTCTCCATGAGGAATGAAGGGAAAGGAGGATGTCTGGGTCATGAGTGGCTCTCTCTGAGCATTCTCATGCCTTCAGGGCCATGCTAACTGCAGGAAGGGCTGCTCCAGCCTGCTGCATTCCCTTGGAATTTGTTAGCACAGCTGCAAGCAGGATTTCATTCCCAGCTCAGAAGGGGCAGGGGATGTCCAAGGGTTTCCTGGCACAGTGGGCTTCACTGAGTAAGGCTGAGCTGGAGGAGTTACTCAAAGTCCTTCCTCATGCAGTCACTGTGCCCTGACAGCTTCCAGAAGTGCTCTCCTCAGCATTAATCACTCCACTTCTCCTGATGGTGTTGTGCAAGCTGGGTCAGCACATGGAGCAAGGGACATGGGGATCAGGACCTGCTGAAATGCTCAATCAGCACCTCCTCCCCTGCAAACACCCTGGAGCACTTTGCAGAATCCAGCCCTGTGGCATTCACATTCTCTGAAAAATCCCTTCACCCAGGATTTTCCTCCTGGGAGGCTGAGAAGCCTCAGAGAAAAGGAAAACAATTCTTATCTCATGCGCTTCTCCTGTGTTGTGCTGATGTGGAATGTGTTTGGAGATTGTTCACCCACCAGTGATTGTTCCGTTGCATTCTGCTGGGAGTTGTTTTCACTCTTTGGCCAATCAGGGCCAAGCTGTGTCAGACTCTGGAAAGAGTCAGGAGTTTGCATTATTATCTTTTTAGCCTTCTGTCTGTATCCTTTCTGTATTCTTTAGTATAGTATTGTTTAGTATCCTTTAATATAATATAGTATCAGAAAATAATAAATTAGCCTCCTGAGAACATGGGGTCAGATTTATCACTCCTTCCTTCATCAGGGGCAATGCAAATCCAGTCCAGACCTGGAGGATACGGCTGTCTGAGCAGAGGATGGAGGCTGTGGACCTCAAAAGGTGCAGGAAAACATCATTTAGGGCCAGGCTGCAGTTTTCTGCCTCTCTGATCCCTCTGAGGAAACATCTCCCCAGTACAGAGCTGGGGTTTAAATCTCTCCTCAGGAGGGAACCTCCTAAAGCAAAACAACCTTGTGAATGCTGCTGGGACTCAAACCTTTGGCTCCAGCGTGTCTAGGGACTGGAAAGCTGATGATTAGATAACTGTAAACCATCCCCATTTTACAGCTCAGGCTGGCTTTGCTCACAGAGGGAATGAAGCACAGCAGGCCCCTGGAGTGGAGGGCAGAAAGGGGGCTGTGGTTAAATGAAGCACCTGAACTTGCTGCAGGGTTTGCTTCTGGTTTGGGCAGGTCTGACTCCCTTGGTGCCTCAGTTTCCCCAGACCTGCAGAGTTGCTTCCCAGCCCAGCAAGGAGCTGGAGCTGCTGCAGAGAGTCCAGAGGAGGCTCCAGGATAGGCAGAGGAATGGAGCAGCTCTGCTGGGAGGAAAGGCTGGGAGAATTTGATTATTCAGCCTGGAGAGCAACAGCTTCAGAGTGATCAAACTGTGCCCTTCCAGTGCCTGTAGGAACCACCAAGGAAGAGAGAGATGATTTACAAGGGGCTGGAGTGACAGGACGAGGAGGAATGGCACCAAGTTCATAGAGAATGGGTTAGAGGGGATATTGGGAAGGAATTCCTCCTTGTGAGGGTGGGCAGGCCCTGGCACAGGGTGCCCAGAGCAGCTGGGGCTGCCCCTGGATCCCTGGCAGTGCCCAAGGCCAGGCTGGATGGGATTTGGAGCAGCCTGGGACAGGGGAAGGTGTCCCTGCCATGGCAGGGGTGGCACTGGGGGAGCTTTAATTCCCTTCCAACCCAAACCACTCCAGGATTCTGTGGAAGTGTGACTTGAGCATCTCACTCACACCTTGCTCTGGAGGGGATCAGCAGGGACTGGAGCACCATCAGGGATGCCCAGTGGGGTTTGGAGCTGATGGGTCTCTCACTGGTGAAATATGATGCAGACCCTGCTCCAGCACAGCTCTGTGCAAAAACCACACACTACCCCACCAACCCTCCCCACATTTCTCTGGGGCTGTTTGTCCTTTGGAATAGGGGAAGGAAAGGAACAATAAAGGTCTTTAGTTGCTCTTCTCTCAATACCCCAGACCAGTGATCAGAATTTTCAGCATGTTGAGTCTCAACTGAAAAATTTCTTCAAATTGAGGCTTTTTCTGCTCATCATGCTGCCCTTGAAATAGATTGACTGAAGGTGTTAGTCTTGTCCTGCAGCAGACAAGCCCAGGGAGGGGAGAGAGGGGACAAACAAAAGGAAGAAGAAGGAAAAAAATACGAATGAAAGAGAAAAATAGATTTTAACTGAGTCTGATGAGGCTTGTGGGGGTAGGAGTGAAATCCCAAAGCACTGCAGCCCCAGCCCCATGCCAGCCTCTTTGATCTCTCCTGGTGCTGATGTCCTTATCTCTAGGAAAGATATTCCTCTTTCCTGCCTTGTTAAATACTTGGAAAGTCCATCCCAGCCTGAAGTGGTCTCCAGCTTGGGCTGCTGTGTTTTGCCTGGTTGCTAAGCTTGTCTCATGCATGGTTAATGCCTGATGAGATCATGGTGCCATTTAGCATTTCATGGATAATTCAGGATTATTCATTAGAAAAATCAAGAACAAGCAGGTGTATTCATAGCCTGCCCTCATGGAAAAAAGAAAAACAACAACCTTGGGAAAGGCCATGAATTATTCAGTGGAGACCAAAGGGCTGCTTGAGTTGGGGGAGCATGGGGAGATGGAAATTGCTTTTCAGAACAGCTAAATCTAAACCTTTTTAGGCCATTAACCCTGCAAATGTGGGTGGTTGAGTCAATCTTAGTGAGGAGAGGCTCCTGTCTCCCAGGAGAAGCTAGGAGGGGATTTGGAGAAAGGTTTTGTGTTTGTGTTCTGTGGTGGGTGAGAGCAGGTGACAGCAAAGGAGCTGGAGAGCAGGAGGGGATGCTGTCCCTGGAGGCACTGAGGTCTTGTCCTGCCTCCTCTGCAGGGAACTGAGCTGGGTTTGTCCCATCTGCAGGCAGAAGGGGTGGGATAAACCCAGGGGAGGTGTAAAGAAGCTGCCAAGAGCTGCCTGCCCTGCAGGATGTCAGCCCACACGGTCAGGTCCTCCCTCTCCCACTGCCTCCAACTGCTGGAACATTCCCTGGGGACAAACTGGCCCTGGGACACTCTGGTGGCCTCATGGACCAAGAGCTGCACTTGGATCCTTGGCTAGGCAGGGGGAAACCACAATTCTGTGTCTCTGCTTTTACAGAGATGCCTGGACCCTGGTTACTGAGAATTTCAGAATCTCTGTACTGCCAGGCACTGACCCCCAGGAGAACACTGCACTGACCTGAGGCTGTGGAGAAGCTTCCAGAATGGAATGACAGCACTGGGATTGTGGGTGTGGGGTTTGGATGGAAGTGTGTGACATCACAGGGTGGGAAACTCAGAGTTTAAGGGTATAGAATATAGCAATATATATAAAGCAGGATGGAGGTTTTAGAACGGAGGCTGGTCCTTCTTCTTCTTCTTCACCTTCTTGTTCTTCTCTTTCTTCTTTACCTTCTTCACCTTCTTGTTCTTTTCCTTCTCCTTCTCCTTCTCCATGGGTTTGGGTGGTTTTGTGTAATTGGATAAAAAGTCCCCACTGCAGGCACAGGTGGTTGGTTATTGGGTTAAAAGTGAAAATAATTTGGGTGTCATTTCTTAATTGGACAGTTTATCCTTAAAAGGCCTTGCAGAGAGAGAGATGGGGCTCCATTTTTAGTCTGTCAGAGTGAAGTGCTGAAGAACTCAGGTTTGTGAGACTGTGACAGAGATAAGAACTGATAAACATCTGACTCCAAACAAGAAATACCATCTTACACATTTAATCCCAACTTTGGCAAAAAAGAAGCAAAGAATCCACACCTGAGTGCAAAGTGAAAGTGCTGCCTGTCCAGGAAAAATATTCATTTGTGATGTGTCCAGAGAAGAAAGAGAAGCATTAACACTTGCTGGGTAATAAAAATAAAGGATTAGTGACCAAAACTTTATTATCATTCACTGCTCCAAGTGGTATTTCTCAATTTTCAGGTTTGGGTCATTTTATTTCCCAATAAAACAAGTCAAACACTTTCAGGGAAATCAGATGCTTTTTGGTGAGCTTTTCCCAGTTAAATGAAAGCACAATCTGTCCCTGGAAAAATGCAAAATGGACATTTTTCAAGCTGTCCTAGCAGGGATTGTTGCAGTGCAGAAGGGAGGAACTGCAAAAGGGAGGAAATTCTGTAGGACCATGGAGCAAAGCAGGGAATTCCAGGGAACTCCAGAGGCTGGAGCTCCAACTCTTGCATTTGCTGTTGAATTGTCCCGGTGTTGTTTTGCTCTGGAGTGCTCAGACTGTGGATCCCAGGGGCAATCCCAGCCTGGGGAGCTGAGCTTTGCCCCTTGCCTGCAGGGTGGGCTGTTCTGGGGGAGAGGGGGAGCACTCCTGGGTGCAGGGGATGGGAAGGGAGCAGGATGGGATCCTCCACGCTGGGATCTGGGGCTGCAGCTCTCCCTGCACAGCAGCACGGGCTGACCTCATCCTCTGCAGCTGCCCAGAGCCATTTGGAGATGACAAGCGTAAAAACTTGGCCTTTATCAATTCTAGAAGCTGGAGATGTTTAAATTTTCCACGCTGATAGCTGGACCTTGGTTGTTGTTGTTGTTTTCAGCATTATTTTTTCCTCCTTCAGAAGCAAAAGCTTCAGGAAACCCCTCTGGCTGCAGTGGGAGGGACCCAGGTGTGGAAGGAGGTGCTCACCTCTCACCTTGTCATTGATTTCTTTCATTTAGATCTGTTCATTTCTTGTGAGAAATGCTACTCAATTCCAAAAAATTTAAAATTTAAAACCTTATCAAAAATACAACAGAAAACTAAATAGAGAAAATATTACAGCACCAGGAGCAGGGGATTTTTTTTCCCCCCCACCATGCGCTCACCCACACCATGGAGGTTTGGCTTTTAACCTTTATCTCCTCCCAAAGTTCTGTCCATCCACTCCTCCTTCCCTGCCCAGGGGTGGGGATCACTGCCTTAAATCTTGATTGGAAGTCAGGAATTGCCATGGTAACAATCCCACCCTCCCAAATGTCCCAAACCCAGGGCACCCCTGATAACAGCACAAGGGGGTAAAACACAACTATAAATATCCAATTATATCTAGTTATAATTAGATATATAATCTATATAGTTATTATATAATAATTGTAATCGTTATATACAATAGTTATATATAGTCTAGTTGTATAAATAATCCATACAACTATAAACCCATAAAACTTTTCTTAACATATATCCATGATATAATTTTAATTGTGAGAGTCAACCATGGCATTCCTCATCCATCACCTTTCTTTAATTTCCATGATTGGGAAGTTTCATCCCAGAATCCCAGAATGGTTGGGACTTCTTTCATTTACATAATTGGGAAGTTTCATCCCAGAATCCCAGAATGGTTGGGACTTCTTTCATTTACATAACTGGGAAGTTTCATCCCAGAATCCCAGAATGGTTGGGGTGGGAAGGGAACTGAAAGATCATCTCCTTCCAACCCCATGGGACATCCCAGTAAATCCAGCTTCACCTTGGGCTCTTCCAGGGATGGGGCAGCCCCATCTTCTCTGTGCTGGTTTGATTGAAATCTTGAAACCATTTGCAGGAGGAGAAGGCTTCCCTAGACCAGAGCAGCCTTTTGGGGCAATGTAAAAGAGGAAAAAACGTGGATGAAGATCCTGCTCATGCTTGGATGAGTGATGCCAGCACTTCCAGGGGTTTTTCTTCCTGAGCAATCCCACTCAGCGTGCCCTCCCTGAATTTTAAATAAACCTAAAAGCCTATTTGGTGAAATATATTACTTAAATTACTTTTCTCCACAGGCTGGCTTGCAGCTCCCCAGGTCTTGAGGGGGAAATATGTGTAGGAAGGGAGAAGGGGGGTGACTGTGTCTGGATTTTATCTGTGTGCCTCTATTTACACCCAATTTGTGCAGGGACAGATGCTGAAATAAATGCACAGTAAATGGAAGATCTTTCCAATCCCTTTCTTTCTTCATGAGTTTGTTTATGTGAACCCAACATATACGTGCTCTCATTAGAGTAAGGTTTAACTTCTCTTTTTTCTTTCTGACAAATAGTAAATTCACTAAAAAATGTGGTGGAGAAATGACTCACAAATTCCAGTCTCATTTGGCAAGTACATTTTAGCCAGAAAGAGGTTTGGGGTTTTGGGTTTTTATTTTTTTCTTTTTCTTTTTTGATGTAGAAATGTTTTGCTTTGACATTTTTCAAAATAAACCCTTTTGACCCCTCTTTTTGTACGGAGGATTTTCATGAAGTGTCCAAATTAAGAGAATAAAATGTTCTACTAAATTAAAAGAATAAACTACCAAATGAAAAGAATGAATCAAAGTGAAACAGAATGCTGTTTTAAATCAGTGAAAATATTAAGTTGACCCAGTTTTATTTATATTTGGATTTTTTTCCTGAAAACTCTCCCAAGAGCCAATTACTTTTGACCCAAACTGCAAGTTTCTCCTGCTTTATTTTTTTTTTCCTTCCTCTGCTTACAACCACCGAGGTCACAAATCTATTATGTTCAGCAAAAAAGCTCCTCTCAAATTATAGTCATGAACTCTTTGCTTTCTGATTTCTCCAAGGGAAGCCAGCTTGCTCACACCTACATATTTTAACTTCTTTTCTGACTGGGCAAACCCACTTTGAAGGCAATAATGAATAAAAAAATTATAATAATTAAAAACTATTCCTGGTTATGGGTGATACCTTTACTTTAGTGGGATTCTGGATGTTTCTGGAATATTTTGAATGAGGCTTGGGGCAACCTGATGGAGTGGAAGGTGTCCCACTGGTGGCAGGGTTGGACTAGAAAAGTCCTTTCTACCCCAAACCCTTGAGGGTTTCTAGGATTTTTCTCCCTGGCTCCCTGCTTGCCCCAGGGCTGGGTTGGAGACTGCTGGAGCATTTCACCCCCAACCTCCAGTGTGGAATTTTGGGCAGGTTTCCTCCAGGCTGGAGCCCCCAGAATTCCCCCCAGGCCCACCCAACCCCACACGTGCTTTAAATCCCCCCAGCCCATGGGAGGGGGGTGATGCCAGCCCTGCAGAGCCTCCTGCCACCCCAAATTTCCCATCTCCACCTGGTGCCTTTTGGGGCTGCCTAAAATCAGAGCCAGACAAAATGAAGAGAATAAAAAGCAGATCTATTTATTGAAGGGTCTTCAGGTACATTTAGGGCAGACAAAACCCACCCAAAAATGGACAATGGGTCACAGGGTTTCACACTTTTATAAGTTTGGTCCATTTGCATTTTGGGGGTGAATCTGCCAATTCCAGCTCCAGCTGATGAAGTCATTGATCCCAAGTTTGCTCCCCCAACTCGCTTTTGTTTCCATCTCTCAGCCTGAGGCAGTGAGGTGTCCTTGATTGCCAGGCCTGGGGAGGAATTGTTGTGTCTGCCCAGAATGGGGAAGCAGCAGCTCCCACTGTGTGTGGAGTTTGGAGTTCTGCACTAAAGAACTGCAGGGCTATAAGTAAATGGAAAATAGAAAAGCTGAAATCCCAAGGCATCACTGTCCCTTCCCTTCCCTTGTCCTTGAATTGGACACGAGGGGCAAGCCTGGCCGTGCCCAGCTCACCCAGAGCTGGGATTAGCAAACCCCAGTCTATCTGTCCTCCCCACGTTTCCAAACTGTGAGAAATGCTACTCACTTTCAAAAATTTAAAAGGTTTATTAAAACCTTATTTAAAAATGCAACAGCAGGCTGAATAGAGAAGACAAAACAGTGCCAGGAGCAGAGGATTTTGCCCACCATGTGCTCATCCTCACGATGGATGTTCCACCTTTTAAACCTGTGACAGATGGGGAATGCCATGGCTGACTCTCACAATGAAAAGGCAAATATCATGGATGTGTGTTAGAAGAAATTTAATGGGTTTATAGTCATGTTTAACCCCCCTTGGGTTCTCCCTCCCAAAGTTCTGTCCATCCACTCCTCCTTCCCTGCCCAGGGGTGGAGATCACTGCCTTAAATCTTGATTGGAGGTCAGGAATTGCCATGGTAACAACCCCACCCTCCCAAATGTCGCAAACCCAGGGCACCCCTGATAACAACACAAGGAGGATAAAAAATAACTATAAATATATGTAACTAGTTATAGTTTTATATATATAATCTATATTTTATATAGCTATGTCTATATAGAGAGATACATAGATATCTCTATAGATTTTGTGTATATATAAATAATATATATAATATATAATATGTATTACTTATATTATATTACATTACATTATATTATATTATATTATATTATATTATATTATATTATATTATATTATATTATATTATATTATATTATATTATATTATATTATATTATATTATATTATATTATATTATATTATATTATATTATATTATATTATATTATATTATATTATATTATATTATATTATATTATATTATATATTGTGATATGATAGTATATTATTATTGTATTGTATTATATGATATTGTATTTTATTATATTATGTTATAATATATCATATCATACTGTATTATATAATATCATATCATATTCTATCATATCATATTCTATTATATAATATCATATTCTATATTATAACTATATAAATTACAGGTATTATATATATAATATATATTATATATTTAATTATAGTATATGTTATGTATATATTATAGTTATCATATATATTATGTATATATTATAGTTATAATAGTTATAAAATATACAGACTATTTATATATATAACTATAAATCTATAAATCTTCTCTTAACATACCCATAATGTTTGCCCTTTAATTGTGAGACCTGACCATCCCATTACTCATCTATCACACAAACTTTACATGAACACAGCTCAAAGGCTGTGCTGCAGTCATCCCATGAACCATCACCCCCTGCTCGGATCCAGCTCCAGGCCAGCCCCCCCAGCATCTGCAGCTCTTTGAGGGAGGTTTCAGCTCTTTCCCCAAGTGTAAGGGCCCATCACAAAACCTGGGCTTGCCATAATTTTCAGGAAGTCTTAAATTCTGCCCTCTGCAGAGGTTTCCCAGGTCAGCTATACAAAGCCTGACCTGTGTGAATAATGGTTTCTGTGGTTTACAAGCAGCTCCTAAAAGCTTAATAATTAAGAAAGTGCTTGTGGCTCAGTCCAAATAATTCTGTTGATTTTTCTCAGCTAGTAAAAAATCTGAAGTGTTTCTTATCAAATCAAGACTTGTTTTGGTCCGTAGGGAATTTTTTTATTCCGTTTCTGTTCCCATTCTTTCAACTAAATTTAAAAGGTGAAAATTTAGAAGTGGCAATCAACTTGGAACTGGAAAATCATAGGCATGAGAGGAACCAGCCTGATGCCTACGTTGGTGAAAAAGTTCAAGGGGCCTATTTTTACCTCCTGAAAACCATTTCCTTTTGGAACAATTTACAAAATCAGCCTGAACTTGTGCTATTTATGAATCTTCCAGAATGTTTCAGGGAAGAATGGCTTACAGGTCTAGCCAAGGTAAGTTCAGCCTGCCTTTATTTCTCCTTTCAGTCTCCAGGTTTCAGCTGCATCCCAGTGCAGGCAGCAAACCCAGTGTGCAAGAAGGGTGTCTGTGAGTGCTGTGACACCCATTTTTTTGGGTGAATTTTCTGGCCTTTCCTGTTTTTCTGGCTAGGTTGGCAGGAGAAGAGCCTTCTGCTGGGGCTGGGAAGATGCAAACAAGGGAAACTTTTACTGGTGGCTCGAGGCATCCAAAAAAAATCATTTGTGTGGTGATGTGGAGCCTAGAGGTGTGTTTAATAACAGGCAGCTCAATGGGTGCATTCATCTGGGAGCCCAAAGCCCTGGGCAGGGGAGGAATCTGGCATTCTCAGAAGGGAGCTGGAGTGGCACAGCCAAGGAATGCCCTGGTCTCACCCCTGCTTTATCTCTGCCCTCTGCTCGGGGCTTGGAGCAGCCTGGGAGGAGGAAAATTGATCCAGACCCTGCCAGGTGTCCAGGGAGGGAGCACAGGAATCCCTGGGCTGTGCAAGGAAAGCAAAATAGGGTTAAAGCTAAAAATGGGGTTAAATTCGGATCAGCTGTGAGCCAGAGGAGCTGTTTTACCTCTCTGCTGGTGTGGAGATGTGCCAGGCTGCCTTGTGCCATCCACAGGTATTGCTGCAGGAAAAGTGGGCAGCCACAGGAACATTTGGTCATCTTTCCTGAAAATTCATGTTTGTAACCCTTGCTGTGGGGTTCCAAGGCATGGAGGGACAGGACACAGGGAATGGCTCCCACTGCCAGAGGGCAGGCATGGATGGGAGATTGGGAATGAGGAATTGTTCCCTGGGAGGGTGGGCAGGCCCTGGCACAGGGTGCCCAGAGCAGCTGGGGCTGCCCCTGGATCCCTGGCAGTGCCCAAGGCCAGGCTGGGCAGGGTTTGGTAATTTTATTTGCTGGGATCCCTGGATGAGGGAAGGAGTCATGAATCTGCCCCCATGTTCTCAGAAGGCTAATTTATTATTTTATGATACTGTATTATATTAAAGAATACTATGCTAAACTACACTAAAGAATACAGAAAGGATACAGACAGGAGGCTAAAAAGATAATAATGAAAACTTGAGACTCTTTCCAGAGTCATAACACAGCTTGGCACTGATTGGCCAAAGAGTGAAAACAATTCACATGAAACCAATGAAACAATCTCCAAACACATTCCAAAGCAGCAAAACCCAGGAGAAGCAAATGAGATAATATTGTTTTCCTTTTCCTCTGAAGCTCCTCAGCTTCCCAGGAGAAGAATCCTGGGCAAAGGGATTTTTCCAGACAATGTGAATGCACAGGTGTGGAGCACCCAGGGACAGTGAAAGGTGTCCCTGCCCATGGCAGGGGGGATGGGATGAGTTCAAGGTCCCTCCATCCCAAACCATTCCATGATAGTAAAGGCCGGATTTGGATTTGGGCTCCATAGGACCATAGAGATGGAACTCGTGGTTGTGAGAAGCCAGCTGGAGAGAAGTCCTGCACAGAGCAGCCTCCAGGTGAGATTATCTGCAAGGCAAAATCTTCCCAAAGTTCAGCTCCTTGGCTGGAGTCAGGTGAAGGGAGAGCTGGATCCCTCCAACACCCTGATAGGAGCACTGGCTCCATTTCTGCTGAATTTGAACTGAATTATCACCAGCCCCATGTTAACCCTCACTCAGAACAGGCTCTGTCTGTTCTGACCCTACCCCAGAATGTGCCAGCTTTGATTTATAATCATCTTTTTGCCAGCCTAAAAATAAAAGTGGGGGGTGACTTGGGAAAGCCCCAGGTGCCTTTGGCCCTGAATGGAGCCATGAAACCTCAGCAGGGGCTGTGGATTTTCCTTCAGACCCACTGGGTTCTGCAGCTCAGCTAAAGCTGCAGCTGCAGTGTCAGACAGTTCTACTCTAAACCAATCCAAAAGTGCCACCATCACAGCAGAAGATGGAGGCTAAGAAGAAGAAGAAAAAGGCTGGACACGCCCAGATTCTTCCATCTTGCCCCCTAAACCCCCACTCTAAAAACCCCCAAATCTACTTTTTCACCCTGTGATACATTATATATATAATGTCATTCTATTTAATTTGTTGTGGCTTGCAGATTTCATCTATGGTTGGTAACTTGCTCCAGGGGTCATAACCAAAACCACAGTTTGCATTTTGGGCTCTGTGCCAGGGTCTCTGAGCCCCCTGGCAGGGGTCCTGGCTGCTCAGGATGTCCTGGGTCCTGACACTGCAGGAGTGAAGGGATTCATCTGGAGATGGGAACAATTTGCCCTTCAAGCACAGGGAGAGGGAAGATGAGAGGGATCCTGAGGGGAGAGGGGGGAGAAATTATTTTCAAATGGAAGTTTTCTGTTAGAAATGTCCAAAGTGGATATATCTCCTCTTGCAGGGTTCTGGCATATCCTTTTCAAAAGGAAGCCTGAAACCTTTTAAAGAGACATATCAAAGGAAACACTTCTTCTCTTTCAGTGACATTTTTCACAAAACTGAAATATATTCCTTGGCAGAGCAGAGAGTGATCCAGATCCTCCATCCAAACACAAATGGACGTTTAGGAGCACTTACCAACATATCAAAGAGCTCTGGGCCAGGCCTTTCTTTTTACTTCCGCTGCAGCTGCTGCCATTCCTGTCAGGAAATGTGAAAACAGAGCAGGGAAAATGACTCCTGGAGTGGTGTTTTTGGTGCTAATGCTTCGGAAGAGCTGCTCTACCTTCCCTTTTCTGAGGTTATTTGCTGGCTAAAATGGCTGGGCTCAAGAAAGGCTCTGGCTTTTTCTTTTGGGAGCCTTTGGAAAATTCTCTCTGAGGGTGTTGGGGAGGATGGGGTGGGAAGCCCTGTCAGGTTCCCCTTGCACCACTGCCAATCCCATATCCCAGGGAGAGGAATGACAGATTTGTCTTCACAAACAAGCTGGGGGTCTGCTGGTGGATAAAACTGGCACTGAGAGATAAAAGAAACAATGGGAAGGATTCCACCAATTGATGAATGGAAAAAGATATCTGCTTTTACCAACAAATTGTATGTTGGCTGATGGATGAAATTAGATATTGAAAGATGAAAGAAACAATGGGGAAAACCCCTAAATTCTGTAAGAATTAAAAATTAAAAGGGAGGGTTCTACATTAGAGGGGAATCTCTGGTATCAGGTGTTTTGGGAAGTTGGAACCTCTCAAGTACCTCAGAAATGGGGAAAGAGAGAAGGGAAATGGGGATAAAAGGGAGGCTGTGTCCTCCAAAAATGTGAGAGACCCCAGGGAAATGCCCCATGGCCTCTCCCTTTATTGGAATAAAGTAAAAGGACTCCTCTGTCTCCTTTTGGACATAAACCTCTGGTGTTTGTGGATTAATTTTCCTGACACCAGCAAAAACAAGACCGCAGCAAGATGGAAAAGGACAAGCAAAGTGACAGCAAAATGTCCCAGTGGTGCCAAACTGCTGGAAGGGGGCTCAGGAATGCTGTCCTGGAGGAGGAGATGGAGGAGAGCCACCCAGGCTGCCAGGTGCCATCCCCAGGCATTGCTGCAGGTTGGAAAGGTGCAGGAAAAATGGGCAGCAAGGTGAATATTTGGTCATCTTCCCTGAAAATCCATGGAAATGCTGTGCTCTCAGGCAATATTTTTAACCTCCAGCATTTGTCAGAGGGATGCTGTGACTTGGAAATGAATGGGGTTTATTCTGGGGGTTTATTCTGGGTGACTCCAAGTGCACCCCAGGCTGTAACAGGGAAGGGTTGTGCTGAACTGGAATGGGAGCAGCCTCAATCCCCTCTCAGCACACCTGTAGGGAAACATCAGCAATAAAATATCCTTTTTTCCTTCCCAGGGATTGCCTTCTGCAACTCCTCATCATCTGTCCCATCCTGAGCTCAGGCTGATTGTCCTTGCTGTGTTTGATAAGGATTAAGCAGAGGTTGTCCTGAAAATCATGGAGACTGTCATTCCACAGCACCCATTTCTTGCTAATTTTTCCTTTTCACACAAATGAGATTAGAAACACCAGAAAATGGTTCTCTTTTAGGGGAGAAAAATCCACTCAGGAATTTCTGTCAAGTCTTATTTGCTATAATTTGCCTGACCTCGTGCCTGATGTTTTTACCAAGTCCCAAAAGGGGAGCTGGGTTTACTCAGGACTTTTTCCAGAGTGTGGAATCTCCTTTGTTTTATGTGTGTGTGTGCATATATAAATATATATGTGTGTGTTTGTGTATATATATATATTATATATATAAAATATTATTGAGTGTGTTGCAGGACATCAAACCCACATCATTTTTTCCCCTCCTAATGCCATATCTCTGGAGTCCTGATTTTTTGAGTTATTCCAAGAATGCTGTTGATGTCTGTGCTGTGGATGGATGGAAAACTCCTGTCAATGGCCTTTGCAGCTCCTGGCTGGTGGCTGAAACATTTCTATATGTTTATATATCATCTTTTAATGTGGACAGATACATAAAAATATCACATATATTAAAATATTTTATGTGTGTATATATACATGAAAACATTATGTATTAATTATATATAAATAAAATGTTTAAATAATAATATGTCTATACTATATAAAATATATTATATATATTTGTAAATATATAAGTATATTTTAATGTATTATAAATCTATTTTTATATATTTATTTTGCATCTATTTTTATATATAATATATATTATAAATTTATTTTATATATTTATAAATGCATTTTATATATTTATAAATAGATATTGATACATATTTATGTACTATAAATATATAAATATCTTTATTTTACATCTATTTTATATATAATATATATTATAAATTTATTTCTATATATTTATATCTAGAAATAAATATATAAAAGTAGGTATTATGTTTTTAATAAATATATAAATATCTTTTATATTATAAAGATATTACTATATATTCATTTTGCATCTATTTTTATAATATAATATAATATAAATGTATTTTTAAATATTATAAAAGTATTTTATATATTTATTTTGCATCTATTTTTATATATATTATAAATGTATTTTAAGATTTATAAAGATATTTTTATACATTTATAAAGATATAAATACATATATTATATATCTATATTTATAAATATATTATCTATTATATTTTTATATAAAATATTTGTTTATAGTTATTATTTCTATAATATGAGTCTATAGCAGGTCATATCAAAGTAGGATGGGAGCATTTAAGAAAAGACCCAATCCTCACCTGGGTGTGTGCACATGGAACAATTCTTGCAGGAGAGGAGCAGGAGATGCTGGGCCGTGGTCCTGAAATCCACAGCAGTTCCCTTGCTGCAATTGGTGAGAATCATTCCTGGGACAAGTTTCCAAATTGTTTAAGAATCTGAGCCTTAAATCCCGCTAGGATTAAAGGCTCTGAGGCATTTGGGAAAATGTTCCCCTTTGGGAGCCAAGCAGGGCCAGGATTTCAGGCTGCATCCTCCACCCTTAGCAAAGGATTCCCTCTGTCATCACTGCAGCCAAGCCTGGCTGCTCTGGGCACTGAAATTCTTTGCCTTTTCCATCCATCTCCATCTAAAGCTGGATCTCCCCAGCAATGATCCATTACGTGGGAATTCTCTTCCCAGGAGGAGTTCTGATGCCAGAAAACAGAATATCTCTGGCTTTTCTCTCTTCATTTTTTCAACAAAGCTCTGAAAAACTTGAAAGAAGAAGAAGGGGAAAATGTCAAACTTTGCCATGGGACATAATTTCCTGGATGGATCCAGAGCTGGGGTTAACCTTTCCCACTTTTCCAGGGGTTTGGGACCAGCATGGATTCAGGGCACTGCCTGTGACATGACAAACCTGGGGTGGTGGAGGGTGGCCCTGCCTGGGCCAGGGGCTGGGTGCTGGAGGATCTGTTTTGGGGTTCCCTTCCAGAACCCCAAACCATTCTGGGGTTCTGGAACTCTGGGATTCTGTGGTTCTGGGATTCCAGGACTCTGGGACTCTGGGGTTCTGGGACTCTGGGGTTCTGGGACTCTGGGGTTCTGGGATTCTGGGATTTGGGGATTCTGGGATTCTGAGACACAGATTCTGGGGTTCTGGGATTTTGGGATTCTGGGGCTCTAGGATTCTGGGACTTGCATTCTGGGGTTCTGGGATTCTGGGACTTTGGGATTCTGGGATTCTGAGACGCAGATTTTGGGATTCTGGGGTTCTGGGACTTGGATTCTGGGGTTCTGGGATTCCAGGACTCTGGGGCTCTGGGATGCTGGGACTCTGAGGTTCTTAGACTCTGGGGTTCTGGGATTCTGGGGTTCTGGGATTCCAGGACTCTGGGACTCTGGAATGCTGGGACTCTGGGATTCGTGGACTCTGAGGTTCTGGGATTCTGGGGTTCTGGGATTTTGGGATTCTGGGCTCTAGGATTCTGGGACTTGGATTCTGGGGTTCTGGGATTCTGGGACTTTGGGATTCTGGGATTCTGAGACACAGATTCTGGGGTTCTGGGACTCTGGGCTTCTGGAATTCTGGGATTCTGTGGAATTGTTTTGAGGTGAAAATCAGGTTATCACAGCTGCCTGGTTCTCAGGTTTTGGGCTGGGACAGCAGGAGCAGCTCATGTCCCCCAGAGAGCCACCCAGGATATCACACCCCCTGATGTCACCTCATGGAAGGGCCAGGAGATGTCCCTGCCCCCAAAACCCAGCCAGGATACACTGGGACATGACCAGAAGCCTGGGAAGCCTCTTTTCCCAGCTCCACCAAGCTCTGATGGTAAGGAGGATCAGCTTTTATCTCTGGGGGTATTAACACCACTATAAACTCCCTAACCCTGGAGTTCCCATAAAAACTGAGAGGTGGGACTCCCGAGAAATGGACACTTCCCAGCTCTGGAAAGAGTGCAGAGGGGGGTTTGTAACAGCTACAACTGTAATTTAAAGAGAGAAAGAGTGGTATTCCAACTATTTTGTCTTTAAAAGGAAATACTGAATAACTTATGGATAAGACATTAACCCAGGCCTCGACCACTGCTTGTTAAAGAGCCCTCAGCACTGTTTGCAAGAGGGAAGGTGGAGGGTGTTAGTCTTGGATTCCTGCCTAAATTCCAGCTTAAGGAAATGCATCCCAACTACCTAAAGTCCCACCTGCGTTTTTACTGGGTCTGTGTTCCCAACCATGGATCAATAGGTCTGAATTTCTCTGCCCTTCACCAGTGAGAATATAGCTAAAGCTGCAGGATGAGGCTGGCTCAGCAGGGAATCTGGCATTCCTCCTGCAAAACCCTTGCTTTTGGGGCAGGATTTATGGTTTTTATCCCAAACCTTTATCTTTAGGCTTGTTCACAGGTGGAACAGGTCTGGTGGTGGAAACCTGGGATGATTAATTATCCAAAACAGAGGGGGAAAGGGACCAGCAGGGCTGGGAGGATCCAGCATCCCCACTCAGGTCACACCCCAGAATGGTTCCTAAGGCAGAAAATTCTCTTGGACCCTCACATCTAATCAAGACTGGCCTTGCTGCCAAATCAGTTTTTAATTTTCCTTCCAGAGGTTGTTATCACTAACAGCTCATCATTTTAATGGGCTGAATATCCATCCTGCAGCAGCACCCATCGTGGCACAGCCACTGCTGCATTCCTGCCCAAAGGTGGCCACACTGCAGCCAGAGAATAAAGTGATCCCTGTAAAACAAGTTTAAAACAGTCCTTCTGGATGGAAAATGGGGATATTTGAAGACATTTATTTTATCTTTCTTTGGTTTTAAAGATCACACGTTACCAGTGTGTGAAAAGGCATCATTTTTCTTCCCTGGAGTTATTTATGATCCTAATCCTGCTCCACCCTGCATGTTACAGATTGTGAGGCTTTCCAGTGAAGCCATTATTGCTTTAAAAAGCAGATCAAATCCCATTTTCCCACCCTTTTTTTCCACCTCATCTTCTCTACACCCCAGCACGGGCACATTTTAATGGCAGGAATCAATTTACCTTCACGGCCATTCCCACAAATACAGTTCAGGTTCCAGAGCGTGCAGGGAACTGTAAATTTGAGGGACACTTTGTATTTGGATATAAATACTTTTCACACTTTGGCAAAGCATGTTTCACCTTGTCTTTGTGAGTAATGATGTGCTGTCCTTTGCTCTCCCACTTTTGCATTTCGAAGCCGCTCCCAACGTTCCCAGCTGCTCAGGGGGGTGGTGCTGCTGCTCTCCTGGCTTTGCAAATGACAATCCCAATGTGAAACGAGCTTAGGATGGAGCTGGTTATGCCCCTGGCACAGGGAACAGTGGGGTTAACAGGAATATTTATTATTTGATGGGGCAAATTCACTGTGAGGGTGCTGAGGCCCTGGCACAGGGTGCCCCTGGATCTCTGGGAGTGCCCAAGGCCAGGCTGGATGGGGCTTGGAGCAATCTGGGACAGTGGAAGGTGTTCCATGGGATGATCTTTAGGGTCCCTCCAACCCAAACCCATTCTGGGAATGTCTGAAATATCAGAGGAGGAGCTTTATTGAAATAAATCTGGAAGCAAGGGGGGTTTTCTTGGCTCTGTTCAGACCTGTGGCAAAGCCTGTGCTGCTTTTGAGAAAGCTGTAATTTAGTTTTAAGGTTTTTATGGCATCTCAGGCAAAGGACTTGGGGGCTGAGCTGAAGGAATGGCTCCCCAAGAGTCTCCAGTCTTGGTTTGAGCTCAGGGTAGGAAGGAAATTTAATTTTTGTTGTTCCATCATGGGGACAGCCCCCGAACCCATGTCCCTGCCCAGTCCAGCTTCCATCTCAGCTTCAGTGGGAAGGTGTTTGCCATTTCCTGAAGCTCTGCAGAAGGACATCCCCAGCTCATGAGCTGTTTACAGCTGGGCATCACCAGGTAGTGCACACTGCTCTGGATTCCTGCTGGATTCATGCTGTTCAGCTGGAAAATAAAAGAAAGAGGGCTTCAGGGACCCAGCCCTGGCTGGGCAGGCTGGGGAAGGCTGTAAATGTCTGGAGAGAAGCCACTTGTATGACACACACGAGTGCCCCTTTCCTCCTGCTGTGTTCCTTGTTTTGGAGCCATCCTGTTATTTGTAAGAAATTGTCCATGTTTCAGACAATCAGGACAATGAGGGGACACACGGAGCAGGGAGTGCGGGAGTGATGGGCTGGGACGGTGGGGATGGACAGGGATGAGAGATCTCTGCAGCCAGGTCAGGAACTTGGGGTTCATTGCAAAGGGCCAAGTGCAGGGCCCTGCAGGGAGCTGCCAGCCACAGCCCAGAGCAGACCTGGGAGAAGTAAAGAGAGTGGGAAAGAGAGAGAAGGCAAGAGCGTGGCAAAGAGGATGAGAAAGTTCCCTTTACAATACCATAAATCTTCTTCTGTGTTGAATATTCTAATTCTCACTAACCAATCCAGTCCAAGATACAAATCCTACAGCATTTACATACAGCCTATAAGAATCATTACATTGCCATGCTGTGTTACATTTTAAACCCCAAAACCTCCTCTCTGGGCCCCCTCTGCCAAGCCAGCAGGGTCTGCTCTGCCCCTTGGAGCTGTCTGCAAGCAGAGGGTGTTGTTCCATCCAAAGAGGATCACCTTCAGCCAGCCACACCATTGTTTTCCAGTTCTTCAGTAACTGAGGGATCTCAAAGCTTGCTTTCATTTCAATCTCACTTATAGTTCCCATATTCTCAAAATCTTTTGCTAGGCAATCATATTGATAAGGCTTTCCTGTTTCATCTTCCCCAACAGGTGGGAAATGTCTGAGTTCAGGAGTGCTCTGAGAGCCACAGCTCACAGCAGAGCTCACAGGGCAGCACAGACTGTGCTGGGGTGAACCAGGGGCAGTTGGGTTTTACATCCTGTCCTTTTGCAGCCAGGGAGTCTGTACAACCCAGGGGACCAGGCAGGTCCCACAGGTGTGGGGTTGGAGAGGGGAAAACGCTGCTGATGCAGATGGAACTCCCAGGATGAGGATTAATGGCACAGGGAGACAGGGGAACAACCCAGGGAGGAGCTGTGCAGGCAGGGGTGGGGCTGCAGGGAGGTCTGGGCACATTCCTGTGCTACTGCAGGGCAGCCTCATCCCAGCTGTGTGCAGAGGGCACCAGGGCTGCAAAGGCACCAGGGATGAAAGGGCACCAGGGCTGCAAAGGGCACCAGGGATGAAAGGGCATCAGGGATGAAAGGGTTCAAGGGATGAAAGGGCACCAGGAGCTGCAAAGCTACCAGGAGCTGCAAAGGGCCCCAGGGATGAAAGGGTTCAAGGGATGAAAGGGCACCAGGAGCTGCAAAGGGCATCAGGGATGAAAGGGCTGAAAGGGCTCCAGGGCTGAAAGGGCATCAGGGATGAAAGGGCACCAGGAGCTGTAAAGGGCACAAGGGGCTGCCAAGGGTACCAGGGGCTGCAAAGGGCATCAGGGATGAAAGAGCTCCAGGGCTGAAAGAGCTCCAGGGCTGAAAGAGCTCCAGGGCTGAAAGAGCATCAGGGCTGAAAGGGCTCCAGGGCTGAAAGGGTTCCAGGAGCTGCAAAGGTACCACGAACTGCAAAGGTACCAGGAGCTGCAAAGGGCATCAGGGATGAAAGGGCTGAAAGGGCTCCAGGGATGAAAGGGCATCAGGGATGAAAGGGCACCAGGAGCTGTAAAGGCACCAGGGCTGAAAGGGCTCCAGGGCTGAAAGGGCACCAGGAGCTGCAAAGGGCATCAGGGATAAAAGGGCATCAGGGATGAAAGGGCTCCAGGGCTGAAAGGTACCAGGGGCTGCCAAGGGCATCAGGGATGAAAGGGCTCCAGGGGTGCCAAGGGTGATGCTCCACAGAGCAGCAGGGATTCTGAGCAGGATGCAATGGTGGTATGAGACACCACACCATGGAGATTCTCTGCTTGGAGCTCCTGGTGCCCTGCTCTGTATTTTTCATGCACACAGCAGCCCTGGGATGCAGGAACTTTCCAAAGACTGCAGATGGGGCACCTGTGGGTGGTGTCCCTGCCTGTCTGAGGGAAGTTCTGACCCAGACTAGAGTGGAAGCATGTTTACTTCTTAAACTGGAGCTCACACCTGAACCTGGGCTCCTGGAGGATGGGGAGGCAGACAGTTGCTGTGTTCCAGACAGAAAACACCTTTGAGCAAAGCACTTTTTTTTGTGAATCTGCAAGTCTTGAGCATCCCATGGGATGAGAGACCTGGTACCTATGAGAGAAGGAGGATTTATCTTCATGTGGGAGCTGGAGGTGGCATGTTTAAGGGCAGGCTGAGCTGTGAGTGTGCCTGGCACCAGCTGACATAGCTCTCAGACTAGAACAGGTTTCCATTTTCCACCTTCCAGGCAATCACAGAGGAAAGAGATTGTCTCATTTTCTCGTGTACATATATCTGGTCTCCCAGTTGCCGAGGCAACACTGTGTATGTTTGCAGGCTGGAAGGATCTGGGGATGGAAAATGAAGCCAGGGAGTGGACTGAGGAGAGAAGTCCAGCAGGAATTTTCCCCATGACTTTTGTGGCCGATTGGCTAGCACTAATTTAAACCTCTCCCCGGGGATTAGTCATCAAACCTGAGATTTTCATTTTTATGATTTTAAATCAACCGCAGTGGCTCCTGGGAGGCTGCTTTTCCTGCTGAAATTAACCTCGTGGAGATGGAGCCGGTGGGGGCTGCAGGATGGGAGCCAGCAGGGAGGGGAATTCCATAGAAACACAAACAAGGTACAACATCTTGCTCCAGCCTGTGGAAAGCTGAGCCCCCGGGGAGCAGCAGCTCCCTGGCAGTGCAGCCTGGTGGATACCTGCATTTTCCCCTGCAGGATGGATACTGCATTTCAGTGCATGACAGTGGTGTGTCTGCAGCCCCAGGGCTTGGCTCTTTAGGATGCCTCAGGGAGAAGCTGCTGGAAAAACCCTGCACGTAGCTCCTCGTGCCAAGGAAGCTCCTGGTTGCAGCTTTGAGACTCCTGTGGCACAACTGAAGGTTCTCAGCAGTTTCTTTTTCTCCCAGGTCTGGGGGTCATCGTTTCCTGACAGATCTTGCTGCCACTGTGCCACAACCTCGAGTTTGCACTCAGGGTGGGCACTGCCCCAGAGTGGAGCATCCCTTGGGCAGGGAAAGGGAGTGAGCTCTAGGGGATGTGGGAGCAGTTTTGTGGATGCCTTGAAGAGCTGAAAAAGGATATTGTTGAAAATAATTTGTTTATTTATGTGCAATCCTGCTGCACTGCTCAGAAAGTCACAGAATGTTTCTGCCTGCTCCAGAGAAGTTTATGGGGATTGTGCCTTTTGAATTCTTACTGATTTGAAGGTTTATTTGTATTTCTGTGAGGGCGCTGAGGTCCTGGCACAGGGTGCCCAGAGAAGCTGTGGCTGCCCCTGGATCCTTGGAAGTGTCCAAGGCCAGGCTGGATGGGGCTGGGAGCACCCAGGGACAGTGGAAGGTGTCCCTGCCATGGCAGGGGTTGGGGCTGGGTGGACTTCAAAGTCCCTTCAAACCCAAACTAATGCCAAAATGCCTCAGGTTTGAGCTTTTCTATTTTTCACATTCTGTGCTGCTTTAGTGTGTGGGTCTGAGCTTCACATCAGGGGATGCTGAGCTCTGTGCACAGAGCAGGGAGACAAAACAATTCCTGCTCCAGCTGGGCACCAAGGACAAATGAGCCAAATCTCAGCCCAGGAGCACAAACCCCGTGGGCTGGAGAGAGAAAAACAAGCAGGGTGGGACTGCAGGGGCTAAAGCTGGGATGGGACAATGAACTGCAAGGTGCAAATGGAGCAGAGCTGATCCCAGGGAGAGACCCCGTGCCCGGCCAGGCATTTTGGGGCCATTTTGGTTCATCTTGGGCTCATTTTGGGACCATTTTGGTTCATCTTGGGTTCATTTTGGGACCATTTTGGTTCATCTTGGGCTCATTTTGGGGCCATTTTGGTTCATCTTGGGTTCATTTTGGGGCCATTTTGGTTCATCTTGGGTTCATTTTGGGACCATTTTGGTTCATCCTGGGCTCATTGTGTGCTCATTTTGGTTCATCTTGGGTTCATTTTGGGACCATTTTGGTTCATCTTGGGTGCAGCCCTGGCCAGGCTCTTGTGCTGCCCAAGGTGACCCTTTTAATAAATCCCTGCTTTATTCTGTAGCTCTGTCTGGCCTCTGTTCTAGGGCAGCCTGCACAAGGCATCCATTTGGGATTCTACCCTGCAGCCTGAATTGCCCTGGCAGGGACAGAGCCAAACCCACACAGGCACCTCCATCCTTCCCATCCCTCTTTCCCCCACTCTTCCTGGCACTTTGACCCTCCATGGACTGTGTGTGTGATGAAAAAGCCCCTTGAGCTCTTCAAAGCATTTTGGGGGTTTCCTGCAGCAGAAGTGACCTTCTCTCTACCTCTACCCCTGCCTGTAAAAGGCAATTTGTGCTGCGACTTCAAAACTCCTGGCACAAGGTTGGTGTTCTGCTGGGCAGCTTCCCCCAGCTTTTTTCATCTCAAGCAAATAAATAAGGCAAGAACTTCACAAGGAAAAAGGAAGCAGAGGAGGCGGCAGTGCCATTCCCGTTGGAAAGCTGGCATTGCCCACCTCTGCTAAATGAGGTTCAGAGAGGACATTTGGGACGTGGATTTTTAATCTCATCCTTTGATTTCACTGCATCAGAGTTGGGTTTTGCATCTTTTTTTGTCAATCACTTGAGAACAGACCTATAAATAGACAAATTGCCCAGAAACTGATGTTCAAAAATCCTCCTTGCATGTAATACAGGATTTAACTAAGTGTGGGTAGGGAGATGCTGGTGCTCAAGTTAATGCCTTGTGCAGGCTGCCCTAGAACAGAGGCTGGAGGAGTTAAAGAATAAAGCAGGGATTTATTTAAAGATCTCCTCTATGGATGCACCTTGGGCAGCACCAGAGCCCGGCCAGGGCTGCACCCAAGATGAACCAAAATGGTCCCAAAATGAGCCCAAGATGAACCAAAATGGTCCCAAAATGAACCCAAGGTGAACCAAAATGGCTACAAAATGAGCCAAGATGAACCAAAATGGCCCCAAAATGAACCCAAGATGAACCAAAATGGTCCCAAAATGAGCCCAAGATGAACCAAAATGGTCCCAAAATGAACCCAAGATGAACCAAAATGGTCCCAAAATGAACCCAAGGTGAACCCAAATGGCCCCAAAATGCCCGGCCGGGCACGGGGTCTCTCCCTGGGATCAGCTCTGCTCCATTTGCACCTTGCAGTTCATTGTCCCATCCCAGCTTTAGCCCCTGCAGTCCCACCCTGCTTGTTTTTCTCTCTCCAGCCCACGGGGTTTGTGCTCCTGGGCTGAGATTTGGCTCATTTGTCCTTGGTGCCCAGCTGGAGCAGGAATTGTTTTGTCTCCCTGCTCTGTGCACAGAGCTCAGCATCCCCTGATGTGAGCCCAGACCCACACACTAAAGCAGCACAGAATGTGAAAAATAGAAATACTAAAACCTGAGGCATCAAAGTCCCCTGGGATATTTCTCCAACCTCTCCCCTCCCCTCTCTGGTCTCTGGGCCCTTCTCTGCTGGTGACACTTGGCTTTAGAGCAGCTTCAAGGGGCACGGAGGGTCTGTCTGTCTGTCTGTCCGTCCGTCCTTAGGGAGACCAGGCTGAGCAGGGTGTGGATGTTGTGGAGCAGCATATGGAGGGTGCTTACAGCCAGAGTGTTTTCAGCTGTTGGGAAAAAGGCTGTAAAATGTGATTCCCACCATTCCAGCCCTCTGGGTTCGTACTACATCAAATTGGGTATTTTGCCTCTGGCAGAAACCAAAACCTGATGTGCCAGAGGATGGTAAAGCCCTCACTTAATCCTTTTAATTGCTTAATACCACAGCCAGCAAGGAAACGTGTTCTGATCCCGTTAATCTTTGCTGTGAAAGAAAAGCTTTTGTAATTGTATCCGTAGCTCAAAACCCCCTGTTCTTCCCAGAGCCCAAACACACACCCTTCCCTCACCATCACCAGCAGGTTAATGGGAGAGGAAGAAAATGCTCTTTTCACTCCCCCCAAAAATAAAAAAAGAGGTGAAGCACAAGGTCCAGCTGAGCAGGGGGTGGGAGCAGGATGGGCAAGGCAAAGGGGCTGCCCCAATTCAGGGGATGCTCCAGGGAGCTGCCTGGCTCCCCGCCAAGGTTTTTAGCCCCTCCGGTTTCCAAAGCAGCACACTTCATCCAAAGAGGAAGAGAGGAAAAGCTGGGAGGGAGGGAGGGTGTTTCTGGTATTGAGCAGCAGTGCAAGGCTATTTCTCTCAGCAGCTGACAGTGTAAATGCATTTCCTGGCAGGCAGCTCGCTCTGTATTAAAATTCTTGATGAAGATTATTAAAGTGTGTTTATGAAAAGCCTGCGAGTGCTTCTTGGACTGCGAGCTGCCTTTTCAGAATGACATGTTTGGGTGAGTGCTCAGGGGTTATTAAAAGCAGACTGGCCCAACCCACCCCTTCCACTGGCTCCAGGTGGGATCTGCAGCAAACTGGACGGTCCCAGTTTGGTCAAAAGGGAACCAGTGTGGGGTGACTGTGGCTGCTGCAGCCCCTGAACCATTCCCCAAAGCCTTGAGTGTGTTCCATGATGGATGGATGGATGGATGGATGGATGGATGGATGGATGGATGATGGATGGATGATGGATGGATGGATGGATGGATGGATGGATGGATGATGGATGGATGATGGATGGATGGATGGATGGATGGATGGATGGATGGATGGATGGATGGATGATGGATGGATGATGGATGGATGATGGATGGATGGATGGATGGATGGATGGATGGATGGATGGATGGATGGATGATGGATGGATGGATGGATGGATGATGGATGGATGGATGGATGGATGGATGATGGATGGATGATGGATGGATGGATGGATGGATGGATGGATGGATGGATGGATGATGGATGGATGATGGATGGATGGATGATGGATGGATGGATGGATGGATGGATGGATGGATGGATGGATGATGGATGGATGATGGATGGATGATGGATGGATGGATGGATGGATGGATGGATGGATGGATGGATGGAAGGAAGGATGGATGGATGGATGGATGGATGGATGGATGGATGGATGGATGGATGACGGATGGATGGATGGATGGATGGATGGATGGATGGATGGATGGGTGGATGGATGGATGGATGGATGGATAGATGGATGATGCCCAGGTGAGTCAGGGGTGCAGTGAGGTGCACAGGGATGCTGAGGAGCCACAGGGCTGTGGTCACTCAATTTGCTCCCCTGACAGGGCCCATGGGGGCAGCTGCAGTGACCCCCCCTTGCACTGGTGCCAGCAAAGCTTTTTTTGGGAGATGTTCCATGCTGGAGACAGCCACCAAATTCTAGACACAGACAAATGTCCCCATGGCAATGCCACCTCCTCTGCTGGCACCTGGAGGTCCTGTCACCCTGTCATCCTGGGCCCCAACTCCCTTTTCTGTATGCTCTTCCCTCCCCAGCCTGAGAGAGGGTTTTTTTAATGTGGGAGATCAGGTTGTATATCTAAATATATGTCCTTACAAAGAAAAAAGTTTCCAAGAACAATGGTGGAAAGAGCCCAAAAATGTGCTAAGAAGGATGAATGCATTAGGCTTGGAGTCCAAGGAAAATATCAGAAGGGTGAATCAGAAAGAAAGAGAGGAAGAGGAAAGAAATAGAAACGTATGGAGTTCTTAAAAAACCATTTTTTCCTTTTAATGTTCATGGCAGCTTTTCAATTTGAGCTTTGAGTGCTGGAGAAATGTGTCCACTGCTGCTGCCTGGAGCTGTGCTCTGAGGGGATGCAAAGGCAGTGTTGCAGTGACACGTTCAATCTGGTTTCAATCCAGCCCCATTCAGAAATACAGAACAGTTTGGTCAGAAGGGACCTTTGGAGGTCACATTCTTAGAGGAGCATCACTTAATTCTTTGGGGTCTTTCTCTGGGGTTTTCCTCCTGGCTCCTGCTGCCTCTAGCTCGTCTTTAAAACTCCACGTGTGCTGCAGAGTACCCAGCACATCCTCCCAACCCTGGGGGGGTCAGAGACAGCATGTCCTGGGCAAATCTGGGATTGTTCTCCTCCTCCAGCAAGTCTAAAGCTCTTCCCCTTGGAGAAAGGGGAATCCCATCTGATGCCAGTGATTTTTGTAATTGTATCCCTAGCTCAAAACCTCCTGTTCTTCCCAGAGCCTAAAATCACACCCTTCCCTCACCATCACCAGCAGCAGCACCTTCAGCAGGCTAATGGGAGAGGTAGAAAATGCTGTTTTCACTCTTAAAACCCCTGAAAAATAAAAGAAATAGTCAAAGCACCAGGTCCAGCTGAGCAGGAGGTGGGAGCAGGATGGCACTGGGCCATGGCAGGATGGTCCTGGTGCCACCCAGGCCATCCCAGGAGTGCCAGGACAAGGGGGAATGGGTTAAAATTGCCAGAGAGGAGGGTTAGGAGGGGTATTGGGAAGGAATTATTTCCTGTGAGAATGGTGATGCCCTGGCACAGGGTGCCCAGAGCAGCTGGGGCTGCCCCTGGATCCCTGGCAGTGCCCAAGGCCAGGCTGGACAGGGCTTGGGGCACCTGGGACAGTGGGAGGTGTCCCTGCCCATGGCAGGGGTGGCACTGGATGGGCTTTAATTCCCTTCCAAACCATTCTGGGATTCTGAGTGTTGATGGAGCAGCCCAGCAGGATGAAATTTGTGGGGGATGCTGAAGGTGTGGGACATTTCCTGGAGCAGGGCCAGCCCTGTGTCCTCTGCAGGTGGCACCACCCTGGAGCTGGTTCTCTGTGTTTGCTGCAAACCCAAGCATCAGCCTGGGTGTCCTGGCAGATCTCTGTCCCCTTTTGTGCTTTGGGCAGGCTAAATCCAAGTTGCCTTGTCCCTTATGTCCCTCTTTTATTGTCGGATCTGTCTCTTCACTCCTCCTGCAGCTCACACCCCTTCCCACATTATCAGAGGTTCCAGCCTCAGGAGTGCTGATTGCTGAGGGCAGATGAAGAGGCCAGAAAACAAATATTGTGATGAAATCTTGATTTTGGTTGCATGAAACAGGAAGAATGAGGGTCAGTGAGGATGGAGTGGTGGCTGCAGGCAGAGGTGGGAGGAGAGCTGGGACACCGAGCCCAAATTCATACCCTGGTGACTGTGACATCCATCAGGGTTAAAGACAATCTGTGTCTCATTAATCATCTGATATAAACAGAGGGAGACTCACTGGAACAGAGTGGTGTCACTGGATGAATGGCCTGCAGTTGGAAAATAAACATTTCAAGCTCTGTCTCGGCGTTTATTTTTGCTAAATGCCTTCTCTGCACCCGGGTGTTCTGCTCACAGTGGGGAACCACAGCCCCAAATCCATCCCCAGGAGCAATGCTGGAGCAGGGACTTGGGCTGCTGGGGAAGGAATGCACCAAACAGAGTGCAGGAAAAACCCTGGAGCAGCCACAGTGGGGAACCACAGCCCCAAATCCACGCCCAGGCTGTGGGGAGCATCCCCAGGCTGCCGTGTGCAGCAGCCAGAGCAGGCTGCCCTGGGTGGTTCCATGTTTCAACAGTGAGCTAGAGGGTTTCTCTCCTGGTATCCCCTGGGGTTTAGCAGGTGGGAGGTGCAGCATGGTTGGTTTTCGGCAGGGTGGCACCCCTGGAGTCCCAGCTGTGACCCAGGGAAGTGGCACTTGTGTCTCCACTGCTGCATTTCCACAAACCACAGTTGTTTTCTCTCCAAACCTCTCATTGCTGTTGGGGTTTTTTCCCTCCCCACTTCCCTCTGCACAAACCCACCAGGTGCAGCCTGGAATTACCCCAATATGTCTTTATTCTG
Source organism: Fringilla coelebs (assembly GCF_963513975.1). Lineage (NCBI taxonomy): Eukaryota > Metazoa > Chordata > Aves > Passeriformes > Fringillidae > Fringilla > Fringilla coelebs. The sequence continues at coordinate 5,385,380 of NC_140051.1, forward strand.
ATTTATTAAGCTGGTTATTGTATAAATGATTAGAGACATATTTGGGGAGATTTTACCACCTCAGAGCAGACGTGAAGCTGTTACAGAGCAGTTAATCCTTTACAAATATGGTTTTAATCATGCCACATTTCACACACAAGAACTGTCCTCTTCCCTGTAATGGATAGCTGGCAACCTCAGTATAAAGAATTTCATTTCAAGATATTTTTTTTCCCACAGGCTCATTAACTTCTGCTGCTCAGGAGATATTAACAAAACCACAAGTGCACAGCTCAGCTCCAATATCCAACCCTTCCACATCCCTCCAGGATCCCAGCTGCTGCATTAGCTGTACAAGGTCTCCACAGGGAGAGGGATTTGCTGAGCCCTGAGCAGGTGAGGGGATTTTGCTGCATCCATGGACCTGTTACCATGGTGGTGTTCACAGGGGTCCCAGGACGAGGGAAGGGATGAGAATCTTGACTCCATGTTTCAGAAAGCTGATTTAATGTTTTATGATATTTGTTATATTAAAACTGTACTAAAAGAATAGAAGAAAATATTTCATCAGAAGGCTTGAAAAGAAAAATAATAGAATGATAATAAAATCTTGTGACTGACCAGAGAGTCTGAGACAGCTGGACTGTGATTGGCCATTAATTAGAAACAACCACATGAGACCAATCCCAGACCCACCTGTTGCATCCCACAGCAGCAGACAATCATTGTTTGCATTTTGTTCCTGAGGCCTCTCAGCTTCTCAGGAGAAAAACTTAGCAAAGAGATTTTTCAGAAAATACCATAGCTACATGTTACCTGATTATTATTTTTACCATATCTCAGGGCACCTTGTTCCACCTTTGCCATGCTGCCTGTTGGGGTTGCAAGAAGCTGGAAGTACAACACATCCCCCATGCTGTGACATCAGGAATAATAAATTCCATTAGAAATGGCATTTTGGGCTTTAGGTTTCTGCTGGTGAGAAGAAAGCTACGCTTGGTAGGAAAATCAATGACATCAACTCTGGCTTTTCCTGTGCCTGCTGACTTGCCTTGCCTGGTTCCCATCCAGCCATCAGCCACTCCCCAGGATGGGCTGGTTACAGGAGAAGACAGGTTGAGAAAAGAAAGAATTTCCACTGAATTAAATTATTTGAGCTGGAAAAATAAACTCTTGGCACAGCTGGAAGCCGGTGCCTGCCCAGCTCAGCAGGAGATGCTGCCATCCCAGGGAAATGCAGGTGTGGGGGACCCCTCAGTCCTGTCCCCAGAGTGCCAGGGCTGGCTGGCAGGGAGGGCAGCAGCCCTTTGGGAGCCCTGGCTGCCCCCCTTCTGTGGCTCTGTTGTGTCTGGGACTCCACACTGGGGGTTTTGTCCCCAGCACTGCCCTGCCCTGCTGCCCCAGCCCCCGGGCAGGGAGGACAAGGGGACATTCTTTGGAGAACAGTGGGGGATCTCAGAGCAGGGAGGCAGCCCACACTGCCCTCCACACCTGGGTCATGCTGGGCATTTTGGGGACAGTCTGGGCACCACAATGAGCTGAGCACAGAGGAGGGTGAGGAGATGGGGTCAGGGCTCGGGGCAGCCAGGGAGAGGGGACATCCCACAGACCCTTCACCAGCAGCACTGCAAGCCTGGAGCAGCCAAGCAGAGAGGGCTGAGGGCCTGAGCTATTCCCTGCTGGCTTTGCAGTGTCCCACTGGCACCCCACATCTGTGGGAGCCCCCCAGCACTGTGTTTGTTTTGGAGAGGGAGGCTTTGTCTGCAGAGTTTTCCACAGCCCACCTTCCAAACTTCCCCGTTCCTGGCCTTCATCACACCCAGCAGATATTCTGGTGCCCAGGTGCTGCTTGCATGCCTGGCCTCCCCACGTGGGAGGATGCTGGTGGGTGGGTGGGATGCTGGGTGAGACCTCCCTTTCCTCTCCTCTGCCCAGGATCCCTTCCAGCACGGCTGTTTCCACTCTCCCTTTCCATGAGGTGCTGCCCTGCCTTGCTTCCTGCACCTTCTGCAGGAAATGAGCTCTGAAAGGCTCTGAAAGGACCATGGCAGGGGTGTGGGGGGCACCAGGAGCCCGGGGAGGATGCAGGGGGATGCAGGGGCAGGTGAGGATGCCCAGGAGTTGCTGTGGACAATGTGGAAAGAAAAGGGGGAAAAGCCACTATGCCCAGCCAAGGATGGAGTGCTCTCCATCCATGCAGCCCTTTCCTCCATGACATCTTGACTGTTGAAAAGGTAAAATGTGCATTTTGCACAGCTCAAATCCCAGCAAGAACAAGGTCTGAGGAAGGGGGGGAATCTGAGTGAAGCAGGGCTGGGTGGGTTAATGTCCCCCTGGCTGCCTGGGGCTATCAAACACTGCCTTTGGGCTGCTGCTGGCCTCTGTGTAGGGCAGCAGGGGAGACCCCATCTGTGGCAGGACCAAGATTTGGCCCTCCTGGGTCAGGCTCAGGCTCAGGAGGTCCAAGAGCTGATGTGCAAAACCCGTGAATTTTTCCCTTTTTTCCCATTACAAAAACCTCACCTCGGGGGTTTTTCCCACCAGCTTTCCTCTGCACGAGCAGGAACTTCCCTGAGGGTGGCCGAATTTCCACCACTGCTTTCCAGGGGCTTTCTGCCCCTTTGCTCACAGCTCTCTGCCTGCCTGTGCAGCTGTGGAGCAGGGATGGTGCAGGGCCAGCTCTCCCCACGGACCTGCCCAGCGGCAATAAAGCTGTCGGCAGCGGCGGGACGGGCGGGCTCGGGCTGGGGATGCGATTTGGGAGGCAGAGCTTCCCTGCATCCCTCCATCACCGCCCCGCCGGGGCCAGCAGACAGAGCTGGCGCTGCTCCCACCTGAGGAGCGGCCAGAGGCTGCCAAGATGTCTGGTGAGGAGGAAGAGGCTGTCTGAGAGCACCGAGGGAAGCCCTCCACAGGACATCTCTGCTCCATCCAGCTTCCCAAAGGCGGTCCCAGAGCCAGGAGCTGGCACAGAGTTGTCTGGATCGCCATGAGAAAGAGAAATCCTAATCCTAACCCTAATCCTAACCATAATGATAACGCTAATCCTAACCCTAATGCTAACCCTTAACCGAAACCTAATCCTAAACCTAACCCCATACATAATCGTAACCAGAATCCAAACCATAATGATAATGCTAATCCTAAACCTAATGCTAACCCTAAACTGAAACCTAATCCTAAACCTAACTCCATACATAATCGTAACCCTAATCCTAACCACAATGATAACAGTAATGCTAACCCTAATGCTAACCCTAAACTGAAACCTAATCCTAAACTTAACCCCAAACATATTCCTAACCATAATACCAATCCTAACACTAATCCAAACCCTAATATTAATCCTAATCCTAATACTCACCCTAAACCTAACCAGAATCCTAGCCCTACCCCTAAAACTAAGCCTAATCCCAAAGCCAAGAGCAGACAAAGAGTTGTCTAGATATCCATAAAAAAGAGAAACCATAATCCTAAGCATAACACTAATCCTAAACAAAATCCTATACTAATCTTAAACCTAAACCTAACCCTAATCCTAACCCTAACCATAAACATAATCCTCACCCTAATCCTAATCCTAACCCTAAACCTAACCCTAAACCGAAACCTAACCCTAAACCTAACCCTAACCCTAACCCTAACCCTAACCCTAACCCTAACCCTAACCTAAAACCTAATCCTAACCTGAACCCTAATCCTAACCCTAACCCTAACCTAAAACCTAATCCTAACCTGAACCCTAATCCCAAAGCCAGGAGCAGACAGAGAGTTGTCCAGATCTCCATCAGAAAGAGAAACCCTAATCCTAACCCTAACCCTACTCCTAACCCTACTCCTAACCCTACTCCTAACCATAATCCTAAAGCTAACCCTAACCCTAATCCCAACCCTAACCCTAAGGACCATCAGCCCTGCACATGCCAGGGACATTTTTGCCCCTTCCCAACGTGTCCTTGCACTGTGCATGGGGAAACTGAGGCAGGGGGTTCCCAGAGGGGATGCCCCACACCCTTCAGTCTCAGCAACAGTCCCACAGAAGGGGATAAAGAAATATGGGATTTCCATCCTGCCAAAAATTCCAACATTTCTGCTGGCTCATCTTTAAATCTGGAAGTTTGGAATTTCACCTACAGAGGAGAACTTTCATCTGGTCCTTACAAGTCAGGCTGAAGACAGGAGAGGAATAAGGCACAGCACAAGGACTGACCCTCCCCAGACACAACACTCAGAGCCCTGCAGAAGTGTTCTCTGCAGAGGTTTTCATCAAACCAAAATGTGCCTGCAAAATGTTGCCTGCTAAAACTCTGTGTTCAGCTGGAAAAACACTGTCTAGCTTTTCCCCTTGGTTATCTCCCTAGACCTCATACAAAGACTTATTTTTGCACTCCTTTCTGAGATGGGCTCCACTTCTCCATCTCAAGGTGCCCACAAATCATGATTTTATTCCCTTTTTTTAAAAATTTTTTAAATTTCCTTCCTTTTAAAAAAAATATTTCATTTCCTTTGCTTTTTAATTTCATTTCAATTGCCTCTGTTCCTGCTGTGGGTTTGATTCACTTTCAGATGTCTCAGAGTTTCTCAGTGAGTTTCACCACCAGAAATGTGTTTTCTTATTTGGCACTGCAGATGCTGCTGAAATTATTCAGTGAAATAAAGCAGCTATCAGGTATCTCCGAAAATTCAAAGAGAGGGAAAATTGGGATGGGGATGGGCATGAGGATGGGATGGGATGGGATGGGATGGGATGGGATGGGATGGGATGGGATGGGATGGGATGGGATGGGATGGGATGGGATGGGATGGGATGGGATGGGATGGGGATGTGTGGGGGTTCAGTCATCAGTTTCTCTGGGTCTGGATTGAAGGCACTTAAGACAGTAGTTCGTGTTCAGACTCAGGCGTTTATTATTTCTTATCAGTGAAACAGACTCACAACCATGAGTTTGGCAGCAAGGCACAAAATGGCCAACAATCTCTTGTTACAAGATCTTTTGAGACTGAACTATCCAATTAAGAGCTGACACCCAGATTATTTTCCCTTTTAGCGCAATAACTGATCCCACAGAGCCCACAATGGGGACTTTTCTGCCCAATTACAAAATGCCACCCAAACCCATGGAGAAGAAGGAAGAAGAAGAATGAAGAAGAAACCCAGGACAACACCCTGTGCCCTCCACCTTGCTCCTATCTACAACACACTAAAAATCCCAAAACCTGAATTTCTCACCAAGTGATACACCTACACTGCTCTCTATAATCTATTTCACACTTTTGTGGGTTCCAGTCTATCTTGAAGTCTGGGAAACTTTCTCCATGAGTGAGGGTGAAACTCAGAGCTCCCCTGGGGGTCAGGGCACCCCAGAGCAGACAGAGAAATACTCCCAGAGCCCTGGGTTTGCACAGGGATGGGGATGGGGATGGGGATGGGGATGGGGATGGGGATGGGGATGGGGATGGGGATGGGGATGGGGATGGGGATGGGGTGGTTGGTGATGCTCTCAGCCCACAGCACTCCTGGGAAGGTGAAAAGGCATGGAGACAGTTGTGTGCATGGAAGCAGCTCCTGCCTCACGTCCTGCCATGTCCTGGGACATGAGGGTGTTAATTTGGACCTTTCTGCTTCAGTCCTTGTCTCTCAGGCACATGGTGGGATTTTTGGAGGTGTCCTGTGCAGGGCCAGGGTTTGAGCTCGATGACCCTTGTGGGTCCCTCCCAGCTCAGCATATTCTGCAATTCTAATCAGTGTTTGCTTGGTTATTTCTGTTTGTCCTGGTACCCAGGGAATGCTGGGGTCAGGAGGAGCTCTGGCCCTTTCCAGAGGCCTTGGCGAGGGATGGAGAGGTATTTCTGTATCAGCTGGAGTCCCTGGGAGCTCCAGGCTGACTTTCTCATGGGAAGAGCAGCCTTGGTCAGCCTGAGTGACCCCTCCTGTGTGGATCTGGGCATGTGATCCTGACATCTCTCCCCCCACAGGAAACACTGGCCCTGGCCAAGCCCCTGTGTCCATCCCTGTGGCCTTGGTGATGGGGGGAGCCCCCCAAGGTGGGTTATGAGTGAGGAAGGAAGGAAGGAAGGAAGGAAGAAGGGGTCTGGCCATGACCAGAGGGTGTGTGATTTCACATTTTCCCTGGAGGCTGAGGATGCTTGTAGGGCTGACAGTGAACCCAAGAGCCCCCAGTGCAGCTGACAGCTCGGCTGGAAACAGACACAGCCCCATCCTGCCCTGGTGTTGTTGTTGGCAGGCAGGCCTGGAGGCCCCCAGGTTGCATTTGTCAAGAGCACAAGCTCAGGAAAATTGTTCTCATCTGAGCAAACACCATCAGTTGCTGCCAGCTGTTCCAGTGCCCCAGCAGAGGGTTCTCCCCCAGCCTGGGCTACTGGTTTGACTGGCTACTGGTTTGACTGGCCAGCAGGACCTGTCTCTCTCTGTGGGATGTTTTCAGGGGGTGTTTTGTTGCTCATCCCTCCCCAACTTCCATCCAGGTGAAGGAATGGGGTCAGTGTGGACACCTGTCAGAACCTAGGAAATCCCTCTGGCTGCCCTGGAGGACTCGAGCGCCTGCCCAGGGGGCTCAGAGACCTTGGCACAGAGCCAAGGACCCCTGTGCCTTTGATTTAGCCCTTGGAAAAAACAATTACCAACCTTATATGAAGGATTACAAGCCAGGACAGTTTAAGCAGAATGATAGTGAATTTATCACGGGGTAAAAAATACATTTTTGGGGTTTTTAGCATGGGAGTTCAGGGGCCAAGATGGAGGAATCTGGGTGTGTCCAGCCTTTCTCCTTCTTCTTCTTCTTGGCCTCCATCTTCTGCTGTGCTGGTGGCACTTTTGGATTGGTTTAGAGTAGAAGCTCACTGTCTAACACAGGTGATGGGTATTGGGGAGTTATGGTAAATATTGTACATGTAGTTTTTAGTATAAAGAGATGACACCACCCTGGGGGCAGGCAGAGTGCCTCTGTCTGACCTGCTGAGTGGACCTCGGCTGGACAGGAGAAAGAATTTTATAGATAAGGAACAATAAACAACCTTGAGACCGAGAACTGAAGAGTTCTGACTCCTTTGACCGCTGGGCTGGGAAAAGAGACTTTGTGACACATCTGGGGGTCACCGTGAGCAGCCAGAGCCCCGAGAGACACCCTGAGCACTGCCCTTCTGCCCTGCCCACCTGGGACACAGGGAAGGGTTCTGGGGCAGGGTTGCACTTGCCAGAGGGCTGGAGTGACAGTTCTGCAAGCAGCACCAGCTCTGCCTCATGGCTGCATTGTTTGTGCTGGTTTCACACTGCAATGATCAGTGTGTTCTCTGTGCAGGCTCACCTGTGACTGCTGAGGGGCAGAGCCACACCAGGGAGTGCCCTCTGACATCTGCCTCTCTCCAAACACGCTCACTTTTAGCTCTTCTCTGTGTTTTTTCCCCCAAAATCCAGCTCCTGTCCTGCCTTTGGGACTGCCCTGCAGCGTGTCAGGTGGGGGTGGCAGTACAGCTCGTGTCACTTTTACAGCTGCCACCAGGGAAAGTCTCTCACACAGACAAACCCTTGGGTTCCTGCCCTCCCTCAGCCCTCTCCCTCTGTGATAAAGCATTTATATCACCTGATGCTCCACTGGCTCATTTCCTCAACACCTTTCTGCATTACTTGCTCACCAGCAAGTAAAATAGCAAACAAAGTTTTAATAGGCCAAGAGCAGAGAACCTGCTTATGCTATAGGCATTTGCATTTGCCCTCTGACAAATAGCTCATATTTCAAGTCTAGGTCTCTGCAGCCAATCACTGAATGATAATTATTGATTATATTTTTATGGACAAATCCTTAATTGCATTTAGTCATTTGCAGCCTAAAGATTTATATTTTTTTTAAGACAAGTGAAAGCTCAGTGCTTGTGTAGTGCACATGAAATTATCTTGGTGGTTTCCCAGGGCTGCAGAGCGTGGCTGGGCTGTGAACAGGGCTGGGCTGTCCCCGTGTCCCCCAGCCAACCCAAACAGCACCGAGTGACCCAGTAACATATTTTATATTGCATTAAAATGTAATCTGTTCTCCACAGTGCTGCCTGCTGGGTGTCTGCTGCACAGGAATTTCTGTGCCCTGAGAAGAGGGTGTCTCTGGGCCCCAGGAGATCTGCCTGCATGGTTGGGGGAGAAAATTTCTTCTCTCTGTCTTGGCCAGCTGTCTTGGTTTGGAAAGACAGGTGCCTGTTAAGGAAGGCAGGAGCCTCCCCTGAAATGGAGAAGGTAAACTCTCCCCACCCCTCCAAATTGCTATAAATTTTAAATTAAGGGGCTCTCAGGCAAAAACTATGGGAGCAGGAAATAACAGTTCTTTAATAGGGGAGAAAAAAAAAAAAGGATAAAATAAAACAATGCAGTACACTAGAACAACACTGCCAGAGCCAGAACACAGCCTGGCACCCTGTGGGTCAGGGTGCTGCAGCAGGGCCATTGGAATTGTGGCTCAGCCCTCCTGCAGTGCCAGGGGTGGTTCTGCTGGAGCAGGGATCCTGGAGAAAGGTGCAGAATCCTCTGGAGATCCAGGGGCAGAGGCAGCTGCTGCTCCTCTGGGAATGCAGTGGGAAGCTGTGCTGGTGTTCCAGAATCTCAGATTATATCCAGGTAGGAATGCTTGGCTCCTCCCTCTGGGCTCACATCTCCCAGGGGGATGCTGCAGTTCTTATCAGTCATGCAGGGACATTCAATCCCTGTTATCAGCAGGATAACAGGAGGGAGGAGTGGGTGTGATCACTCAGAGAGAGAGATAAGGAAAACTGCCCACTTGACAAAAGACAACTGCCCTACAGATGGCAATAGAATACATCTTGCCTTGCAATCTGGAACACCAGCTCACAGCTGTGCTCCTGGGTGCACAGTGGGAATATCACCAGTCTGGGATGGGATGTCTCCATCCCTGTTCTCTGGTCAGGTTTGTTGCATGGTGGGTGTTTTAATGGGAAACCTTCCCTAAAAACCCCTCCTGGCTGCAGCTCAAGCCAGCCCTTACTCCCTGCTCTCGTATAGCTTCGATCTGTTCCTAATTGCCAGAAAAAAAAGCCAAACCCCCCCTGCTTCCTACCACCCACAGGCAGCCCACCAGGCCCACCCTCCAGGTTTAAACTCACCTCTCATTGCTACTCTCTCTGTAAGACATTTCCAAAGTGTCTGACAAAAATAAAATACTCAAAAACCTCCCTGAAGGGGAAACCTGCAGCTCTCAGGGATGAAGGTTGTCTGTGCCTTCAGAGCATCTCCACCTCTCTGGGTACCTCCTGGCACCAAGAGATGGAGGGGGCAAGAAAGGCCCCAAAATGACTTAAGATGTGAGTAATTTTTCCTCCTTTAAGCCCCACCGTGGGTCTCTCATCAGCGCAAGGAAATGCATCTGCGTTCCTCTTTTATTTGGTGATTAAAAAATGGGGCAGCTGGGGCCACTCATTGTTGACCTGGAGGAAAGCAGGAGGCTTATAAAAACCCTGAGCGCTGCAAGAATTATGAGGTAATTAAAAAAAAAAAAAAAAGAAAGAAATCAGGCCAGAGCTGGGACTACATCAATAAAAGCAGGAGGAACTGATGTCACCCCATGCAGGATGTGGGGACTGAGGCTCTGCTCTCTGCTCCTGGTGCTGAGCCCCTGGTGGTGCTGAGCTCCTGGTTCCCCCTGGCAGGGATTTGGGAATTCAGGACACAAAACAGATTCTGGGGCTGGGTGGGCTCTTATTTCCCTGGTGCATTCACCTCTGTCCCTCTCTCACAAATGTAAATCCCATGTGAGACCCAGCAGAGGATGTTTTATCAAAGCAAGATGAAGAGCCACCAAAAAAGCAAAAATGAATAGTTAAAGGGATGAGGATGGGTTCCAAACCACCATTTTGGGGTTCAGAGGCCTGGCTTTAAGGGGAAAGCATATTTTGCTGGCAACATATTAAACCAGGGAGAAAAAATGGATGGTGTAGGTTGGATATTAGGAAAAAAAATTTCACCGAAAGAATAATAAAGCACTGGAATTGTCTTCCCAGGGAGGTGGTGGAATCACCATCTCTGGATGGGTTTAAAAAAAGCCTGGACATGGCACTTGGTGCTATGGTCTGGTTGAGGTGTTAGGGCATAGGTTGGACTCAATGATCTTAGTGGTCTCTTCCAACCTCATTATTCTGTGATTCTGTGATATGGGTTCTGTTTCTCCAGAATTTATCAAACCCAATTTGACCCAAGACTGAGCTTGCTTCCTCCAGGAGCAGCACAAGGAAGGATTTTGGGAGCAGCCTCCTGCCACCCACACCTGTCCCCACCCTCTGAGTCCTGCAGGACACAGATTTGGGGCGTTCAATGCCAGCAGTGCTCAGCTTTCTCCCAGTGTGGCCCTGGCAGGAATTAAATCCCTGCCTTTCACACCTCCAAGCACATTCCCATCCCCACAGAAGCCTCACCTGGGCAAGCCCTGCCCAGCAAAACCCTTCTGGGCCAGTCAGCAGACAAGGGAAGGTTTCCCCTGTCAACCCTCCCCTAATAATCTCTATCCTTCATTGATACATTTTCCCTGTTTGGGACCCAAGCTGTGACTTCCCCCTTGAGAGAATCTCAGGTTTTTTGCCTGTTTTCAGGGTCTTTATTCAAATATAAGGCCTTAATGAGAATGATATGGGGAAGAAATCCAGCCTCACTGCTTTGTTTCCTGAATATTTCCATCCCAGCTGATGGTATCAGGTTGGTGGGTGTGGATTTTTTCCCTTTTATGAATGAACATAACACTTTTGCAGAAAGGGAGGTGTGAGCTTGGATGTTTTTTCATCCTCAGATTTTAGTGATCATTAATAAAGCCTGCAGTGCTTTCTGTAAGCACGAGCCAAATATTTGGGATGTAACAGCTTCCTAGTGGAAAAGGGGATTTTTTTGTTCCAGACCATAAGGTTTTGCAAAGATGACACCTTGATCCTGATAATTTTTTTCACTTTATTTCCAGCTTTTTGTCTTCCTCTTGTAAAATACTTGTCAGGTATATATTTAGATATATATTTATCATAGAGATGCCTGCTTTAAACAAATTGTTAATTAATTAAATGAAATATTTCTGCCTGGTTAAGAGAGAAAAAGTGCAGTTATTTGTCACTGAAATGGATTTTGCTGTCAGCTCCTCTTGAAGCCAGGCTGTGCCCAAATCAGGTGAGCACATGAGGTTTGCCCCATCCCCCTGGGCACCCCCAGCCTGGGCAGGGCAGGAGATGGGGGCACCCAGGGAGGGGGCAGGAGGCAGATTCTTGTGATGAATCCCAGCTGATTTTCCAGCCTGAGCTGTCCAGCCACTCCTGTTGGATTATCAGCTGGAACTTTTACAAGCTGTCTGTGGGGTTTGTGGCTTCCTTTCCCTCTCTCTGTCTCCAAAGTCCATGATTCTTAATAAATCATCCTCTAGCCTGAGCTGAGTCTTGCTGTTTTAAGTTTAACTAGATTATTTTTTTGCTGATAAGCCAGACTTTGAATTCTACCCAAGATCACGGGTTGGGGGCTGTAATATCATGGAGGAGAGACGGTTCTGGTGATCTGTCACATGCAGGGGGAGCAGCAGCAAGCTCTCAGCTTTCCCTTAGATCAGCACTTAAAGGCACAGCACTCGTGGAGCTGGTGGGAGGGAAGAGTCAGGGCTCCCACCAGATCCATGGAAAATGGACTGGGATGACAGGAAAATGTTGTGTTATACATCTGTTTATTGCACTGCATCAGTGCCAACAACTTCCTAAGGCTTTGATCCTGATTCCACTCCAAATTTCTCCTCTTCCATCCAAACAGACCCAAATCCACCCAAGGGTGGGATTGACGTGGAGCAAAGCTTTGAGAGAACCTGCTACACCCTCTTGTTGTTTCCCTCATTCTTCTTTGCCACCACCCTAACACCACAAAAATTTATTTTCCTGGACAACTCCAGGCAGATGTGTCATGTTTTTAGATCCATCATGATCCCATCCTTGTTCTCCCAGCCAGTGCCTGAGCTCCTCTCCCAGTACTGCTGTTGACTTTGGCCTCCTCTCAGAGCTCAGCCCAGCTCCCATCACATCCCACAGAGGTGTCCAGGTGTGTTCCTGCAGGATGAACCCTGTGGGGTTGGCACAGGTCTCCCTTGTATCAGGAGAGGGACCAGCCCTGCCCTGGGGTGAGCAGCTCCCTTTACTGGGATGAGGTGGGAGGTGGAGGAGTCTCCCTGAGGCATGCCATGTGCTCACAGCCTGAGGGAAGAATGGATTCATCGAGGTTAAAGGTGTTCCTGATGGGAGCAGCCAGGAGAATGCTCAGGATCCCTGAGACACGTGCGTGGCTGTGCTTTCCAGTCCCATCCTCCCTCTGTACTGAGCAGCCCTGTCCCCTCCACCCCTGGGCTGGCTGGGGTTCCCTGTGGAAACCAAGGGCACCAGGAATATTTCTCTGTCTACTCTGGGGTGTCCTGACCCCCAGGGGAGTGTGGTATTTTCAAGGTTTCCCAGAAGAAGGGAGGAAAATGATGAATCTGACTCCATGTTCTTAGAAGGCTTTTATATATATTATAATCTTATATTACATTACATTATATTAACTATACTAAAGAATAAAGGATAATTACAGAAGGTTTAACAAGATACTCATGAAACACTCATTACTCTCTCCAGAGTCCCACCACAGCTAGACCGAGATTGGTCATTAAGCAGAAACAATTCACATGAAACCAATCAAACAATTTCCTGTTGGATAAATAATCTCCAACATTCTAAAGCAGCAAAACACAGGAGAAGCAAATGAGATAATTAATGTTTTCCTTTTTCTCTGAGGCTTCTCAGCTTCCCAGGAGAAGAATCCTGGGCAAAGAGGATTTTTCAGAAAATATGACAGTGACAGGGGAGCACTGACTTTGACCCTCACTCATGGAGAAAGATAGACTGGAATCCACAAAAGTGTGGAATAGATTATAGAGAGTAGTGCAGGTGTGTCACTTGGTAAGAAATTCAGGTTTTGGGATTTTTAGTGTGTTGTGGATGGCAGCAAGATGGAGGGCACAGGGTGTTGTCCTGGGTTTCTTCTTCATTCTTCTTCTTCCTCCTTCTTGGGTGGTATTTTGTAATTGGGCAGAAAAGTCCTCATTGCAGCTCTGTGGGATCAGTTATTGGGTTAAAAGGGAAAATAATCTGGGTGTCAGCTCTTAATTTGATAGTTTGGTCTTAAAAGACTTTGTAACAAGAGATTGTTGGCCATTTTGTGCCTTGCTGCCAAACTCATGGTTGTGAGTCTGTTTTAGTGATAAGAAATAATAAACACCTAGGTCTGAACATGAACTGCTGTCTTAAGTGCCTTCAACCCAGAGAATGCACCAGTTCCCCAGCCTGGCTCATTCTCCCAGTTTAGCCACCCAAACCCCATCCCCGCAGTCCCAGCATCCCCCTGGATGGGGATGGCACATTTTTTATCTCACTTGGCCCAGCAGGCCACAAATTCCTGCAGTGCAGGGGTCGGGAGGCAGCTCCCTGTGTCACACACATCAGTCAGTTTGCTGTGTTGGGAAATCTGTGCTGCTGCCCAGCTGGGGGCTGGAGACCAGCCAGGAGCTCTGCGGGAAGGCAAGATGGGAGACACGGTGAAGCTCTGTCTTCATGGGAATTTGTCTTGCTTTTGGTGGGTTTTTTTTTGTTTAGTTTTTCCTTTTGGGGGGAAGTTTTAAACCACCACGATGCTGTTTTTGGTTTTGTGCAGCTGGGGGAGGTCAGGGGCTGTGAGCTGGAGGCGTCTGTCCTGTCCATGCTGCCTTCGTGGTCAGCACCAGCACCTTCCCCTGGCAGAGTTCTGCAGCAGATCAGTTTGGCTGGCAAAGGCTGGGCCCAGCTCAGCTCCTCTCCACTGAATCACCTTGCAGGGACACTGGCAGCATCCCCTGCAGGATCTGGGGGGTCCTGGATCCCCTCCCAGCTCTCCTCACTCTGATTGAATCCCCAAGGTGAATCCCTCGAGGAGGGGGAGAGCTGCACCACAGATCTGCTGATGGATGTGTGTTTTCCTTGGCCCTCTCTGCCTCGTGGCTGCTGGATAGTTATCTGAGTGATGAATTCATCTGCCCAGGGACCCCTGAATCCTGGGGCAGAGGGAAAGCATCTGTTAGAGCAGCTGAAGGAATAACAGCGAGGAGAGGGGTGGTGGTTGCACATCAAAGCCGTGTCTCCCTTTTCCAAGCCCATATTTTTCCTAGCCTATCTCCTGGATTCCATCTGGCTGTGCTGAAAGCAGGCACAAGCCAGGGGTCTGGTGTGTTCCAGGCAGAGTTTTTGAATTCCAGCTCTGCTGGGCATGTTGCTTTCCTCATTGCCTGCCCTGCCAGGGATGGTTTTTCCATGGCAATGCTGCAGCTCCAGGGCACTGCCACAGGGGAGCCCAGGAAATTCTCTGACTGCCCTGGAGGCTCAGAGACATCTGTGCCTTCGATTTTAACCCATGGAAACAATTCCCAACTTAGTGTGAAGAGCTACAAGCCACACGGTTTAAGTAAAATGATAGTGAATTTATCACCGGGTGAAAAAGTAGAATTTTGGGGATTTAGAATGGGGGTTCAAGAGGCAGGATGAAGGAATCTGGGTGTGTCCTTTCCTTCTTCTCCTTCTTCTTGTCCTCCATCTTCTGCTGTGATAGTGGCACTTCTGGATTGGTTTAGAAGAGAGACAGACTGTCTAGCATAGGTGATGGGTATTGGAAAATTAGTGTAAATAAAATACAGGTAGCTTTTAGTATAAAAAGCTAACACCACCCCAAGGGCAGGGACTGTGCCTCAACCCAACCTGCCAGACAGACCTCAGCAGGTCAGAGAAAGAATTTTATAGATAACAGAAAATAAACAACCTTGAGAACCAGAGCCAAGGAACTCTGTCTTCTTCGGTCTCGGGGCTGGGAAAAGAGAATTTCCAGCACCTCGGGGTCATCTTGGCACCAGAGACCCCGTCAGGAGGGACACTGGTGTCACAGCTTGGGTCACCCACAGAGCCCTGCTGTGAACCCCTGGCTGCTCCTTTAGAGCCAGCAGCTTGCTGAGCTCACAGATTCCAGCAGCAGGGAGAGAGCCGAGCCCTGAGCCCTCATCCCCATCCCTCCTGGGCCTGTGGGGTGCTCTTGCACAGGTGAGGATCCCTCTGCCCCTAAACCACCTGGGACACACTGCCTGCTTGGATCTGGAGCCTTTTCTCAGGGCTGAGTGGCCCAGCAGGAGGCTGAAGTTCACAGAGTGGGACCATGGGGTCACATCCCCTGTAAGGAGATGCGGGCAGGGATCTCTGTGACTGCTGAAACCCAAACACCCCTCAGGAACTGCAGGATGGCTTGGACTTGGATTTATTTCAGGAAATTGATAACCTGTCTCTGATGGAGAGAGGGATGGAACAAATCCAGGGCAGGGATGCAGGGCCAAGCACTCCTGGGATGTGAGGAAGGTGCAGGTGGGTATGGAGAGTTGTTTGGAGAGAGATCTGGACCCTGTTTCTGTGCTATACTGCTCTGAAAACAAACCCCTTTCTTTTCTTCCCAAATCCAGGGCCCAAAAGTGAAACCACCACCCCAAATGGTCCAGCAGAGGAGTTGTGGGGAGCAGCCTCTGGCCTTGGTCTCTCTGAGCTGTGTCCCAGGGCAGGCTGTGTGACAGCAAACCCTCGTCACCTCACCCCTTTGGGCTGCCAGACCACAGGGCTGCCATCAGAAAGCTCAGCAGATCCCCCTGGACCTCCTGGAGATCATCTGGGTGGCAAAGCAGTTGGGGAAAAGCAGGAAAATGGGTTAAATTTCTTCTTCCCCACAATCTCAAAGCGTTCAAGAGGGACCTTTTGCCAGCATTGTGCAATCCTGGCTCACGTTTTGCTTGAACTTTAGTCCTGCTTTAATGCATGCCACAGTAACCTCCAGGGAAAGGAATGTTGCTGATTCCTGACTTAAACTGTGATCAAAACCTTTCAGCTCCCTCCCAGGCCATTGTTGTGTGTCCTGTCAGCAGTGTCCCCAGGGCAAGGGCAGCTGTGTACCTGGATCAGGAGTGTTCCTCCACCAGAGCCAGCACTTCCCCAGCCCTGGAAAGTGATCCTGCAGATGCCTTGGAAAATCAGCCTTGTCCCCGTGGCTTCCAGTGCCCCAGAACGACAGTGAAGGCTCAGATGTTTGTTTGTTTGCTTGTTTTGGCAAGAGGAAAAAGAGCCAAATGGAAGTTTAGGGAAGTGCATCATGCATCCTTCATCTGGCGCTGCGGCTGGGAGCGCCGCTCCCCACTTCCTCCCCTTATCAGTTAATGAGGTGGTTAATGAGGGAAAGGACAGCAAAAAGCACCAGCCACGGGTCAGGCATTACTGCTGCAGTCCTTCAGAGCCTGACCCCAGGGCCAGCCAGCTCCAGGAATCCTGAATTTTAGGAGGATCCGTGTACTCACCCAGCTGATCCGGGTGGGAGGTGCAAGGGCTGGTTTGGGGGATTAATCCAGATAATTTGGGCCATGACTCCATTCTCTCAAGGCAGGAGAACAGTGTGAGCCCACAGGCGCCAGAACAGGCAGGGGTGGAAGCCTTTCCCTTTTTTTGGAAGATTGGGAGCAGGAGAGAAGAAAGCCAAAGGGTTCACACAGGCAAGGAGGGTGCAGGAGTGCTGCCCAGATTTCAGCCATCCAGAGCCCTTTCCAAGACAGCCCAGCCCTCACCCAGCCCTCCAAGGCCACTTATGGCTGGCAGCGATGACAAACTGCGTGTAACAATCTCAGCTGGCTCTCTCCTGGAAGAGGCCTTTGCTGTCCCACCCTCCCACCACTCCAGAACATTCTCCAGGGATGTCTCCAGCCCTGACAGCTCTCCCAGGGCCTCTCAAGATTATCTGTTTCTCATGAGCCCAGTTCCCTGCAGTCCAGTGTCCATCCCAGCTGGAGATGGACAGTTTGGCAGGAGGGGAAGTGATGCCAGGGGTTGGAGTTGGGCTCTGGTTGGGGATTTTTTCTCCTTTAGCTGTTTGGGGTTCTTGTTCAAATCCAATTTATGAACATCACAGGGTCAAGCCAATCTCCATGTGCTCATGGGCAGTAAAGTTGGGTTTGCAAGGGAAAAAGGAAGACAAATGTTGTATTAAGGACTTTAATTTAACTGCCAGAATAGCTCTGTGTGTGGATCCAGGATCCCTGCTCCAAGAGCAGCCCTGAGGGGTGAAAACATTCATTTCTCCATCTCCAAACCCACCATTTTTAAGCTCTTTTAAGGCATTTGCAGGTGAGGCAAAGTCATTTAAATTATGCACATTATCTAAAGACCCTTCCCAAACTTGCCTGCAGTTGGAGAAACCATGAATTATATGGACTTGGATCCAACAGGTGTCCTTGAAAAAACTGAAGGAGAGGAGAGGAGAGGAGAGGAGAGGAGAGGAGAGGAGAGGAGAGGAGAGGAGAGGAGAGGAGAGGAGAGGAGAGGAGAGGAGAGGAGAGGAGAGGAGAGGAGAGGAGAGGAGAGGAGAGGAGAGGAGAGGAGAGGAGAGGAGAGGAGAGGAGAGGAGAGGAGAGGAGAGGAGAGGAGAGGAGAGGAGAGGAGAGGAGAGGAGAGGAGAGGAGAGGAGAGGAGAGGAGAGGAGAGGAGAGGAGAGGAGAGGAGAGGAGAGGAGAGGAGAGGAGAGGAGAGGAGAGAAATTTGATCTAATAAATCCCCAAGGACTGAGTTTTGGTGGATTTACTTATTCAAATCCTGTGTTTGTGTGCTGCAGGTTAAACCATGGTGTCCACGTTCTGCAGGCTTGCAGAAAAGTGGGAATTCAGCCTGGAGGAAAGAACCAACACAAAGAAAAGCAGAAAGCACCCAATTCCTACAACCCCTCTGTGTATCTGAATTAAGGCATGCATCCCCTTCCTCCCTGGCCCAGCAAGGACCACACTGCATCCCTTGTTTGTCACCCTCCAGAGCGTGGCACCACCGTCCTGCCCGAGGCTGGGCATGGCCATTGTGATCCACACAATGGGCAGGGAGAATGAATGGAAAATGATCTCCTGTGTTGAGCTGACAACCAGCTCTCTGTTCCCCAGGCAAGCTCCCAGCTCCTGGGTGAAGGGAGCTTTCCCACCCCAGGAAATCCCTGCTTTGATCTTCCTAGTGCTGCATTGCTGCTTATTACAGCTCCTGGATAATTCAGTACTTCAAAACATAAAAAAAAGGAGGAAAATATTCTTTTAAAGCATTATTTACTGGTGGTTCTTGAGGAGTCTCCCACAAAATCTGCTTGTAGGAGCATGGCCAGGAAATAGAGAGGAGAGAGAGCCCTCTGGAACAGCCAGGCTGTTGGATGATACTCACAGGAGCTTTGTCTTTTCCTTAAAGCATCTCAGCCACTTTTTAGAATGGTGAGGGCACAAATCCACCCAGGATGTGTAGAGGGCACAAATCCATCCAGAGTGTGCAGAAGACACTGGGGTTTAGCATTTTGCATGTTCCAGAACCAAAGAACCCCGGAATGGTTTGGGTTGGAAGGAACCTCAACACTCATCCCATTCCTACCAAGGGCAGGGACACCTTTCCCTAGACCAGTGTCTAGGCCTGAACAGACAGGTGTCTGCTAAGGAAGGCAGGAGCCTCCTCTGAAATGGGAAATGCAAACCCCCCTCCCTCTGAATTATTGTAAATTTTAAATTAAGGTGCCCTCAGGCAAAGAGATGGGAGCAAGAAAAGCAGTTCTTTATTAGAAAAAGAATAAAAAAAAAAAAGATAAAAATAAAAATGCAGTGATACAAACCAACCCTGCCAGAGTCAGCCATGCCCTGTCCCCTGTGTGTCAGGGTAGGGGCACAGCCCCATCCCAGGGGGGCTCAGCCCTCCTGCAGTGCCAGCTGTGGTTCTGCTGCAGCAGGATCCTGCACAAGGGGGGAGTTTTCCTCTGCAGCTCCAGGGCTGCTGGAGATGGGCCTGCTCTCCCTCTGGGAATGCAGGGCAGGAGAAAGCTGCTCCTCTGGGAATGCAGGGGGCAAAGGCTGCTGTGCTGTTCCAGGGCAGATTGTATCCAGGTAGGAATGTGTGAAATCTCAGATTGTATCCAGGTAGGAATGTGTGAAATCTCAGATTGTATCCAGGTAGGAATGTGTGAAATCTCAGATTGTATCCAGGTAGGAATGCTTAGCTCCTCCCCTGGGCACAGCATCTCCCCATGGGATGGTGGAATTTGATCAGCCCTGCAGGGACACTCACTGGCCATGGACAGAAGATAATTAATAATGAATGGCCCATGAACAGCAGAGATCTCATGGAGGGAGGATTGGTGGTGGGAGAGATGAAGAAAACTGCCCCATGAACAGAGGATAACTGCCCCAGCTCTGAGAGATGGGGATTAAACACACACCCCTGGCTGGACACATCCTCCAGCCTAAGACAAGCAGGTGGCTCCAAGCCCTGTCCAACCTGGCCTTGAGCACTCCAGGACAAAGGATATTAGCTGAGTAATAAAAGGGATTTGGGGACTGTACATGGAGTATGTATGACCATGGGAAGTGGTTTTTCCTAGCTGATGCCATCCCAGAATTGTCACAGATTCCATCCCCTCCCTGCCCAGCCTGCAAACCCTGTCTGCCTGCCTCTGTGATGCATCCCATGGTAACGTGGAGCAGGCAGCAACTGTGGGAAAGGAGCTGTAAAGAAAATAATCTGGCCTGTTTCTCTGCAGAAGTGCCTGGAGGAAGGGGCTGGGATGAAGGAGATCAGAGTCCACTTCCACCCAGCCCCTCCACGGGTCTCATGGCCCCTCCAACCAAATTCCAGTTTGCACACTGGTGCAGTCTGGCTGACTGGGGGCGGCTCTGGTTTGGGGAAAGTGAAGGCAGGACAGGATTTTTGCACAACAACTTTATGTCAACTGCCAAGCCCATTTTCTCAAGTTTTCTATTTATTTTTTAACGTACTTTTGAGGGATGGCCAAACTTAAAAAAACTTTAGCCCAAAAGGAATTGTATCCAAAGAATTTATGAGCAACTTAAAAAGAGAAGGCACTGAGAAGAAACTGAAAGCCAGCTGTAACTGCAGTTATAGATGGCTTTTAGTTCAGTTTCAGATTTTTTAGGGGCTCTGACAGGGAACTGTTGGATTTTTGCAATGGGTCTGTAATCGGGTATTGAGGCAACTGTGAACTTTTGATCACTTATTTCTTGGTCTTCTGCCCACATCCAAAAGGGAGTATCTGACCATCTCGTTGACCTCTTGCTTTTAGATGCTGAGATGAGGAAGAGAACAGCAGGAATCAGCAGAAATGCTGTGAAGACAAAGATTCAGGAGCTGTGAGACGCCCCGAGCAGCACGGAGACCTGCTCTGCTTGGATGCACATCCCAGGGAAGGAGCTGCAGAGAAAGCAATTATTCCAATTAAACAGTCAGCAAGGCCTGGTGTGTTATTTACTTCATTACACACACACCCTGGCATGAGGTGCTCTGGGAGCTGCAGCAAAGCTTGGCTCTGCTGAGGGAGGATCAGCAGAGTGGTGAGCTGAGGAGGGAAGGTCCTCTGCTCACAGCAGGGACAAGTGGCTTTGGACGGGGACAAAGAATCCCCAGGAACTGGAGGGAGCCCCTGCAACACCAGCAAGAGCTCCTCCAGCAAGAACATCTTGCTTGAACCTCTGTGCACCAGGGTGGGGTAAGGGATGAGGCTGAGAGATGCTCAAGGCTCAGGATTTCCCACTGCAAAGAAGGGCTCGGATCTTCTTAAACTGGCACCATTTTTTAGGGAAAAATCAGTAACAGCCCTGCAATGGGGTCCAAGGATTAAATAGAAAACCTCAACTAAACCAGGAGAGAGGAGACTTGCACAGCTTGCATGGAAAATGATAAGGGATAATTAGGATAGGGCAAGGACATCAGCATCCTCTGCTGCTCCTTTTCCTCTTTGAAGAAAGGCAGAATCACAGAATCACAGGATGATTTGAGCTGAAAGGGACCTCAAACTCACCCAGCCCCCTGCCATGGGCAGGGACACCTCCCACTGTCCCAGGCTGCTCCCAGCCCTGTCCAGCCTGGCCTTGGGCACTGCCAGGGATCCAGGGGCAGCCCCAGCTGCTCTGGGCACCCTGTGCCAGGGCTGCCCACCCTCCCAGCCAGGAATTCCCTCCCAATATCCCATCCTCTGCAAAACCCATCAGTCCATGCTGACACTTTGGCAGCACCATGGGCTAATGTGGAGGTGCTGGTGCCCAAACTGGGCAGAGCAGCCTCCTCCTCCTCCCTCCCCTGCCCTGTGCCCTGTCAGCATCAGGGCCTGGTGCTCTCCAGTGTGTTCAACTCCACGCTGTGTTCTGCCAGAGACTGTTATTAAGAAATAAGGCTCTGCCTTTTCATCATTCCTGCGAGCGTCTGTCTGATGTCATTCTGTCTGGCAACCAAGCCATCAAAAAAAGGCTCCCCTGGGAGAAATTTCTCAAACAAACAGCCAGCAAGGAAAAAAATAATAACCCATTAAACATAATAAAATGCAAAACCCCACAGCATCTTCCTGATAGACGTGAAGGCAGCAGAGCCCTGACCCCAAGCACAGAAAGGTGCCCAGGGCAGGGATGTGCTCTGTGCTTACCTGGCTGATTATCTTAATTGAAGCTGTGGCAGAGGCTGAGATCATGAGGTTCAAGCCCAGGAACAAATTTGGGCCAGAAACACCTGCTGCCATCACTCCCTCCTGCAGAGTCTTCCCGTGTTCCACCAGCACAAGGGGACCTGCAGATCGAGCAGGTTTAGCTCTTCATGGTTTTTAGCAGTTGGCTTGGCTTTTTTTTTCCCATTGTATGAGGTATTTGTGTGCCTGCAGAGCAAATCTTGGCTCTGCTCCTCCATATCCATTAATTCCTGTGGGTTGCAGGGTGACAAACACCCAGCTGTGAGCCCCTGGGACATGTGTAGGCTTCTAGTTTTGGCAGCTCTGATCTCGATCCAGAGACCTGCTCTCTGAAACAGATAAGACTGAAGAAGTTCGTGCAACCCCATGCAAAACTTCAGCCCCCAAACTGGAGGAGGAGTCCCCAGTGAAAATAAATGCCTTATTTTCAAAATAAAACCAACCAAACAGTGACTTGATTCTGGATTTGGATTAAAAAAGTTAGGAAGAATGGAGTTCAACCACAGAATTGTGGAATCACAGAAGGGTGTGGGTTGGAGGGGACCTTGAAGACCATCAAGTGCAGCCCCTGCCATGGGCTGGGACACCTCAGTCCATGGGAGCAGTGTTGGAAGAGGGGCTGCCATGGAAGGGAGTGTATTGCTCTGATGAAAAGCCGCCCATTTGAGCTGGATCCCAGCTGCAGAACCTTGGATCCGTTCCTCACACATCTGTAGCTGAGATTCTCCTTTCCAAGCTGCTTCTCCTCAGAGCACTCCACAAGGTCATTCCTCTTTGCAAGCCTCGTTCCCTCTTGCCTTGCAAACATCTCTGCCATTTTCTTCCCTCCTGCTGGGAGGTTTCAGGGCCTTCAGCACAGCCCCTCTTCATTTTTCCTAGGGAAACCACCTGCTCCTCACTCAGCTTTCCTGGGAAACTTCCCACCAGCAGCTCCACTGTATAAAACAGGTCCATTTTCATCACCAGGACTCAGAGCTGAGAGTGGAATTTTCTCCTGCTGACAGCCCAAGGCTGGGACGAGCAACCCACAGCCCCAAGATGAGGTGTTGGTGGTTTCTTTGTGGTTTCACAGGGTCAGTGCTGCAAGGCTGAAATGAAATCCAGTGCTGGAGCTTCCCAACGAGCAGGTCCAACAAATCTGGGAGAGGGTGTTGAGAAGTTCATCCACCCTGATGAAATGCAGCAGGATTGTACCCTGCTCCCTGCAGGATCTCAGCCCTGGGCTGGTGGGGTCTCGTGGGTTTGGGTAGTGGAACAATCTCAGTGCTCACATTCTCTGCTTCCAGTTTATCCCAGGGTGGGGAAACTTTTGGAAATTCCTAGGAAATGTCTCTTTTCTCCTGCTGCTTGAGGCCAGCTTCCTTCCTTGCAGATTGCAATAAAACAGCAATGTGTCAGTTAGAACAGCACAGCTTCCCCAGCTCTCCCAGCTGCTCCCCTCCTACCCTGTGTTCCCTGACACCATCTCTTTCCTCTGCAGCAAGAGGGGAAACTGAGGCACAAACCTGCCCTTTTTAGGAGGAGATCTTCTCCAGACCTCTGCATGGTCGGAAGAGATGGGGCAAACACCCCTGTTTGCCAGGCAGGGATGTGACTGCACTTCCATGCTTCAGATTCCCTTTGAACAGAGATTTTCTCCACTCTGGGATCCTACTCACATCTCCCTTTCCAGCTTGAAAAGATGAATTTGACTCCATGTTCTCAGAAGGCTAATTTATTATTTTATATTATATTAAAGAATGCTATATAAACTGTACTAAAGAATAGAGAAAGGATACAGACAGAAGGCTAAAGGATAACAATGAAAAACTCATGGCTCCTTCCAGAGTCCTGACACAGCCTGATTGATCATTAAGTAAAGACAATTCACATGAGACAATGAAACACTCACCTGTTGGATAAACAATCTCCAAACACATCCCAAAGCAGCAAAACACAGGAGAAGCAAATGAGATAATTATTGTTTTCCTTTTTCTCTGAGGCTTCTCAGCTTCCCAGGTGAAGAATCCCAGGCAAGGAGATTTTTCAGAAAATATGATGGTGACGCCAGCTCTCTTAGGTCTGATCCTCACTCTCAAGCCCCCAAAACCCCCAAAAAACCGTTTTTGGGTCACAGAGGGGCTGGTACCTCTCACACTTGGCTCAGGGGAGCTGTAAGGTTTTCCAATCATCTCTTAATGATAGGAAAGCAGCTTTTGTTCCCTCTCTGCCTCTTGGCAGGGAGGGTGGAACGTGGGTCATGGAGAGGTGCAGCCACCTCAGGCCAGCAGCTTTTGGGGCTGTGTTGGATAAAGGTGCAGGATTTCCAGCCAGCCCCAGCCATCCCAGCCAGGGGATTCACTGGAGCAGGGCTGCAGGGAATGGCTCACCTGGATAATGCTGCATTCATCCCAGGCCAGGATGGATGGAGGGAGGGAGGGAGGGATGGATGGATGGATGGATGGATGGATGGATGGATGGATGGATGGATGGATGGATGGATGGATGGATGGACTCTGCTTCCTACCAGGGCCTCCTCCAAGTGACTCTCCAGCCATAAGCCATGTCACTGGAGCACCTCTGCCACCGTCAAGGTCTCCCTGCTTAGTGGGGAGACAACATCACACATTGAGAGAACTCGTGGGAAGTTTGAATTTCTTCTTCCTCTCCCTCCCTCCTCCCTCCAGCCACGCCTTTCCTGCTTCTCCACCCAGTGCAGTGGGAAAGGAAAGCACACTCTGAATTTCCATCTGAGCACAGCATAAGGCAGCCCTGGGAATGGCCCAGCACCCTCTGATCTCTCACTCTCCAAAATCAAAGCAAGACAAAAGCTCTGTCTCCTTTTTCCCTCTTGCCAAAGGCTAGAAATCCCATCAAGATCCAAAGCATATCATTCCAGTGGGAGATTTATACTGGGGGAAGGGGCAGAAGTGGTTATTTGATGATTGTGTTGGGGTTGTTTTTAAAGTCCTTAATATCTCCCTTCCTTATTTCACTGTAGAGCACAAATCCCCTCTCCAACACATGCACAAGAGCAGAGCAGAGCCGTTCACACAGAAAACAGGTGATAAATCACAGGGCCATTGATTCAAACCATTCCAGGGAATGGGAAACACATGGACGGCCTTTCTAATTAACTGTTTGATATGGCTGCGGTGAGTTTGGGTGTAGTTTCCAATGTTTTGCATTTGGTTTGCCTCAGCCCTCTCCATGGTAACTGCAGTTTACCAAAAAGTGAGAAAATCCTGTGTTTGAGGGGGCTGAAGTGACTTGGTACAGCTCAGCTCAGTCACATGAGAAAAGCAACACAAAAAAATTAAATACCGTGTTTGGTCCATGGGAATGTTCCCTTCTCTCTCTCTTTCCAGATGGAAAAACAAAACAAACTGAACGGTTTAGTTCCCTTCTTTATCTGTAAATCTGCACTTTCTGGCGGGTTGTGGAGCACTCAGACCATCCCCTCTCACACAGGTGAGGAGCCTGACCCACCCTCCACGTGCCCCTGCCAGCTCTCCCACCACCACAGGCACCCAAACAACCCCTGCATCACCCCTTCCACTCAAACCACTCACCAAAAACCCCAGGAAGGGTCAGGATGTGGGTGTGCCAAGACCCCTTTTCACCCACAGAGACCAGCAGATCTGTCTGTCTGTCTGCCTTAGGCAGCACACATTTATGGGTTTGTTTTTACTCCCAGGGTGGCACCTGGCTCTGGGTGTCACTGTTTGGGTCTGGGGTGCTGCCCCAGCAGGGTGAAAGGGCTCTCCTAAGAGGGGAGAAACCAGGAATGCCAGGATTTAACCTTCATGTATGCTGTCAAAGTGACCACATCTCTTAATTAATGGATAATTAGCAGTGAGAAACTCTGCTGAGCACTCCAAATGCTCCAAGAGGCTTTTTGGAAGGGGAGCAAACCAGGCCTTTCAAGAAGATGTGCTTCTCCAACAGGAGACAGGACCTGAGCATGGCACAAAGGAGCTGCTCCTGTGGCCCCTGGGCTCTGAAATTGGGGTGGAGCTGACCCAGAGCAGTCAGAGGTGATGCAGACACGAGGATGGGGTCGGAAATAACAGCAGGAAGGGGGAGGGTGGGCTGGGGGCACAGAGATCCACCCAAGTCACACAGAATCACAGCATGACCAGGTTGGAAGAGATCTTCAAGATCATCGAGTCCAACCCAGCCCCAACACCTCACCTGAACCCTGGCACCCAGTGCCACATCCAGGCTTTGTTAAACACACCCAGGGATGGGGACTCCACCACATCCCCGGGCAGAACATTCCAGAACTTTATCACTCTTTGCATGAAAACTTTTTCCTGATATCTCAGTCACCAGGATTGGGTTCAGCAGGTTCCCTGGGGACACTCTCCCCAAACCTACTCAGGCCCAGCCAGTCCCACCAACAGCTCCAGAGTAGCCAGTGCATTAAAATGTAATTTAAAAGGGAATAAAGGTTTAATCCATCTGGTTTAAAAACAGTCTTTTCCCATATCCTGCTTTTGGCACGTCCTCCCAGCTGGGCCATTGCAGCTCGCTCTGTGACACGGGCACAGCTGCTGGAGGCACCGAGCAGCCAGCGAGCTGGGGATGTTAATATTTTATTTTTTATTAGCTTTTTTTTTCCTTTTCCCCCCCATTTTCCCCTTTCTTCACCACAGCTCCCTTGGGGCCCCTTGGAACACCTGGCCAAGCCACTTCTGGTTCCATTTATTGGCAGGTAATTTATTTGGGGATCAGCAGGGAAAAGTGACCCAACAACTTTTACTGCATGTCTATCAGCTGACCCTTTGGTGAAGTTTGAACGTGGGTTCATTTGGTGTTTGGGGCCTGATCCACACTGATCCAAGGGAGTCAGATCTCCCCTTAGATCTCAGTTCAAAAACACTGGGGGAAATTAGCCAAATAAATACTCTGGGAATATAGTTACATATTATTCACTCTCTGGGAGTATTTGAAAGCATTATTCACTCCTTGTGCATATTATTAGAGCAGCTCCCACTTGAAGAAGGATATTAAATGGTAAAAATCAGTGGGTTTCTTGATCCTTTTATCTTTTATGCTTTCTTTTCCTGCCATTGCTTTCTTCCAACCTTTATTTTTTGATAAGGATAAGGGAGAAGCACCCCAGACCCCAGAAAAAAACTTGCTTGCCATCCTCCCCAGAGGGTGTTGGTGTTGTAGCAGGAAGTTCAGCTCATTGCATCTGAAAGGTGTCAGCAGGCTAATGCTCCCTTTTCTGCAGACCCTTCCAAGCCCTCTAAAGCCCTTCCAATGGCCATGGACCCTGTTCAAATTCTGTTCTCCATGTTTGGCTAAAATTATTCAACTTTCAAAGACAGAAATGATTTTTTTAATTTATATTTTTTTTCACTTGCACAATCAAAAGCATGGGCTTATTTTCCCTGTGAATGAAAACACAGAGGTGTTTTCCAAGGAGACATTTTGGAAAAAAAAAAAAAAGAATGAAAATTCTGCAAATTTTGCAGCCAAAAGCAATTGACCCTTCTCTCCAGGGAAGGGTTTCATTTACTTCTGGCATTGCCACACATACCAGTGCTCAACCCCATCATGCACAGGGCTGATCACAGCAAGAAAAATGAAACAGGATTCTGTGCGTGGGCTTTTGGGAATGGCCAGAGCCTGGGCTGTGCAGGGAACATGTCAGGGAACCACCAGCAACAAATCCTGCTGCTTTCCTCCTGCCCCTAGAGCAGCAAGACCCAGGAGCTGGCAGATGATCCCATCTTGTTGGCTAAGACATTTCCAAAACACTCTGAAAAAAGCAGTTTTCCTGTTCCTGGGTAGCACCTGGGGACTGATGTGTGTTTTTACAGACCCAGCCTGTGTGCCAGCCCCCCCTGCATGTATTTAACAACTTTGGTGAACTGTTAACACCCTTCTCTGCCCTCAGGAATGTGTTACTGCAAGAGCAGGAGCAGTATCCTTTGCAGAATCTGTGATGGGAATGCTTTTTCCAAACACACCCCATGCAGGTGGGACTGTGGTGAGGAGACAAACCTCCTCCCAGGGGGTGCTTGGGGACACAAATCTCTTCCCAGGAGCAGGTTCATGACCAACAGAAATTCTGTCTTGGGTTTGAACAGCCAGGTGTCTGCTAAGGAAGGCAGGATCCTCCCCTGAAATGGAAAATATAAAACCCCTCCCTCGGAATTATTATAATTTTGAAATTAAGGGGCCCTCAGGCAAAGAGATGACGGTAGGAAAAACAGTTCTTTAAGTTCTTTATTAGGGAAAGAATTAAAAAAATAAAGATAAAAATACAAATGCAATGATACAAAACCCCACAGCCAGAGTCAGAGCAGTCCCTGTCCCCTGTGTGTCAGGGTCGGGCACAGCCCCATCCCAGGGGGGCTCAGCCCTCCTGCAGTGCCAGCTGTGGTTCTGCTGCAGCAGGATCCTGCACAAGGGGGGAGTTTTCCTCTGCAGCTCCAGGGCTGCTGGAGATGGGCCTGCTCTCCCTCTGGGAATGCAGGGCAGGAGAAAGCTGCTCCTCTGGGAATGCAGGGGGCAAAGGCTGCTGTGCTGTTCCAGGTCAGATTGTATCCAGGTAGGAATGTGTGAAATCTCAGATTGTATCCAGGTAGGAATGCTTGGCTCCTCCCCTGGGCACAGCATCTCCCCATGGGATGATGGAATTTGATCAGCCCTGCAGGGACACTCAATGACCCATTAACAGAAGATAATTGATAATGAATGGCCCATGAACAGCAGAGATCTCCTGGAGGGAGGATTGGTGGTGGAACAGATAAGGAAAACTGCCCCATGAACACAAGATAACTGCCCAGCTCTGACATATTAGGAATAAAATACACAGCCCCATTTCCAGCCTAAGACAAACACAGAGATGGATTTTAATGCACCTGCATAGGTGGGAAGGACTTTGGCTTGTGCCAGGAGTGCTGGAGGTCAGCAGGAACTGCCCAGCATTTGGGGCTCCTGCAGGAGATTTCCTTTCCACCTGCCTGCCATCAGCTCTCACAGTGGATTTTCAGCTGTAATAAGAGCAGCTTTTCCTGCTTATGACCGAATCCAAACAATTAAAGAAAAAAAAAATTAAAAGAGAGGGAGAGGAAAAGAAGAAATCCAAGCCAGGAATGAAATCACCACGTGCTCTCATGTCTTGATAGGGCTGCAGGGTGGGTTTCAACCCTGCTGTCCTTTGCTTTTTATTTCCAACTGGGGAGGATCCAGTGGGGCTATGGGCTGAGGAGACTGTTTATAGAAACAAACTTACCCATCAGACATCTCCTCCTCCTGATGGATATTTGTTTGGAAAGAGAATGAGCTCTCAGTGATGGTGGACGTTCACTTCTGCAATTCCTTCGAACTTTCTGGCTCACTGACCCCGTTCAGGGCTTATCCATTGATGGTGACACAGTGGGGAACTGCAAAAGGAGAGTCCCCTCTAATCCCAGGGGATGAGGGGTGCTGCTCTCCTCTCCAGCAGGGACCTACTGCCTGGCCCTGGCTGTGTCCCACGTCCCCTCTGTGTCCCTGTGGTGCTCATGGCTGTGCTGCCCAGCCTGGGGAAAGCCAGGGACTGGTGTTTTTAAGACAGTAGCTGCAGAGATGTTTTTGTCACAGGCTCTCTCTGTGTTCCTGTGTTTCTAAATCCTGAGCCCTTTCAGTTTCTTGGGAAAGCATCTGGTTTCCAGCACTGGGTCTCTCCAATCTGTCATTTTACATAAATATACAAACATCCCTTTTTTGGATGATGGATTAGGGCTGCACTCTGGCTCGGATCACACAGCCCAGACTGCAAGAGGGGCTTTGAAGCATGAAAATTTCACATTCCCCTACTGCCAGCAGAACAGTGCACAGGAGAGACATCCTTGCTGGGAATCACAAACCTGGCTCCTTTACAGTGCTCCAGCATCACCCCCTGTAGCATCACTCTGTTAATCCACCTGAGAGACATCACTGCCCTCTTTCCTCTGCAAGAAGAGGGAGCAAGTTGGGTCTCACATGGATTTACACAGGAGAAGGAGCTCCTGGATTTGATGGAGCCATTGAGCCCCACTCCCACAGGTACCAGCAGCAGAGTGCTGCAGTGCCAGCTCAGGGCAGGCACCAACTGCCTTCCCAGCAGTCAGATCTCTTTCTCAGTATCTCCATCTCTCCACACCACAGGGATTTGGGTTGGAGGCTCCTTGGCAGGGGGAGCAGGGTCTGCAGGACTCAGCACTGAGAAAAGCCTGTAGTCTGACTCCCTGACTCCCAAAATAAGCACGAGGGCTGCTGTGCTGGGTCCCAGGACCTTTCACCTTCCCTGTGAGAAGGCTCCACTTGGAAAAATATCAGCCCCCACTGTGATGATTTTTCTGCTGATTTCCTCACTGAAGCCATAAATCAGCATTGCCAGGGGCTGGAGCTACCTGGCTGCTCCAGGGACTGATGGAGCCAGCTGTCAGGAGGCATTACCAAGAAGCAAGCTTGAGTCTGAAATCATTGCTTTAGGCCTCAGAGCAAGCTCAAATATTCAGGTGATTTATACAGGAGGAAGAGCTTTATGTCCTTTGCACTGAAGTTCTGAACACTGCCAACAGACCTGCAAACCCTCCTGCTTTCAGTCTCATGCTCACTGAGGACAGCACCAATGTCATGAATTTACATTCTGAACTCACCTTTTGGTCAGGTTTATGGATGAACTCCTGCCCTCAGTGGAAGGTTTTGCCTTCATCTTCTGCAGAGCAACTCCTTACCCACCACGTGCTGCCCATCCTTTTTTAATGCCAATTTTAACATTTATTTTAGATATGGTCCTTGTGTAACACCCACAGAAATCCTTCTCAGATGAGGAGTAAGACCAGATGGAGAGGGCTTGTTTGGCGGTTCAGCAAAGCAGAACTGGCTCCATTAGGAAAAGGACATCGCGTGTCGCATGCAAATAAACAGAATTAATAAATCAGGTGCCAGCAGATGGTGCTCAGTAATTTGCAGCATCCTGGCTGGGATGAGCTGGTCCATTCCCAGCAAAAGGAGGATTAAAAAGCATTTGTTGCACCAAAAGAGCTACAGCAAGCTGAGGCACAGCTTATTGCTTCGTGCTGACTTTATTTCAAACACATTGTGTTATTAACCAGAAAAGCACCTTTTTATTGACCCTGCTTCTTGTTTGCATCCCCAAGGTTTTGTTTAGTCAGAAAACATTTGGAAGAGGAAAAATAACATGAAGAAAGGGCATTGCAGTTCAGTTGCAAAGGAATCCCTCAGTGGCCTGGGAAGATAAAACTCCCAATGGTGTCATTGGCTTTATCTGCCCTGGATGTGCCACTTCCATCTGCTGCAAAGGAGGCTTTGGTTTTTCTCATGAGCAAATGGAAAAGGATGAAGCACAATGGTTCAGATGAGAAGTGGCCTTGAGGCAGGAGGGGAAGGTTTTCCTTTCTTCTCTTTCCATGGCTTGCAAGCTGCTCCTTTCCTCTTCAAGGCCAGCTTGGATGTGCTTGGAGCAACAAGTCTAGTGGAAGGTGTGGGGGGCTGGAATGAGATGAGTTATAAGATCCCTTCCAACCCAAACTATTTTGGGACTCTGGGATTCCTGGATATCCCATTGTCTGGGACACCTGCATGCCTGCCCTGTCCCTGCTCCCATAACCTCCTCTTGGAATGCCCAAGGTCACACAGGAGGGGCCTGTTTTGTTCTTCTCTGTCCCAGCCTCAGACACTGCAGGGAGAGAAGGTCACTAACAAATCCTCCTCCTAAATACCCCAAACTTCCCCTGGGATGGTTCTGGACACAGGGATCAGGTAGTGGCAGGGTGGGCACCCATCCCTCCATAGGATGCTCCAGCCTGCAGGGCACCACAGGATAAAAAAGCTGCAAACAGCTTGGAGCAGAAATGCACTTTTTGGACACGGCTGGTGCCCCACCTGCCAGGAAAAACAGAGTTATCCCAGGGGAGCAGTGCCATGAGATCATTTCCCATCAGCACAAGGAGCAGCCAGTGTCAGTGCAAGTGAGATCAGGCAGCTTGGGGCGCCCTGTGGGCACCCATCCCTGCATGGCCCAGCATCCTGGCTGGAGGCACAGCACGGACAGCAGGTGCAGGGATGGAGGCAGGAAATGTTTGTAAGGCTTAGGAAAAGCTGAGGTTTCTGGCAGGTTCCCGAGACAGTCAGCTTGGCCCGGAGCTCTCTGCTGTATAAATTGTGGAATTAGAGTCAAATATGAAACTGGAGCAATAGGCCAAAGGCAGAGCTGGCAGCTGGGAGGTCGGGTTTAGCTTCATGTGAGCGTGAGCCAGCCAGGCTTTCCAAGGAGGGAAAGCTGGGGAGGGGGCAAACAAAAGAGGGGGAAGTGCAGGGAACTGGGGGTGGAAAAACCCCCAAAGGAAGAGGGATGGGGCAGCAAGGGAACAGAGAATTTGGTTCAGAGTCTGGGAAGTGGGAAGCACTGCAAAGTAAAGCAAAAGGGAGATGGGGAAGGCAACACCTTGCAGGGAACTGTGTCCCAGGTGGGGCCACCAGGGTTAACCCTGCTCCTTGGTGGCACTGGGTGGCCCTGGGTGGCACTGGGTGCTCCCTGGCTCTGCTGCCCTGCCAGGGGGAGGCTGTTTCTCCATCCCTGGCTTTGCTCAAGATGCAGCTCTGCTTTTCAGGACCAGGATCGTGCACTGGGTTGACCTCCAGTGTTTCCCTGCCGTGTGGTTTGGATTAGCTGACTCATTGTTTATGGCCAGGCTTCAGGGCTGCTTGGTGGGGCCAAGATGCACAAAAAATATCATTTGTGTTGGGCACTGAGGGTGATTTTGTCTGCAGAGCATGGGTGCAATGCGAGATAGGCAGGAGAGCAGGTTTTTCTTGGGAGTCTTGGAGAAACCTGTGATTTTTCATAGAAAATGTCTTACATGCTGCAGGTAACCCCTGTGACCAGGGAGATTAACAGATTTCCAGCATCAGAAACCTAATCTCCATCCTCCCAACTCTTGTTTTCTCTTTCCAGTCATCCAGACATGCTGGAGATAGAACTCAGATGTGGTCTGAATAGACATGAAGAATTCAAGTGGGGAAAATTGTAGCAGGTGGATGAAGCAGGAATCTGGGAACAGAGACACTGGGGCTGTCTTCTCCTTCTCAGCATTAGCTACTGAGCAGCACTTCATCAGAAACCAAGTGAGCTCAGCTGTGAGGGGCCAGGGGGATCTCATCAACCTCAGCAAGCCAGGACTTCTCCTTTTGGAGGCCACACAGAGCACCGAGCCATGCTTCTTCTTGGTGGCAGTGCCAGCAGCCCACAGCTGTGCCACAGCAGGCGATGCCCTCCTGGTGCCATTGACTCCAGGCAGGGATTTGCTGAACAAGCTCACTCCTGTCTGCCGCACCAAAGGGTGTCTGGGGTTTGTTCCTGGTGGAATGTGTGACCTCAGAGAGCTCAGGGCCATGGAGGGAGGCAGGTCCATGTGCAGATGGCCACGGGGTCTGTGGGTGTTTGGATTGCAGATTCCTTCCGGCCCCAGCCCCGTTCCCATTGCAAATCACAGGAGGTTTCTGTTGACTTCACCATGATCCAAACACCAAAATTTCAACAAATGCAGCTGCTGTCACCAGTTATCCCCAGACCTGCTGGCACAAGGCTCCTAAATAACCAGGGGGCTGTCACCCCTAGAACTGCCATACCCTGAGCAGGGACCCTGCCCTCACTGCTCTCCTTGGTGCAGACACACACCACCAACCCCAAGCACTGCTGGTGAGCAAACACTGATGGCCTCAGGCCTAATTTGGGGTCAGCCCACAACTGAAACAAAGGCAAAGTCACAAAATTTGGATCAGACCATATTTGGGCTCCAAACTCCAATGCAGGGCAGTATTTTGCCTTCCTGCAGACCATCCATGAGCCCTGGTGCAGAGCAAAGGGCTTGGCAGTGCTCCCAGAGCCCTTGAGCACCACGCTGTGTGTCTCATCCTGCTTTTCCTTCCCTGATGGAGCAGCAGTGGGAGCTCCTGTGGCCACTGGCCACCCCAGAGAGATCCATTCCTGCTCTGGAAGGTGCCTCCTGCACCCTGAGCTCCTCGTTTGGTCTTGTCAAGCTTTGACATGGAATATTGGTGCTCAAAACTGCGAGATGTGCTGGAATGGGAGCAAGACTGTGAGCACTGATAAGCTGTCTTAGGTTGGAAGATGTGTCTGGGGTGTTCATTCTGTCACCTTCTGTCAGAGGTGGGGCGGTTCTCTGATGTTCATGGGGCAGTTTTCTTTATCTCTCCCACCACCAACCCTCCCTCTAGGAGATCTCTGCTGTTCATGGGCCATTCATTATTAATTACCTTCTGTTAATGGGTCATTGAGTGTCCCTGCAGGGCTGATCAAATTCCACCATCCCATGGGGAGATGCTCTGCCCAGGGCAGGAGCCAAGCATTCCTACCTGGATACAATCTGCCCTGGAGCAGCACAGCAGCCTTTGCCCCCTGCATTCCCAGAGGAGCAGCTTTCTCCTGCCCTGCATTCCCAGAGGGAGAGCAGGCCCATCTCCAGCAGCCCTGGAGCTGCAGAGGAAAACTCCCCCCTTGTGCAGGATCCTGCTGCAGCAGAACCACAGCTGGCACTGCAGGAGGGCTGAGCCCCCCTGGGATGGGGCTGTGCCCCTACCCTGACACACAGGGGACAGGGACTGCTTTGACCCTGGCAGTGGTGTGGTTTTGTATTACTGCATTTTTATTTTATTATTTTTTCCTAGTAAAGAACTGCAATTCCTGCTCCCATATCTTTGCCTGAGAGCCCCTTAATTTCAAAATTATAATAATTCCAAGGGAGGGGGTTTGCATTTTCCATTCCAAGGGAGGCTCCTGCCTTCCTTGGCAGACACCTGGCTGTTCAAACCGAGACAAAAGCACAAGTGAAAGACTTTGCTGCTGACTTTATGCCCTTGACCCCTGTGCCAGCACTGCGTGCTGCTCCATGCCACCCAGAGCTCTTGCAGACAATACCTCATTGACTCCAGCCAGTGCAGAGGGCTGTGCTGACCTTCTGCAGCGCCACAGGGCCCGAGCCACCCTTGGGAATGGCTCACACAATGCTCAGCCTGTGCCCCCGGCGCCCCGACACACGCGGGGCCAGCAGCACACACAAAGGGGTCCGTGGTGCTGGGGCACAGCCATCCCTTTCTCAGCCTGGTGGACGTCACCAGCTTCTCACTGGGAACAAAATGCCCTTTAGAAATAAAGCCCAAGAGCTGAACTGGCCGTGCTTGGGCCTGGGTGCTGCCTGTCCCCCCTTTGCGTGGCCTTTCCAGGGATGCCCTGCCCCAGCTGATAACCCCAGCTCAGGCTGGCCCAGCCCTGGGGAGAAGGGAATTAGCACTTCATATTTCTAACATGCCAGGCAGGAGCAGAGGCCCTGGCAGACAGCATCCAGGCTGCCAAAATTCCTCCTGCTCCTCACCAGCAGCCCCACTTGGGTTTTGTCTGAGCCCTTTTTCGGCATCACCCCCAAATCTCCCTCCTCTTGGGACTGTTGGTAGCAGAATGTGAGAGGTTGGGGCCAGGTAAAATGCTGAGGAAACCTCACATTGAACATAAACTCTCCTGGCCATGAAATTTGGGCAAAGTTTCCAAAGGACTGGGCTCCTGCTGGGGTCTCCATCCTCCAGCATCATCCTCGGGGTCATGCAGGGGCCTTGTCCTGGGCTGTTGTTTGGTTGTGCTTGTTTTTTTGTTCTTTAAGTCTTGTTCTTTAATAAGGGATTTTTATAGAAGCCTCTTTCCCAAACATGCCCTATAAAATCTTCAAGCAATGTCCCCTCTCCCTGCCCCTTCTTCCCCAAGTAAATATTTTCAGCTCTCATAAACACAAGCCATTAAGCACTCGAGAGAGAAAAGCAGAGTTCTGGGGAGGCAACCCACGGCCCCCTTGTTAAAGCACAACCCAAAACCCCCTTTAAGAGGGGGTCTCTGCACTTCCAGGGGTTCCACACCTCCAGATGTTCAGCACTTCTGCCTGGATCCCCTGGGGTGTGTGTAGGATCCACCAAATGCTCAACCCAATTCCTGCTCCCCTTTTTGGGGAGATGGGAGGAGGCAAAGCTCTGCAAAGCGGGTGCTAAACTGGGATTTTTTTCAAAGGAAAACCAAAAGGATGAAGCAGACAGATCTTAAGGGGTTGCATTGATTCCCAAAATGTCAGAGAGCTTGGAAAATTCTCATCCCTTGCCTAAATTCTCCCAAGGCTTTGCTGGACACCATGCAGGAGATGCTGTTCGCAAAGAAGTTTTGCTGTCTCTTGATCCTGGATTGTGTGATTTGATCACAGAATACCTGTGAGATAAATTCCAGTACATTTCCTAAATTTAATGGAGGATTCACCCTTCTTCTCAAAGTCAAAATGTTGAAATGTGGGGAAATCTGAGCAGCCTCATAATTTCTGTGTGTTCTGCTGGAGGCCAGCACCCCTGACTTCATACAAATTGCACAAGGGACCACGAAGGGGATAAATAAATTCCCTGCAAGGATCACTCAGAGCAATGCAGGGAGAAATCCTGTCCAGGTCTTGGCATTGAACCCGGGTTGTGCAATGAGCAGGAGGGCTGGGATTGCAATGATGAGTGCAAGATGTCCCCAGGGAAGGGACATCCAGAAAAGGCTGGAGCAAGGCAGCAGTGCCAGGAAAGGACAGTGGGAAAGCTTTTGGTGCCAGCAGAGGTGACTCTGATGGGTGCAAGAGTCCCTAGAAGAAGGAGAGGGGTGAGGATGTGGGTTTGGGACAAAAGTGGATGTTTGGGGTCTGGAGTGTGGGGCTCAAGAGCTGGGCCCACCAAGGCAAGGTTTAGGGTCGAGGGCTGGGAAGGGCTTAGTGGCACGGCTTAAACAGAGCAGGATCAGGGCTGGGCTCCCATCCAGGGTTCAGGGCAAGGCAGAACTCTGAAGTTTCCCAAGCTGCCCAAGCCTCCTGGGTCTGCAGCTTTGCAGCCTCCAAGATCAGATTCCCATGATGGATTCTCAGTGGCAGGAACACAAAGCTTCCCCAAAGGGCCCAAATCCCATCTGCTGTGCAGCCTCCTCGGGCTATTTGTGATATTTAGATTTCTGATGAAATCAGTGAACAAGGAGGAATTTCTCCCTGCTTTGATGCTCCTGCTTCCCTCCTCCCTGGGGAACGTCCCCTCCCCCTTCTCCCATGAAAGTCCAAGATCAATCCATCCAAGTTCTCACAATCCACTGCCCAAAAAAGCTTCCTGCTGGGAAACCATCCTGCTGCCATCAGGTGCAATCAGACCTGCTTTCCTTCTCCATCAGGCATTTACAGGATTTCTGAAGATGGGATCTCCACAATTTAGGAAAATGAGGATTTTTTGAGCTCTCCTAATCTCTGAGCAGGAGCAATCCCAATTTTTGCAAGCCTAAAAGGTTTTCACAATGTTCCTTTCCCTTCTGCTTCTTTCTCACGCCTTCACTGCCACCTTTATGGGGGAATTGTGTCATTGCTGAGGCTTTGTGGGCTTTGCTTTCCAGAGGGAAAGGGATGCTGAGCACCTTTTCTAACCCAACAGCCAAGCCCTCAAGCATTGTTTTCCATCTTATGCAGCCCTGAAACGGGAGAGGTCTCATCACCAACTGGTGTAAAGGGGGATGACATTGACTGGGAATGATATTCCTTTCCCTCCTTCACAATAAAACCCCTCCATCCTGCTGCCCTGCTCCTTTTCCTCTCACCTCTCCCTGTTTCCTGAGCCATGGATCCAAACCCTGCCCTGTGGACTGGGTTTGCTGTGCCTGCACCAAGGCAGCGTTAGGCTCAGAATGGGGGGAATGTCAGCTTGCCCTGAGTCACAGAAAAACCACACACATCCATTTTCCTGTCAAGTGGGCTCTAAACAAGCCCAGTGTGAGTAAACAAGGGAGCACAGAGTGCTGAGGCTGTACAAACACTGCTGCACACCGGGTTATCCCTGCAGATGTGAGCAGGCAGGGATGGGCCCAGGGGTGAAGGGAGAGGTGCTGTGGCCCCTGGAGCTGCTCCTTCCTCGAGGGTGGGGTGCAGGAGGCAGCAGCTCAGAGGGATGTCTTCTTGGGCTGCCTAAAAACAGAGACAAAATTAAGGGAATAAAAAGCAATTATATTTTTGGAAATGCCTTCAGGTACGTTTAGGGCAGACAAAGTCCCCCAGGGGCTGCGCCCGAAAATGGACTCAAGGATTTCACACTTTTATAAGTTTGGTCCATTTGCATTTTGGGGGTGACTCTGCCAATTCCAGCTCCAGCTGATGAAGTCATTGACCTCAAGTTTGCTGCCCCCAGCTCCCTTTTGTTTCCATCTCTCAGCCTGAGGCAGTGAGGTGTCCTTGATTGCCAGGCCTGGGGAGGAATTGTTGTGTCTGCCCAGAATGGGGAAGCAGCAGCTCCCACTGTGTGTGGAGTTTGGAGTTCTGCACTAAAGAACTGCAGGGCTACAAATAGATGGAAAACAGGAAAGCTTTAATTATTCACTGAAGAACTGCAGGGTTACAATTTCATAATTATTCCTTTCCCTTCTGCTTCTTTCTCCCACCTTCACTGCCACTTTTATGGGGGAATTGTCATTGCTGAGGCTTTGTGGGCTTTGCTTTCCAGAGGGAAAGGGATGCTGGGCACCTTTTCTAACCCAACAGCCAAGCCCTCAAGCATCATTTTCCATCTCATGCATACCTGCATCATATGAAAAATAGAAAAGCTAAAATCCTAAAATCCATGGAGAGCATCCCCAAACCCACTCCCATGTGCCTCATTTGGCTCTGGCTCAGCTCAGATCCCCCAGGGGCTGTGCTGGGATCACCTTGGTGGGGCAGGCTCTGGGCAGGCTTTGCTGCTCGTGGACATTCATTATCCACAGGGGCTGGGCTGAGGCACGTGCAGGAGAGCAGCCACCATCCTGGAATAATGTTATCTTAGCACATGGCTTTGTTATGCTTGTCAGCCTCCTCGAGGAGCCTTTCTTAATCTGGAAAAGCAGCGGGCCCAGTGCAGAGGGAAGTTTTTCATTATCGGCTCCGAGGAGTTCGGAGATGAGAGATTAGGGGGAAAGGCACAAATCCACTGTTCCAGGAAAGAAAAATACAGGATTGCTCTCTGTAAAATGTGAAAACGCCTTGGAAGTACTGGCTGCACCCAGAGCAAGATATTGGCTCTATTTGGATTGTATTGTTACATATTAATATGTATTGCATATTATATTTCATATATTATATGTAATATTGATGATTAATAATATTAATATTAATATTATTAGTAAAAACAGGAGTTGAGCTCAACGATCCTTGTGGGTCATCATTTCCAACTCAGAAAATTCTTTACTTCTGTGATCATTGTGTTGCATTATTGGATATCATGATGATGATGATGATGATGATGATGATGATGATGATGATGATGATGATGATGACGATGATGTATCTATAATGTGGCATTTCCATCCTGCACATCCCAGGACATGCAGCCTGGCTGGGAACCAGGAATCAGGAATTTCTGCACCCACCAACTTGATATTTTCTTTATTTTTTTTTCTTATTTGGGAAAAATAACAGCAGAATTTGGTTGTGGTTTTTTTGGGGGTTTTTTTTGGTTTGTTTTTTTTTTTTGTGCTGTAGGATCTCTTTTTTCAAGAGGCACCTGCAGAAACTGAAGGTGATGGGTCAAGAGAGGAGTTTTGTTCATCCCCTGCAGCTGGATGGCCTCTGATCCAGCAAAGCAATGT
The DNA here is from genome assembly GCF_963513975.1 of Fringilla coelebs. NCBI lineage: Eukaryota > Metazoa > Chordata > Aves > Passeriformes > Fringillidae > Fringilla > Fringilla coelebs. The sequence goes on from NC_140051.1 coordinate 5,424,610, forward strand.
GATTTCTTGTAAATACAAGTTTTTCTAGTGAAAAATTCCTTATATGCCTTTTGCTCACCATCCAAACTTGAGCCCTAGCACAACCCCAATGGGTTTGGAATCTGTCCAGCAGGAGCAGCCACGTCTCGAGCAGGGACTGAGCCTCTGCAGCCTGGATTTGAGCAGGAGCTCAGCTTTAAATGTGCCTTCAGAGGTTGTTTGGCACAACAGCCTGCAGTCAGGGGAGAAGAGGTATATATCTATAGATACAGATAAATTAGATATAGATACAGATATATAGATATAGGTATAGATCTAGATATAGATTGATTATAGATAGATAGATCTAAATATAAATATAGATATGGATATAAATAAAGATACAGATGTATACATATAGATACAGATATAGATAGCTATAAATATATACATAGATATAGGTATATAGATAGATTAGATGTAGATAGATATAGATAAATCTTTAGATAGCTATAGATAAATATATATATAGCTATAGATGATAGATATAGATATAGATATAGATATAGATATAGATATAGATAGCTATAAGTACATAAATCAATATAGGTATATAGATAGATTAGATATAGATGTAGATACATAGATATAGATAAATATAGATATAGATATAGATATAGATATATAGATAGATATTGATATATATTGATTAGAGATAGATATGTAGATATATAGATACATATATAGATAGACATAGATATATAGATATAGATCATATAGATATCGATATATAGATATAGATGATATAGATATAGATACAGGTATAGATAGCTATAAATACATAAATAGATACAGGTATATAAATAGATCTAAATATAGATATGGATAGAGATAAAGATACAGATATAGATAGCTATAAATATATACATAGATATGGGTATATAGATAGATTAGATATAGATGTAGATACATAGATATAGATAAGATATAGATAGATATAGATATGTAGATATAGATTATATAGATATAGATTGATTATATATAGATATACAGATATGTAGATAGATACATAGATACATAGATACATAGATACATAGATGTGGATATAGATAAATATATAGATAGATATAGATATGTAGATATAGATGATATAGATATAGATAGCTATAAATGCATAAATAGATATAGGTATACAGATAGATTAGATATAGATGGAGATACATAGATATAGAGATAGATATAGATACATATATAGATAGATATATAGATATAGATATAGATATAGATGATATAGATATAGATAGCTATAAATGCATAAATAGATATAGGTATGTAGATAGATTAGATATAGATGTAGATACATAGATATAGATAAGATATAGATAAATATAGATATAGATATAGATAATATAGATATAGATAGCTATAAATACATAAATATATATAAGTATATAGATATATTAGATATAGATATAGATATAGATATAGATATAGATATAGATATAGATATAGATATAGATATAGATATAGATAGATATAGATGTGAACCAATTTGGGGGACAAAAAATACCACGAGGAGCACTAAAAGGAGAGTGAAAGGGATGGAAACAGCAGCACACCGGATGCAGAACGTCCCATCCCACGTGGGTTTCACCTTAATACAAGCAAATCTCACTGCTGCTCCAGGAAGGATTTATCCCCAAATGTTTGGGCTCAGAAAAGGAGGATTTGAGGCCTTTTCCCAGAGATCTGGGCTCGTATCTCTCCCAGCACACTGCTGGCATCCATCAGGGGAGCTCCACGTCCCCTTCCCGTCTGTCCCACATTTTCAGCCTCTCCACACCACAAGGGGAATGTTGTTGGGTTGGTTTTTTTTTAATCTCCTTCCCGCTGCAGTTTGATCAATTTGTTATTTATTTGGGTTTATTGCCTTCCTTGTCATTTTGTCGTTCTGTTTACTCAGTCCCCCAGGCTGCTGAAATGAGGCACCGAAAAAGAAAATATAGCACAAATAATTATTATTATCTGCATGTTCTCTGGAACAAGCCAAGATTCTCTGGGGAGAGGGTGGGATTGCCTCTGTTTGTTTCCTCAGAGGCAATATTAAATAGAAAAACGTGGCTGGAAGAGTTAACCCTTCCCAGAGCCACATCGAGAGGGGGCTGAGATCCTCCAGCAGCAGGATGGAGACAGAGCAGGAATCAGACACAGGTTCCCTGGTGCTTTTGGCTTCCCACCAAGCAGAAACAATGGAAAAAACAAAAGGCAAGAGGAATCCTTGGCAGGGAGCAGAACCAAGCCCTGCAGTCTGGGCAAAGCCCAGGGCAGGGTTATTCCTTTCCCATATACCCACACACTTCCCCATCCCCAAAAATGTATGTACACCCCTGGCATGGCTGGGAGTGAATCCCAGCTGGGTGTGGGGAGGGATTGGCAGCCTGGGGAGGGGGTGGCAGTGCCAGGCTGGGTGCCCAGCTGGGTGGGCTCTGCTCAGAAACCCCCAGGGACCAGCACCAGCCCTGCCCTGCCTGGGGCAGCTCCCAGGGGAATGTTTGGATTTGGATCCTTGGTGCCCTCGCTTTGATTTTACAAACCATCGGTGCCTCCAGATCATGTGGCACACAAATTCTGGGAAATTTGGCTTTTTCAGACCCAAATAGGCCCTGAAACATCAGCCAGGACTGGAAAACCAACACTTCCAGTAATCCTTTGGATACATTAAAAACAGGGGAAAGGAGGGAAGGGAAAGGGAAAGGGAAAGGGAAAGGGAAAGGGAGAGGGAGAGGGAGAGGGAGAGGGAGAGGGAGAGGGAGAGGGAGAGGGAAAGGGAAAGGGAAAGGGAAAGGGAAAGGGAAAGGGAAAGGGAAAGGGAAAGGGAAAGGGAAAGGGAAAGGGAAAGGGAAAGGGAAAGGGAAAGGGAAAGGGAAAGGGAAAGGGAAAGGGAAAGGGAAAGGGAAAGGGAAAGGGAGGGAAGGAAAGGAAAAGGAAAAAGGAAAAAGGAAAAAGGAAAAAGGAAAAAGGAAAAAGGAAAAAGGAAAAAGGAAAAAGGAAAAAGGAAAAAGGAAAGGAATTGTGGAGACTTGCTTATGCTGAAGAACTAATTTCTACAGTAAAGAGCAGCTTAATTGCTTTAAAATTCTGTGCTTCCCATTTTCCTCAAGATGCCAGGTCCTTGCTCCTGACAACACAGTCTAAGGACTGAAAGGAGGTGTGCCATCAGATGTGTCATCACTTTTCCCTTCCCTTTTCTTCCTCAAAAGCAGAAAAAAAATTAAATGAAAAATTAAGTTAATTAAATTAAAATAAATTTTAAAATTAAATTTAAAGTAAATTTTTAAATTTAGTCCTTTTCAAAAAGCTACACACTTCATGCAGTTTGACACCCCCCAGAAGAGCTCCCTGTGAACAGCAGAACAGGGACCTTCCTTCCCTCTCCCATCTCCTGTCAGCCCCTCCAGGGATGGAGCAGCAGAGCAGGCACCCACTCCCAGAGGGGCTCTGGCTGCCCTGTGCTGCTCCAGGGTGGGGAGCAGCCAAACCCCCCAGGATTCAGGTGGGATAAATCTGCTTTGCATTAGCATCTCCCTCTTGAGCTTCCTCATGTTTTTATTCCTTCTCCTCATTTCCTTTTCTCTCTGCTCGCTCCTTTTCTCTTTCCTTTGGGAGCAAACAGCTCAGCCCAGGTTCTCCCTGTCTTTCAGTGCCCCCTTTTCCCCCGTGTTTGTTTTTCCACCTCTTCATCCTCACCTCCACAGGAAGTGCTGCAGCCCAGGGGTTAATGGGCAGCCTGGGACAGATGTGATCAAGGCCATTCCCTGCCATGATGACCCTGCATGACCCCAGGCCTCCCCTCCTGAATCCTGGGGGTGTCTGAGGATGGATGGAGAAGTGCCCTTTCATCTCCCTAATTTCACAAAACATCCAGCACTGGAATGTTGGGTTTTATGCCCAAATTCCCTGAGATTTCTTTAAGATGCCCAGAAAGGCCATGCTTTGATAGACTCAGCCTACTCCTCATCATCCTGCTGCTTCTGTCCCTCCATCCCTGGTCCAGATGTCCTTCCCTGCTTCTCCTGACTGGGTTTCCACAGCTGGAGCTGAGCCCATGGAGAGCACAGAGATCCTTAATTAGCTCTGTCAGGAGGATTCTCTGCAGTGAGCACCATTTGGAGATGTGTTTATACTCTCCAGAGCCTGGGTGCTGCCCTTTGAAAACATTCTCAGTGACAGAGCTGCAGAAAAGGCCCACAGCACACAAAATATATTTTGGGTATTTTGGGTATTTTCTCCTCTCTGAACACCCCAAAGGCTTTGATTCAGCCTCAGTGGAAGCTTCCAGCTTTGCTTGCAGGCTGTGTTGAGCAGGGAGGTGCTGAGGTCCCTGCTCAACATTAAGACTGTGCTTAAGGGATGAAAAAATGTCCAGTTTTTAAAGTGAAACTAGCAATTAAATACTGAAACGTGGCCCTGAGTGCCTCAGCCAGCTCTGACCGTGCCCAATGCTTCAGCCACCTGAAAATGTCTCAGATGCTCTGACGAATCCCTGTGGTCTCTATTTTTTAATTTAGAGCACAAAGCAGCTGTTACTGCAAATAATTACCTTTACATCTCGGTTGCACACTGTGTTGTTCCCTTCACAACTCCAAACCATTGTTCCTTGAGGACTTATATTTCCAGGGCTGTCAATCCAACACCTTTCACCAGCGCTAAATTCATTTACAAGCGGGGGGAAAATAAAGAAACCTTTAAAAAATAATCATGGCACATTAAAAAACCATTTGGGAGCCCATCCACCTCCCAGGCTTGCTTGGCTGAACTTGATATTAATTAGGCTAAATCCAAAGGCAGCACCTTCCCCAGGAGTTGGCTGGAAAGCTCTCACCACTCACCCCATGGCTGCAGTTTCCAAGGGTTTTTACCTAGTTAGGGATTCTAATCTTTAACAGCTGCCTGATTTACTCAGCTCATTCCCTGGGAGATGCTGACGCCGTCTCGCTCCTCCTGCCATCACTTCTCAGGATTTTGCATTTATAGGAGTGAAAGTATGTGATGGAGACCTCCAAAAAGATAAAATCCTCCTCCTGCCTCTGGTCAATGAGAGGTGGGAGTTTGCTTGCCATAAATCCACGAGCTCTGCCTGCCAGATTAGTGTTGGACAGACACACTTGGCGCTGACCGTGTTGGATAATTAGAAAAAAATATTTTAAAAAAATTTAAAAAGCAAAGAAATAAACCCAAAGCAGCAGAAATGCTTGTGGGAACGTGTCAGCTTGCTGGCTGGGAGGACAGCAGGGGAAGTTTAGTCTGCTGCAAGGGCCGGGGGGTCGGCACTGCCGGGGCCTTGGCATCCCTTCCAGCTGGTCCCCCACCGAGCTGAGCTCGTCTCCATCCCGGTCACAGCGGCTGTCCAGGCTTCCTCTGGCTGCCTGACCAGGATTCAGACCATCCCCAGAGGTTCCCCAGCGGGGAGAAGCCTTTCCTGCCCCAGGAGCAGGGTTTGTGCCACGGCTGTGCTCTCACTCGGCTCGGGGCTGGGGGAGCCGAGGAGGGAAGGGGGACAGGGCTGGGCTCTCACATCCTGGCTCCCCTCAGCCTCCTGGTTCACATCCCCAAGCTCAAGTGAACATTCCTCTTTTCCCAGGCACAGCAGAGCCCTTCCCAGTTTCTTTCTTCTCCCAGGAGAGGCTTTCTGCAGGACATGTGTTATCAATTAGCTCAGCATACGTCTGGTTTTGCTTTTGTCTCCTGGCAAAGCCCAGTAATTATAATTATTATTAATAGTGATGGCAGTAATATATATTTATGTATGTGTGTGTGTGTATGTAGAGATATAAAAATAGCAAGGCAGCATCCCAACCCCAGGGAGCTGATCCACAGCCACGTCAAAGCCCTGGACAAAACACCAGATGAGGCAGGAGCATTTCCCTCCCCTCCATGGTTTCTCTCCCTTACACTCCAGGTAATCCCTTTTTTTACAAAAATTTTTAAGCTTCCTGTGTGTCAGCATAGGACAAATGTAAACCAGCAGGTTTGCAGGCAGGCCAGAGGCAGGAGTGAGTTTTAGCTGCCTAAAGACAATTGGTGTGCTCTGCCCAAGCCATCTTCAGCTCTGCAGCTCAGCCAGGGATGGATTTGGGCCAAAGTGGGGATTCCTGGGCAGCACTCCTTGGCTGAGGGGATGGGTCTCATGCCTCTCGCTCCACCAGGTCATCCTGACCTTCCCTTCCCTGCAGGTGAAGGCACAGCAGTGTCCCCTGAAGGGAAAAGCAGCCAGCTCAGTCTTTTATTGGGTCCTGGAGAATCCAAACACGACAAATTCACAGCGAAGGGAAGAAACAATAAAACCTTTTAGTGCTGGAAAATGAGGAATCCAGCGAAACACCAGATGCAGCATCTCATGACACTGGGAAAAGCCAGCCCTTCTTCTCAAGCAGCAAATCTGATGCTCCACATCATTCCTCCTGCACCAGGAGCCTGTTCCTGTGCCTTGAGGATTGAAAAAGGTGCAGGACATCACCTGTGTCACCCACCTGTAGCCCCACTAAGCCAGCACCTGCTTTTCCTGCCTAAACACCCCCCCTTCCCTTCCACAGGGTGATTCTGGCCTTGATCCTGGGTTAATTTCTTCCTCACCAGCTAAATATATTTATATTTATATTTATATTTATATTTATATTTATATTTATATTTATATTTATATTTATATTTATATTTATATTTATATTTATATTTATATTTATATTTATATTTATATTTATCTATCTTATCTATTTTTATTTGTATAGATAATTATTATATTTATATAGAATAAATTAAACTGTGCATAAAATATTTATGTTATGTATATATTATATTATATTATATTATATTATATTATATTATATTATATTATATTATATTATATTATATTATATTATATTATATTATATTATATTATATTATATTATATTATATTATATTATATTATATTATATTATATTATATTATATTATATTATATTATATTATATTATATTATATTATATTATATTATATTATATATGCCAGGTAAATATTTGGAGATAATGTGGGGTTTTTGCCTCTCTGGGTGATCTTTAAGGGCATCTGGTTAAAAGTGTGGGGCTGTCACCTGGAGGAGCAAGGTGATCGTTTTAAATTAATTTTCTGCTCCTGAGCAGATACTTGAGGCAAAAGTTATGACTGTAACAGGTGGGACTCTCCCTCCTTGCTCCCAATAAAGCCATTTGCAGCTGTTGCCTTTGCAGTGTGGGATATATTTGGGTGGAAGTGAATTTTATTGTGAGGGGAGGCTCCCTGTAGGAGCTGCTGAGGGGGAAGGTTCTCAGCTGTGTCTGTTTCTTTAGGATTAAACATTTGGGAGAAATTCTTCCCTGTGAGGGTGGGGAGGCCCTGGCACAAGCAGCTGTGGCTGCCCCTGGATCCCTGGCAGTGCCCAAGGCCAGGCTGGACAGGGCTGGGAGCACCTGGGACAGTGGGAGGTCCCTGTTTGTGGCAGAAGGGGATGGAAGGAGATGATCTTCATGGTCCTTCCAGCACTGACTGTTCTGGGATTCTGTGATGATGGAAAGCAAACTGAGGTTTCATGTGGTTTATTCCCCCAATAAACCACATGAAATTTGCCAAATCATTACAACATAATGGGGGAATAGATTGTGTTTGCTGGGGGAAAATAAAAATAAAATCCCAGGCAACCTGCTGAGAGCTGGGGGGTGACATCAGGCATCCCTGAGCTGACACAGCCCAGGAGCAGGAAGGGCTTTATCTCAGCATTGGCCCCAGTGCAACAGGCCAGAGAGGGCTCTGACTCAGGGAGGGTGTGCTGAGAATTTTAGGAGGAGCACTCAGACAGGGTTGTTCCAGGATGTGAGCGCTGTTCCAGTTTACATCAATCATGTTAACTCTATATTCCTGTCACCCTGACAAAAGAACATCCTGATTCCAGCCTAAGGCAAACCAGCCTCCTTCAGTGAACACCCCCAGTTCCCCTGGGGCTCACAGGAACTGATTCACCCCAGGGCTCCTTCAGGTTGGGTTTCCTTTTTACCAATAACCAATCCTGTAGCAGAACCAGATCAGAATAAACCTGTTGGGCTTACAAAGGTGTTGGCTTTGATGCTTTAGGATTTTAGCTTTTCTATTTTTCATATGATTCAGGGCTGCATGAGATGGAAAAGGATGCTTGAGGATTTTAGCTTTTCTATTTTTCATATGATTCAGGGCTGCATGAGATGGAAAACGATGCTTGAGGGCTTGGCTGTTGGGTTAGAAAAGGTGCTCAGCATCCCTTTCCCTCTGGAAAGCAAAGCCCACAAAGCCTCAGCAATGACACAATTCCCCCATAAAGGTGGCAGTGAAGATGGGAGAAAGAAGCAGAAGGGAAAGGAACAATTATGAAATTGTGACCCTGCAGTTCTTCAGTGTATAACTAAAGCTTTTCTATTTTCCCTCTATTTGTAGCCCTGCAGTTCTTTAGTGCAGAACTCCAAACTCCACACACAGTGGGAGCTGCTGCTTCCCCATTCTGGGCAGACACAACAATTCCTCCCCAGGCCTGGCAATCAAGGACACCTCACTGCCTCAGGCCCCAGAGATGGAAACAAAAGGGAGTTGGGGGAGCAAACTTGGGGTCAATGACTTCATCAGCTGGAGCTGGAATTGGCAGAGTCACCCCCAAAAAGCAAATGGACCAAACTTATAAGAGTGTGAAATCCTTGAGTCCATTTTTGGGTGTAGCCCCTGGGGGGCTTTGTCTGCTCTAAATGTACCTGAAGATCCTTCAATAAACATAACTGCTTTTTATTCCCTTAATTTTGTCTCTGTTTTTAGGAAAGCCCCAAAAGGCACCAGTTTTGTTCTTTAGGTGATGAGCTGACACTCTAAAGGGGTCAGGCTCACAACAACACAAAGAATACCCTGCAGCCCCCAACAAAACAGCCCTTGCAGAACCATGTCCCCCCAGGGGTAACTTTAAATACAGATTTATTTCAGGTTTGCTACTGACGCACAACCAGCAGAGATCGATGTTTAGTATACATGGTATACACAAAGCAGCCAGAACCATCGGCATCTCCGTCCTCCTGCTGCACCCTCAGCAGAAGAACCACACACGAGGAATCCCTCCCCTCCTCAGCAACCAGGCTGAACTTCTCGGTGGCTTACAAACCAGCTGTGGGATGGCAGGACACCAAAGGGCAGCTCCTCGGAGCTCTGTCCCCAGGGGGAAGCGCAGCGGGCTCAGATATGCAGGAAAACCCTCAGAAAATGGGTGGTGTGTTCATGGGAATGGAGACCTGGAAGGGATTTCCTCAGAACATTAACTCCCGTTCCCTGCTGTGCAGAGCAACCACAACATCTGCTCCTGGCTCTGTGGAGCAGCGTGGAGACCTAAAACATGATTGTGTTGAAAGAGGCATTCGATGGATCCTCCAGGAGGATCCCCAGGGAGGATGAGCCCACAAACATTGTCACAAGGAGTTTGTGAGCTGCTGCAAAGACCTAAGGAAGGAACTCTCGTGCCACCTGTCCCCTTTCTTATCATTCTCACCTTGCCCACAGCTGGAGACCTTCTGGAGCCACCCAAGGGGCAACGGAGGTTCCTTGTTGGAGCTCCAACAAGCACGGGAGGCTCCAAGCCTTTATTTGCTGAGATGGCATCTTCTGCCTACCCAAAATCTGTGTCTTATCCCTAAAATACCTTTCTGCTGATCCCACTAACTGCACAGCTTGACCCAGAAGCTTTTGCTTGCTCTCAGTCACAATTCGTTGATTAAGAGGCACCTGCATCAGTGACAAAGCAAAAAATTCAATGGTGCCTTGATGATTTGATCTGAGCAAGAGACCTCAATGATAAATGGGGTTTGGGAGAGGTAAAACAGCCTCTGACCGCAGTGGGCACGATGCTACAAAACTGTCAGAGGTGCAGAATAACCCCAGAGGCACAGAACAAGCCCAGAATCAATGGAGGGGGGAAAATGGTTGTAGATGCTTTGCAGCAGCAAGAGGGTTGACAGTCCCTCTCTCCCTGCATGCCTGAACCCCGCTGAGCCCCTTTTTCCTCAGGAAAGCCAAAGACCCAAATTAATCTCCCTCTCCCTCAGCTCCAAAGGGATGCCAGGGAAGCAACCCCAGCTCTGATAGAGCTCAGGGTATCTCAGGGAGGCTTTACACAGAGGAAAAATACCCCAGCCTGGTTAAAGGCTGGAGGCTGTGGGAAGTCTGGGCAGGACATACTGGTCCCATTGAGCATTGAGCACCATTTCCAGAGCGAAGCAAAGTCTCAGTGGCTGGGGGGGCTGTGTCTGACCCTGTGGAACTACAGCACAGCTGCTTGCTGCTTTTTTGGAATGACAGCTCAAACCTCAGGTCCATTGTGGTCCCTTTTAGCCCTGAAAAGCTTCAGGTGGACCAGGGTGTAAAGGAGCATCCAGATGTTCACACAGCCCCATCCCAAAGCACCATAGGAAACCTCAGGCTGGTGAGATCCCCTGGGAATAACACCAGCCCTGTTATGCAAGGTTTACATCCATCAGGAGGGGAGGAAGGAGGTTAAAAACATACAGAGTTAAGCACCATAAAATTTACACTGTTCAGGTCATAAACACGAGGAGAGAATGAAAATAAAGCCACCACCTTCCAGCCTGGCCCAGGGATGCTGCTGGGACAACAAAGTCCCCACCAGCAAGCCCTGGAGGCATCAGTCCCAGTGCCTCATCGCACCGGTGGTCGTTGCATTGGTAAATCCTTTTGGTCCCGTTCAGCATGAGTGTTGGGGGAGTCCAGGGAGAAGGGAGGTAGGGTTGGTCCCGGGAAGGTGGGGGGAGGCTTCATCTGTGCAATTTAGGGGCATCTCCCTGCCTGTACCACAGATCCATCACAGGTAGGGATGCTCCTCCTCGCTTCCATCTGTCCCCCCAGCTCCCAGCCTCCACCGGTGGTTTCCGTGTCGTTCAGTGGCTTCGAGGTAGATGTTCATTCCCGCTCTGTCTCCAAGCGACCTGGTTGGTAAAAGCCCTCTCTCCCAGGTGCGTGGGGCTGTCCCCACACCCAGGTCCCTTTTTGTTCCCATTTCTTTCTTATTTTTCCCCCTTTTGCTATGTGCTATGGACATCTCCCCCACTCCCAACCTCTGGCACGCAGCCATAGGAACACCATGCCCTTCCTCGCAGGCACCCCTTGACCTGCTCAGCACGGCCTCAAGGTGCAGAAATCCAGCTCCTGCGGCTTCCTCCGAAAATTGCAACTCTCCCGGGGCAGCAGGCGCCCGGTGGGCACCACGCACTTCAACGCCCGTCTCTTGAAACCCCGACCGCAGCTCTTGGAGCAGGAAGACCAGGGTCCAGCTTCCCAGGCCGGGCAGGGCTCCCCGCAGAGCCGCACGTCGGCGGGGCGCTGCGCCGCGTCGCACTCGGCGGCCGGCTGGCCGTAGGAGTCGCGGCAAGCCACCGAGCGCTTCTGCAAGCCGTCGCCGCAGGTGACGGAGCACGCCTCCCAGCCGCCCACCGCCCACCTGTACGAGGGCCGCTTGTAGCTCGGCCTCCCGCCGTCCAGGCGGTTGGACAGGCTGAGGACGCTGTTGTTGAGGTCCGGCGGGGTCTTGCCCTCCTTCTTGTAGGAGGATTTGTCCTCCTTGCTCTCCTTGGGGAGGTAGAAGGAGTAGCGCACGCGGGGAGGGGTCATCTTTCCCACGGAGAGCACCTCCAGAGTCAGGGGTTCCTGGATGGGCTTGAAGGCCTGGAGGCTCTCGACAGCGGTGCCAGTGCCGCTGTAGCGCAGCACGCTGCCCTTGACCATCAGGTCCCTCTCGACGGCCGAGACGATGAAGTGGCCGTTCAGCAGGTACTTGCCCTGCGCGTTCTTCAGCGCCAGGTAGTTGTCGTCGCTGACGAGGCCTTTGTAGCCCCGCTGCCGGATGTCGATGTTGGAGGCGCCCGCGGGGATGACCACCACGAAGTTGTAGCCGTGCCTGAAAGAGAAGAGCGGGCAGGGCAGGACATCAGGCACAGGACACAATGCACAGACCACGCTTCAGATGCAACACGTGGAAAAAAAGCTGTCCAGAACCAGCGAAAGCGCCAAACCTTTGCCCAAGATGCAGGAAAAAGAAAACGCTATGCAAATCAATGTTATTCCAAATATGATAAATATAGGAATCTTCTATTGGGAAAAATGCTTCCCAAGGAGGGATACCACCATGTAAAGAAACACCACACTATGCAAATCAATGTTATTCCAAATATGATAAAGATAGGAATCTTCTTTTGGGAAAAATGCTTCCCAGGTAGGGAAACCACCATGTAAAGAAACACCACACTATGCAAATCAATGTTATTCCAAATATGATATAGAGAGGAATCTTCTATTGAGAAAAATGCTTCCCAGGTAGGGAAACCACCATGTAAAGAAACACCACACTATGCAAATCAATATTATTCCAATTATGATATAGATAGGAATCTTCTATTGTGAAAAATGCTTCCATTGTGAAAAAGGGATTCCCAGGGAGGGAACCATCATGTAAAGATAAAAGTATTAGTAATGATACAACTGCCCAAAATGTCTCTGTAGACAGAACGTTTGGGAAATGTCAGTCAGATCCTATCTGTGACATGGTGCATGGTGCATTACTTCAGCCCTGAGATCCTCCCACCCTATGTTTGTCTTCTTCCTGTGAGGATCATTTTGAATTTCCTCACTGCATTGAGTTTTGTCTAGGCTGATGGCACCCAGTTACAGGAATTTGCTTCAGCCCCTCTGGCTCAACAGCACTCCATCAGCAGAAGTCAACAGGACATTAAATGTGTCCTGCTGCTCCTTCAGAGCCAGCCCAAGAGACTGTGCAGTGATGTGCATGACCACCAACAGATTTGGCTCAGGATGGATTTATCCTGTCACCATCTCCACAACCTTCCTGCATCCCCCACACCAAAACACAGAGCTGGGAGTAGGGGAAGCACACGTGGTAACCAAACACTCACATGGGTTTGGTGAACAAGCCTGAGACCTTCTTGCAGCTCTTGTTGTCTCCTCCACAGACGCTGCACTTGTCAAACTTCTTCTTGGAGCCCAGCTTCCCATCACAGCCTGCCTTGATGCATTTGCCCTGGACACAGACTGAAGTGGAGTCCGGGGAGCAAGGGGTGCCATCCACAACCTGAACCAGGTGAGAAAAACAAGCTGCTGCATTTCCCCCTCACACCTCCCGAGGCCTCCCAGTGCTGTCCATCCCACCCCAATCCATCTGACAGGTCCTGAGGAGATGCCAGCAGGCACCATGTTGCTCTTTGCTCATGTTCTGCTTTGCAGGCAGGATTTTGGGGTCTCTGAGAAGAGACAGATGGGACTGCATCCCTTTTCTCCCATCCACAGAATTTCCTGCCCTTTCCATTGCAGAGAACAAGCTGCACAGTGGACACTGCTAACACCATCCCACTCAGTCCCATGTCTGGATGTCCACCCTGCCCTGCCTGTTGCTTCCCCAGTACCCTCCTTTATCCCAGGACTACAGGAATATGCCAGAGGCACCTTTATAACAGGTAAAAATGACATCTTTCAGAGGAAGACCCTCCATGGACCAGCTCCAGCACCAAGCTGATTCATACCACACTGGTGGTACCTCACCTAAAACCATCCACCCGCCAGACAAGGAAAGTCTATTCATCTCCAGGGGCACTGGAGCCATCCCACAGTCCAGGCACTGACCCTGGGGGTCTCTCACCAACCTTGGGTGCCAGCACATAGAAGTAGCCGGTGCCGTTGGCCCGGCAGATGAGCTTGCACTTATCCCGGGGCGAGACACCGGAGTATTTGGGAACCCAGGAGACGGAGGCAGTCAGGCGGTTCGTGCTGTGACTGTAGCCATTGAAAGCCTCACACTGCTCCTCTCGGAAGCTCTTCCCTGGCACTGAAAATAACAGGGAGGTGGTGTTGGGCACCAGCCTGCACCTCCAGCTTTCGTTTTCTGGGGGTGTCACAGGCCGAGCCGCGCCCCGGCCCTTACCTGCAGCAGCGCAGGGCTCCAGGTTGCAGGAGCGGTACTTGACGCGGATGCCCTCGCAGTAGGAGCCCCCGTTGGCCGGCACGGGGTCGGTGCATTCCCGCCTGGCCAGCTGCACCCCGCCGCCACAGCTCCGCGAGCACGGCCCGTACGGCGCCCACCTGGCCCAGCCGCCGTCCACCTGCAGGGAGGGACAGCCTGAGGGGCTGCACGCCCACCATCCCCACACCTGGAGCCATCCCTGCACGAGAAAACCTCCAACCACTGCACACCCATCATCCCCACACCTGGAGCCATCTCTGCACAAGGACAACCACTGCACACCCATCATCCCCACACCTGGAGCTACCCCTGCACAAGGAAAACCTCCAACCACTGCACACCCATCATCTCCATACTGGGAGCCATTCCTGCAGAAGGAAAACCTCCAACCACTGCACGCCCATCATCCCCACACCTGGAGCCATCCCTGCACAAGGAAACCTCCAACCACTGCACACCCATCATCCCCACACCTGGAGCCATCCCTGCACAAGGAAACCTCCAACCACGCACGCCCATCATCCCCACACCTGGAGCCATCCCTGCACAAGGAAAACCTCCAACCACTGCACGCCCATCATCCCCACACCTGGAGCCATCCCTGCACAAGGAAACCTCCAACCACGCACGCCCATCATCCCCACACCTGGAGCCATCCCTGCACAAGGAAAACCTCCAACCACTGCACACCCATCATCTCCATACTGGGAGCCGTCCCTGCACAAGGAAACCTCCAACCACTGCACACCCATCACCTCCACACTTGAGCCATCTCTGCACAAGGAAACCTCCAACCACGCACACCCATCATCCCTACACCTGGAGCCATCCCTGCACGAGGAAAACCTCCACCCCTGCATATCCATCATCTCCACACCTGAAGCCATCCCTGCACGAGGAAAACCTCCAACCACTGCACACCCATCATCCCCACACCTGAAGCCATCCCTGCACGAGGAAAACCTCCAACCACTGCACACCCATCATCCCCACACTGGGAGCCATCCCTGCACAAGGAAACCTCCAACCACTGCACACCCATCATCCCCACACTGGGAGCCATCCCTGCACAAGGAAACCTCCAACCACTGCACACCCATCATCTCCACACGTCTCAAAGAAACCTCCAACCACCCACAAACAGAATCACATACTCACAGAATAATGAGATTGGAAGAGACCTCTAAGATCATCGAGTCCAACCTATGCCCTAACACCTCAACTGGACTGTAGCACCAAGTGCCATGTCCAGGCTTTTTTTAAACACATCCAGAGATAGTGATTCTCCCACCTCCCTGGGGAGAACCTTCCAATACTTTATTATTCTTTTGGTGAAAAATTTCTTCCTAATATCCAACCTACACCTTCCCTGACGAAGCTGGAGACTGTGTCCTCTGATTCTGTCAGTGCTGCCTGGTGGAAGAGACTGACCCCACCTGTCTGCAGCCTCCCTTCAGAAAGGTGTAGAAAGCAGTAAGGTCACCTTCCTGGCGAGGGGACCTTCCTGGTAAGGGGAACCGAGGTGTGGATGCTGATCTCTTCTCTGTGGTGACCAGTGAGAGATCCCAAGGGAGTGGTCTGAAGTCGTGTCAGGGGAGGGTTAGGTTGGATATCAGGAAAAGGTTCTTCCCCCAGAGGGTGCTGGGGCACCGAACAGGCTCCCAGGAAAGCGGTCACAGTCCCAAGCCTGACAGAGCTCAAGAAGCATTTGGACAATCCTCTCAGGTGTGTGGTGTGACCCTTGGGACTAGTCCTGAGCAGGGCCAGTAGCTGGACTCAAAGATCCTTGTGGGTCCCTTCCAAAACAGCAAATTCTGTGAAACTTGCCCAGGGCTGGCTGGAGCAGAGCAGCATCCTCACTCCTTGATACCCAGGGGATCTCCTGCTCTTTCCACATCAGTATCCCCATGCTGGGTCTCCACCATCAGGAGATGGGGGACATCTCTGCCAGCACCTGCTCAGAGTGACTCTGTGGGGTGCTTTTGGGGCTCCCAGGACAGGCATCCATCCTGTACTCACTGAGTCACCCTGATTTTGGGCTCCCAGCAGAGGCACTCACCCTGTACTCACTGAGTGACCCTGATTTTGGGCTCCCAGCAGAGGCACTCACCCTGCACTCCCTGAGTGGGGTGTTCTTGGGCTCCCAGCACAGGCATTCACCCTGCACTCCCTGAGTGGGGTGTTTTTGCATTCCCAGCACAGGCACTCACCCTGCACTCACTGAGTGGGGTGTTCTTGGGCTCCCAGCAGAGGCACTCACCCTGCACTCCCTGAGTGGGGTATTTTTGCATTCCCAGCAGAAGCACTCACCCTGCACTCCCTGAGTGACCCGTTTTTGCACTCCCAGCACAGGCACTCACCCTGCACTCCCTGAGTGGGGTGTTTTTGGGCTCCCAGCACAGGCACTCACCCTGCACTCCCTGAGTGACTTGTTTTTGGGCTCCCAGCAGAGGCACTCACCCTGCCCTCACTGAGTGACCCGTTTTTGCACTCCCAGCAAGAGGCACTCACCCTGTACTTGCTGACGTTGTGCCTCTCCACGCAGGCTCCCTTGAGGCAGAAGCGCCCGTCGCCGCAGGCGGTGCCGTCGGCCCAGGGGAAGTGCCGGGTCTGGCACACGATCTGCCCACGGGCCTTGCCCGTGCACCACAGCTTGGCACAGTACTGCATGTAGGGGCAGGGCTTGGAGCCCACCCCGAAGGCCAGCTCGCACTGCTGGTTCAGGCTGTAGCTCGTCCCCGGCAGGTCCTCGGGCAGAGGGATGGGTTTGGCAGGCTGGTCCAGCAGACAGTCCCCTGCAGGAGTGGGAGAGGGGGTCTGTCAGGTCCTGGGGGTTGTCAGGGCCAGAGTGGGGAGGGAAAGCACTGCTGCAGGGAGATGGAGGAGAGATTGGGCCAAAGCTACCCCAGGGATGCCCTTGATCTTGGCTGTATCCCAGATGCAGATGATTCCATCTCCTGGTGATGCCTTGGAGCTGTGCCAGCAGCCTGAGTGCAGATGTCACTGCTGGGGACACCCAGGAGGTCTGGAAGCTACAGAAACCTCCCATTTCCTCCCAAATTTGTTTACATACTGAAGAGCTCTACAGCCAGCCATCTTTTCCCAGTAATCACCTGCAGGGCTGGACCCTGTTCCCAGGGGACAAGGACACGGGCAGGGGGTGAGGGGCACAGCAGGGCTCACCGTGGCCACTGTCCAGGAAGTCAGTGATGATGGCAGCACTGCAGGCTGACCAGGGGTTGGCACGGTCGATCTGGATGAGGGTGGGGGACATCATGTGGTTGGTCTTCAGCCGGCCAAAGACCTCCTCACAGGCCTTCACGTTGTCGTGGGGCATGTTGAACACGTGGCCTGGGGGTGGGATAAGGAGGCAGCATAAATAACCCAGCACAGCACGAGAGCAGGAGCCCCCCCAGCTTCTTTCAGCGGAGACTGAGACGTGGAGTGGGGCAAACCCTTGCAAGGATTGCAGTGTGGGCAGCCCAGAAGAGTCAGCAAACATTCCAGCCCTCTCCCTCCCGGATGCCTCGTGCACATGGAAAGCTCATGGAAAAGGAAGGGCAAGGGAAATTGGGAAGGGAAGGTGACAGGTGACTCCAGCACTTGCCCCGCTGTCTCCTCCTTCCCAGAGGCAGGTGTGGCCTCTGCCTGTTATCTCAGGACTCCTGAATCCTGAAACCCAGCTGTGGTAGCAACCACAAAGCTCCTTCAGCTCCCTCAGCAGCCCTTTCCCACCTGGCTCAGGGGGAAAGGCAGAGATTCCCTATCACCAGGTACCACCTATTGCCTCATCTCCCACAGGCCAAAACCAGGGCTGTTCTGAAGCCTGGCAGCCCCTGGACCTGCTCCTGAGAGGAAGAGGAGAGCTGGGAGCCTTACCCAGCTCGTGGGCGGTGGTGAAGGCCGAGGGCAGCCCGTCGTCCTCGATGACGGAGCAGCTGCGCTTGGGGTCACACATGGTGCCCACGTCTGCCATCCCCAGCGTGTCACAGGTGGTGGCACCACACAGGTCCTGCCAGGCACAGAGGGAAGGGGTCAGTCCTGGGGACAGCACAGGTGTCACCATTCCCCTTCCCCACCTCATCCCTGGCCCCCCACGGGGAGCTCCTGATGGGAAGAAAGCCCAAAGGGATGGGAACCACACCGGGATACAGAGGCAGGAAACTCAGTCCTGACCCAGCCCAGGCTGCAACCGTGTGTTTGCACTTAACCCCAGCACCAGGGGTGTGTGTAGCAGCATCCTGCCCTGCTTTCAGCAACAGCTTTTCCTACCCAAACAGCTCCTCTGGCCAGGGTGGAGCTGGTTTTGTCACGGACGAGCCAGTCGGGTTTCCTTGGTCTTAAGTGTGAGCTCAAGGGCTAGACCCAGCTGGGTGGATGGGAACACATCTGGCCTTGGACTCAGGGCTGAGCCACTCCTCAATCTCATTTCTCAGCTTCTTCCAAGGAATAAGAAAGTCCTGGACCAGGTCCAGAAGTTTCCAAGGGTAAAGAAGGTGCTCCTGCCTGTCCAAGACACTCCGCAGCCATCCTTCAAGGAGCAACCAAGCCCAGCTGACCAAAGGAGGAAGCAGCCCAGGAGGAAGCAGCCCAGGAGGAAGCAGCCCAGGCTTCTACCCCCAAGACAGCCAGATGTTGCCAGGAGAGAGGCTGGGAAGGGTCTCATCATGGGCAGATCTGCC
This sequence comes from Fringilla coelebs, assembly GCF_963513975.1. Classification (NCBI taxonomy): domain Eukaryota; kingdom Metazoa; phylum Chordata; class Aves; order Passeriformes; family Fringillidae; genus Fringilla; species Fringilla coelebs. The sequence goes on from NC_140051.1 coordinate 5,443,305, forward strand.
CTTCCCCAGGTGCTTGTGCTAAAAAAAGTCCATTTAAGACACACTGATGCTGCAGCCTGGCAGTAACCTTGTCCCAGGTGCTCCCTTCCCCTGCTGGGTGTGTTTTGAGTTTGGGAGGGCTGGAGCATCCTCCCCTCCCTCGGGGCTGCCCCAGAGCTGCCAGGGAGGCCATGCAGCGGGCACGGAGCTGTTTTCCACATGAAAAGAAAAGTGAGGGACTCGCTGGGCGCTCCCATGCTATAAATAAGTGTGATTCATGCTCAGCACTCGCCCAGCCAAAGCGCCTGGGTTGCTCAAAATCCTGCAGGAGCTGCTCTGCCAATATTTCCAGCAAGGTTTCCAAGCTGCAGGCATTCCCGCGCAGGCAGGTTCAGCCGTGGGTAAATCACAGCCCCGATGACTTCAGAGAGCCCCAGCCAGGGCTGAGATGGTTTTAACAGGAGACCTGGGGCCAGCAGTGTGGAGGCACAGGCAAGACCAGGATCTCCAGAGAGGTGACGTGAAGAAACGTCTGGGTCTGCTCTGGTGGTGGAAAACCCCGTCACACAACGGAGTTCAGCGCTTTGCCCTGCAATTTTCCTGCTGCATCCCAGGAGAAGAGGTGGCAGCCCCACCTTGCACTGGCAGTGCCACCACTGCTGGGCACAGGTTGATTAATGGTGCTGACAAGCCCAGGGGCAGAGTCCCAGTCCCAAAACACCACCAAGACCCGGTGGTATCAGCACCCTGAGCCAGCCCAGGGCTGCAGCCTGCCCAGGAGCCCCTGCCCGTGCTCTGACCAGCACTGGGGGTTTGGGGGCGAGGATGGGGCATGGGGAGGAATGCCCCAGCCTCACAGCTCCCTGCTCAGTGCTCTTTGAAGAGCTCTCAGTGCTCGTTGAAGAGTTCTTTCCTCGCCAGCACAGCGAGCTTTGGCTCCCAGCCCAACACCTGCACTGACACACTGACCCACTTCCCGCTCTGAGCCTCGCTGGGATCCACCACCAGCAGCTCTCCGGGGGCTTTTCCCTCACTCCTCCCCACACCTCCTCAGGACAGCCTGGGCATGCCAGGCAGCATCTCTGGCCTTAATGACAGGTCCTGATCCCCCACCCGAACACCTCCTTCAGCCTTGCCAGCGTTGAGGGAGCCTTGCCAGGAGGGGAGCAGAGAGAAATGGAAGAGGTTTAGGGTGGGAAGGCACCGTGCAAGGAGCCAGCTCTGCCTTTGCTCTCTGTCACTGCTATCCCCCCTGCTGGCACAGGTACAGGGAGGGGGCTGCAGGCAACCTGCTCAGTGCATCAGCACTCTCCTGCCAGCCTGACCTTCCTGACCTTCCTGACCTCCCAAGGCTTTTCATCATCCCTTGGGAACTTCTCAAGACGTTCCACAGGTCAGTCAGGGGGATCCTCGTGCATTAATTCACCTACTCAGAGTCATAAGCACTCTCCCTGCCACAGAGGCTTCCTGTGTGCATACAAAGCAACTCCAAAAAGCTGAGGCTTGAGCTGCAGTTTCCAAATTCCCCCACGTGCTAGGCTGCAGCCAGATCTTCCTTCATGCAACTTCCCTTTGGTTTTACAGCAAAGCAAAGATGTGCAGCAGATATTTGCCAGTGTGACACCGAGGTCCAGGAGGGGTGGGGAGGATGGACAAGCCCCTTGTCATGGTGTGCAGGGATATTTCCAGAAGGGCAGCTGAAGGCTGGATGCTCTGCAGGACCCTCCAACAAGCAGTGGCTCAGGCAGGAAGGGAATCTGCACCCACCAGCTGATCAGGACTGAGCTTCCCAAAGGCAAATCCATCATTCAGCGTTGCAAGGGAGCAAATCCAAGCAGTAAAAGAGAGCCCCATTCGTCAGCAGCTCATCATCACAGTGAAAACTGCCTATCAACCAGCCTGGAGGTGAAATTTAAGTCGGGGGCTTATGTAACAGCTTTTTGGCAGGAAGATAAGCTTCAGGATGTCAGGGGACCACAGATGGATGCACTCAAGGAAGGCAGATGTCTCCCTGACCATGTGCCTTTGCACTGAGCTTGCTTTGGGATTTCAGGAATGGATGGTTTAGCAATGTATAAAAAATGCAGCCCAGACGTGATCCACATCTTTTGAATGGCTGGGACCGACTCTGTCCCACGTGCAGCTCCAGTGACCTCACGGGGCTTCCACCAGAGGTGGAGCTGCCTCGTCCCTGCAGAGGTGTCAGCAGTGTCCTCCTCTGTGAGCTGCTCCAGCAGCCTGGCCTTCCATCCTGTCTGTGCTCCCAGAGGATCTACAGCTGGCCGGGAGTGGGGAGGACAAGAAGACACACAGGACAAGATCCTACACGTCCTGCACAGCTCAGATCTGCTCCAGCCCTCGCTGAGCCCAGGCTAGGGACAGCTGAACTGAGCTGGATGCTATATCCTTCCCACCCACCACAAGTGCTTGACCTGGAAAAATATTTTGGGAATGGTCTCCCTGCTTGCTGAGGGGAATTCCTCACCTGTCCCTAATCCAAAAACATCTGGGCAGGGATAGTGGAAGGAGAAAATGCGAGGAGCCTTTTCTGCCAAAGCCTGCTACAGCCAAGATAAGACGTGACTGTCCCCGCCAAGCTGGGCTCATCCTCCTCCCATCCCATCAGGGATTTTGGGATGCAGGCACTGGACTGATGTCCACACTGAGACAGGACTGCAGGGAGGGAGGAACAATGGGCAGAGGCTGTGGGAGCTTCAGTGTCACCCAGTTTGTGGGGGTGGGAGGATGCAGAGCTCATCCCACACGCCACATCACCACGGAGCCACGCCAAAGGCAGCTCCGAGCCTCTCGCCCACCACAGGGATGCAGCCAGCCCACGGCAGTGGTGGCAGTGACTCTCTGCTCTCCCCCACTCGAGGGCTGTAGTGCTGGCTCAATCTCTGGTGCTTCACTTCCAGCCCTGAACCGGGTCCATGCAGCGCAGCCAGTGCCGAGGAGAGGTCCAGGTTCTCAGGAGAACCTCACGCATGAGTCAGAGGAAGCAGGGAGAGGTTTTTTCTTGGCAGGTGGCACTGTGAGCTCTTCCCAGCTGGGGAGGGGGAACAGGACCATGCTCCTCCTCTTCTGGGCTCAGACCTCTCATTTCAGGGTGCACGCCAGAGCCACAGGGCCCTCGCTGCCAAGCTCCTGCATGGAGGCAGGAGATAGAGCAGCAGGTTTCTGCCCGTGGGGCACCTTGCCTTTGGACACCTCCCGGCCTCACTCACCCCGTGGCAGGGATTTTTCCAGGCTGCTAGCCAAAACCTGCCCAGGGGACAGCAAGGGCTGGCCCAAGTCGGCTTGCTCCATGCCTCTGCATCCCCCACCCAGCATCTGAGAGTGGAGATCCCTGGGAAAGAGGGACAGGCACAGGCACAACCTCCCCCGTCACACACACAGGTGGCAGAACGCCTCAGCCCAGGGCAGGGCTCTGTGCCAGGGGAGAGCAGCTCCTCGGGCCCCCCCTGCACCCACCTGCTTGGTGAAGAGGATGGCGGTGTCCCAGTACTCGGGGTGCTTGTCGCTGACCTTGTTCCACTTCTTCTGCCAGGCGCAGAAGTTGCGGAGGGTGAGGGCGGCATTGCTGGTGACTTTGGGCCCCTTGTCATCCTGCCCGATGAGGAGGAACTTGACCACGGAGATCTGGATGGGGTTACGGATGCTGGGGTGTTTGTAGAGACGGGCGGCCGTGGCCATCAGGGTGAGCAGGTAGTGCTGCAGGTCATCCCCGTGGAACTTCACCATCGACTCGTCGGCCACCACCAAGGTCTCCACGTAGCGCGGGACCGAGGCGAAGCGCTTGGCGCGGCCGCCTTTCCCCCCCGCACGCCCCCGGTACTTGTCGAGCGCCTGCAGCACGCCGGGGGTGAGCCCGGAGCCCACGGCGCAGCGGGACGCTCCGGCCCCGACGGGGCGGCCGGGGCTGCGGCGCTGCAGGCGATGGAGCCCGCCGGCCGCGCCCCCCGGCACCGGGCTGATCATGTACTCGGCTCCCCGGTAGCCGAAAGCCCCCCGGAGCCCCCCGCAAAGGCTGAGGGCGGCGAAGGACTCGCGGTCGGCGTTGACATCCCCCGAATAGAAGCAGTGGCGGAGAGCGGGCAGCGGGCGGGCGGCCGCCCCCAGGTAGTGGGCGGCGAAGGCGGGCGCGATGAACCGGGCGTCGGGGGAGAGGTGGAGGTAGAAATCCTCCCCGAAAGCCGAGAGCTGGATCACCACCGCCTGCCCCCCGCGCGGGGGCTCGGCCGGGCCCCCCCTGAAATAAGCGGGCCCGTTGATGTCGGGGTCCAGGCGCAGCGGGGTGACCAGCGCGGAGTCGGGGTCCGGGGGCGCCCCCGCGCTCAGGCGCAGCCCCGGCGCGCCCAGCAGCAGCAGCGGCAGCAGCGGCAGCATCGTCCCGGCGGGCTCAGGCCGGCCGCATCGGGGTTCGGGGGAGGCGCGGGGGGGGAGAAAGCAGCACCCGGCCCCCCCCTTCCTCCCTCCCTCCCTCCTCCTCCTCCTCCTGGACCCGCGGAGGCTGGAAGAGCGGAGCGGCCCCGCCGGTACCTGCTTTGCGGGGCGCACCGCGCTTTTATAGCGCGGCAGCGGGGCGCGGCTTGGCCCCGCCGCAGCCACTCCGGGGCGGGGGCCGGGGCCGAGCGGGGCCGAGCGGGGCCGGCGGAGGAGCCGAGCGGAGCCGGGAGAGAGCCGCGCTCCGCCCGGGGCTGCCGCCGCCTCCCCGGGGCGGAGCGGGGTGGGGGCGCGGCACCGCCGGGAGGACGGGAGGGGATGGAACGATGGGGTGGGATGTGGGTTTGAGATGCGGTGGGATTGAGGGTGGGATGAGATAGGGTGAGACGGACGGGATTGAGGAGTGGGATAGGACTGTGTGGGATGGAATGGGATGCTGGCGTTGGAACAGGATGGAATAAAGGGTGGGGTGGAATGGGATAGAGTGAGTTGAGATGGGACAGGATAACGGGTGGGATGGGACAGGATGGGTTGGGAATGGAATGAGGTGGGACAGGATAGGATTGGGGTGTTGGATGGGATGGAGTGGAAGGAGACCCTGTTCACTTTTTTTCCTGCAGCAAAGAGGGAAACTCTGCAGCCCCCAGGGATGCTCCCACCCACCAGGCTCCCTCCTGCCACTCTCCAGTTTTTCTGCACCCTACTCTAAGTGAAGGGATGGAGCTCTGTGACCCCGCAGGGAGAGGGCCTCTGGTGTGCACAGGGGTGTGCAGGGAAGATAAAAGGTCATAGAATCATTGAGTCATGGAACGGTTTGGGTTGGAAAGGACCTTTAAAGGTCAGCTATTCCAGCCCTCCATCCTCTGCTCCGTGCTGGTATTTGGGCCAGTTCAGTGGAGTGGGGAACCCGCTATTTGACAGCAGAGGCCTTCGTTCCCAGATTTATTCAGGAAGATAAATGTTTTCCACAGCCCAGGGATGTCTAGCACCGAGATCTGGGCTGTGCCCCTCTGTGCACCTCCAGACCTGCCACCCCAGTGTCACACTGTCCCAACAATTCCCGCAACCACACCGGGGGGATCCCATCCAGGGCACCCCTCTCCATCCACCCCACCCTCATTCAGGTGGGGGGCAAAGGTGATTTCCACTTCTGAGCTCAGCCTCCCTTCATCCCTGAGCACCGAAGTGTGCTCCATAAGTGTTAACATCTGCAGTATCCCCTCCTCTGAGACTGCAGGACAGCAGTGTGGGGTGTGTGGGACTGCCCACACCCACCAAGTGCAGGGATCAGCAGAGCAGTGTGTGCAGGGTGCTGGGGCAGTTAATGCTCCTGGGAGGAGGGAAGATCTCGCTGTGGATGGGATTTTTGGAGAACAGAGAAGAGTCCTGAGCAACAACCTGTAGCTGAGGGACAGATTTATCAGCACCATAAGCACCACAGTTTGGTTTAGTGATGAAATTAAGGCCTCTCATGGACAAGCTGTCTTTGATGTGATTTCAGCAAAGCTGAAACCCTTTGAAATGCAACCACAGCTGAAGAATGTGTGCATGTATGAAACAGAATCCAAAGTTATTGCCTAAGGCACAGGGCCCACAGCCCACAGCCCAGCTCGTTTTGCTTTCAGTGCACCCTTGTGCTGTGGTTTGCTCAGTCGTGTGCCTTGCAGCTGAACTTGTGACACAAAAACCCATCTGACTGCACTGGGCTGAGGCAATCAGGGATTTTGTCTGCTGGCCAAAGTGCAACGTGCCCAGGGGTGTTGGGAATGGGCAGCCCAGGGAGTGGAGGAGCAAGGGAAGAGGGGCACAGTCTTGAGCATCTTGAGGTACCAGGAGGGAATTTCTCCCTCCCACAGCCTTGCTCTGCTCAGCAGGATGAATTTCTCCAAAGACCACAGCAGCATCCACAATGCCACAGGCACCCAGAGCTGCCACCAGCTCCATCAGCCTAGAGGTCATCAAGGCAGAGTTAGTCAGTGCTGCCCCTGAGCTCCAGCCCCTCCATCTGGGAGCTCTCATCAAGAGGATGAGTCAAACCAAGCTGGCAGGAACTTTATCTCCAGCCTGGAGAACATCTGATTGCCTCCTGATGGGGAAAGGCAGGCAGAAAATGTGAGTGGTTTGGCTGTGCCTGGGCTGAGACCTGCTGGAAGCTCCAGGCATGGGACTGGCTGTGTCCTGTGATGCTGAGGCAGAGCCATGGACTGGAACACAGGGATGGATCAGCTGGATCTCCATCCCAGCCTCCCCAGCCATCACTCTCAACAGCTGGGAATCACCTACCCCAGGCAGGTTGCATTGTCTGCAAAGCAAAGCATCATTTCTGTGCAGTAGGACTTGCCTAACACAAATCCTAAACCAAAAAAAAAACCAAACCCAAAAACAAACCCTAACCCAAAGCCAAACCCTAACCATGACCCTAAACAAAAGCCAAAGCCAAGCACAAACCCTAATCATGACCCAAAGCCAAAGACAAAGACAAAAACAAACCCAAACCCTAACCCTGACCCTAATCCAAAGCCAAAGGCAAAATCAAACCCAAACCCTAACCCTGACCCTAACCATGACCATAACCCAAAGCCAAAGCCAAAGCTAAAGCCAAACCCAAACCCAAACCCAAACCCTAACATAACCCTAAACATAACCCAAACCCTAACTCTAACCCAAACCTAACCCTAACCCTAATCCTAACCTTACCCTAACCCAAACCCCTAACCCTAACCCAAACCCAAACCCAAACCCTACCCCTAACCCAAACCATCGCTTCCCTGCCCCGGGTGAGCAGAGAAGCTGTGGAGCACAGGAGCACACCCTGCTCAGCCTTTCCAGCAGGTACAAGAATGCTCCAGAGCACTCCATAAAAGAAGGAGGCACATTTTTATTTCAGTTTTCCTCTTGCTTGAGGACATGATGTGATTTTTTTCTCCAGGGACAAGCCAGCAGCTGCTTGAACCCCACACCTGAGGCAGGAGCTGGTCCAGGTGACACTTTGGTGACACTCCCTGCCTTTGCAGGCTGGCTGCTCCTCACCCCCTGCAGTCCATCTGGGCTGGATGGAATGGGATGAATGTGTGTGCCTTGAAGGAGAGCACACAGAAAGCAGGGAATGGAGATGGAAGATGCCTTTGGAACATTCTGAGCAGCTGCAGGTAATGAAATATATCAAGGGATGTAAGGTGGATTGTGCTTCTACTTTGATTTTTGTCTAGAAACCACTTTAGGGTGAAGCCTTTCTCACTCAGGCTTAAGCCATTGCTCACTCTGATCTTGAAATATTGGAGTGAGCTGGTCTGCAGCGTGGATTTTCCTTTTCCCACCTTCCTCCTCCTTCATCCCAAACATCTCCAGGAAGCACCAAGTTATTTTGTTTCATTTATTCATCACCATGATGCAAATGTATTCATTTTAAAACACAAAAAGAGCAAAAAATAACCACCTTAAACCTCACATATCTCTTGGATGTTCCAGTTCACCAAAGAAATTGCTTTAAATAGAGCATCTGAGAATTTTAGGCCCAAGATAGAGCACAAAGGTGGTTCAGGCAGGGGAAACTGCTACTCAACCAGTTGATTTTGGCTAAAACCTTGGTATATCAGAGACCTGGGCTCACCCAAAAGTCCAGGCTGTGCTCTCCCAACCCCCCCTCACCTGGGCAGGAAGGAAGATCCTCTCCAGGGACTGAGGGTGAGTCAGAGTGCATTGTTAGTCAGCTTTCCAGGAAATAAAATTAAATAAAATTTTCTTGGAGGACAAAACCCAGCTGGGTCTAGGTAGGGTCATTGAGGGGGAGATACTGAGAAACCTGAGCATGTGGAGGACTCAGTAACCTAAAACCTGCCCCACCCTTGGATCAGGAAGGTGCTGGATTTAATTAGCTTCTAGCACAGGAGGTGGGCAGGGTGCTGCTCCTGGGATGGTGGGAAGGAGGATCTGTGCTTTGGAGGTGTTCCAGCACCTTCTCTGTGTCCCACAGCAAAAACCAAATCAGCCAGCTCCCCCTGTGCACAGGAGACACAGGAAAGGGATCCCTGAGCCTTGTCCACCCCTCTGCCCTCTCACAATGTCCTGACACAAAATGTCACCTCTGCAATCTGGGAGGGTTCCCAATGGGGATATAATGGTACATTGAATAAAACCAATGTCATTCCTGGGTTTGGGTGATTTTCCAGCTGGTATTGCAGGTCCTGAGGATGCTGATAGTCCATTCCCTCTGAAAGCATCTAAAATCCCCTCTCCTCACTCCCCTCAGCATTGAAGGCTTTCTCCTGTTTGAGGAAGAGAGACACAGGTTTTTCCATGATGTTTTCAAACAGAACATGGGGATGTAGAAGAGGCAGATGCCAGTGCCACCCATCCCAAAGCCAGCACCATGAGCTCCTGCTCACCTGCAGAGATTGGTGGCCCAGCACTCAGCACTGCACTGTTCCCACCTGGGCAGCTCCACCCTGCTCCCAGGATGGGATGGAGGAGGCTGAGGCCTCCAAAAATTTGAGAAACCCCAGGGAATGCCCTACAGCCTCTCCCTTTATTGGAATAAAGTTAGAAAGGATTCCTCTGTCTCCTTTTTGGACATTCTGGATTCCCTCTCTGGGATGCTGCTGTCAGGGACAGGGACAGCACAAAGGCACTGAGCTGTCCCAGGGTGGGGCCTGAGGGGTCACTGAAGGGATGCACACCTGGAATAAACCTGGGGGGACAGAGGCTCCACATGGCAGCTCTCACTCAGCAAAACCAGCACAAAGTTCATCCATTTTCATCAACCCACAAACCACGTGAGACTGGAAGACAGAGGAGGGGAGATTATTTTATTACTATTATTTGTGGAAAAGAGTATTTTCATTCTAACATGCCATCTTTATTTACAGAATTTAAGGGCTGTTCCATAGGAAAAGCAGCCCTACAGCAGGCTTGGAGGGTTTTAGAGGGTTTTTAGCCCAGAGCAGACACAACTTTGGAGTCTCAGGAAGGGCCAGACTGGCTGCTTTGCTGTCCCCACATTGCTTTGCAAACGGGTTCACATCCAAATTTGCAGCTCCAGGCTGAGTTTTAGTTATTCATTTTCACCCTCAGGGCAGAAAAAACACTTGGGACAATTATTTGAGCTGCTAATGAAGCAGCTCCAATCCCCAAAAGGATTTTCTCACTGATCTTCTCACTGATGTTTTCTCAGGACACCTTGGAAGCCCCAAAACCCAGACAGGAAATAGAGAAGCAGCTCCCCAGAGAGGAGGCTGCAATGCTGCAAACAGCCCTTCATTTTAATTTAGCCCTTGATTTTGGAAAGCCACAAACCTGTTCCCTTGCACCTGGACACAACTGGAGCTCCAAACCCACCCTGAGGCAAGGCTGACCTCTAGTGCCACATCCTTGCTCTGGAAATCCAGGTATGAAATGGGATGAAGGCAATGGATTCTGGCATTACAAATCAAAATGCAAATAAAAATAGAGAATAAATACAGAAAACAGAGAAAATTATATGGGGGGAAAAATCTAAAGATGGTTTAGAAATTAGAAATGGAGTTCTTACAAATTGTATCAAATCACAGCCATGGCTCTTGATGTGCCCAGCACCAAGGGCAGCAAATCTCAGAGGCAGCAGCATCAGCTGATGAACCAAGACCCAGCCTGGATGTCCCTGCCCTTCCTTGACTCCTAAAAATCCTCTTTTCCCACATTTGGGGGATCCAGGAGAGTTTGCATTTGCCCAGCATCACTCTCACAGCAGCCAACCCTCTGGTGCTGCTGATAAATCATCTCCAGGGATGAGCTGCTGCATTCAAACACAGCTCCAGGGGGAAGGAAAGCCCATTTTTATGGGCTATTCCGGGTTTTGAGGCACCAAACCTAAATCTCCACCACTTTTAAGGCAGGAGGGCCCTCTCGTGGCTGTGGCCATGGGAGAGGGAAGGGCAAGGCAGCGACCACAGATTCATAGTGACACATTTCCCTTCTTCATTCACTCCCTGGCTCCAAATCAAGCCCAAATCTCCCCTTTCCTCACAGGAATAACCATTTCCCTGACTCCTCTTAGCAACCTCCACAGCCAGGATGGTTTCACTGAAGGTAACTTGGCAGGACACTGGCCAGGACTCCCCCAGCTGCTTTTCTGGTAGACATTTCCACCCACCTGATCACTTTAAATGAAAACTATTGGAAGTGTTCCTTTTGCTGTGGGGTGGGGTTTCGGCCGGCTGCAGGAGCCCTTCGCTCCCACTTCCCCAGAAATGCCCAGGGATGGATTTAGGGTTTCCCACCGCAGCGTAGGGCAGCACTGACATCTAGCGGTCTCAATTTTGGGCACTGGAGCTGCTTCATGAGCAGCTCAAATAATTGTCCCAAGCGTTTTCTCTGCGCTGAGGGCAAAAAGAAATAACTAAAACTCAGCCTGGAGCTGCAAATTTGGATGTGAACCCGTTTGCAAAGCAAAGAGGGGACAGCAAAGCACCCCAGACTCCCACAAAAAGCAGTGAGAGGAATGACAAATTTGACTTTAAAACAAGCTGTAGGTCTGCTGGTAGATAAAACCAGCACTGGGAGAGAAAAGAAACAATAGGAAGGATTCCACTGATTGATGAATTGAAAAAGATATTTGCTTTTACAAATAAACTTTAGGTTTGCTGAAAAATGAAATTAGACATTGAAAGATGAAAGAAACAATGGGGAAAACCCCTAAATTCCATAAGAATTAAAAATTAAAAGGGAGGGTTATACATTAGAGGGAAATCTTCAGGTGTATCAGGAAGTCTGAACCTCTCAAGTCCCTCAGCCAATGGGGAAAGAGAGAAGGGAAATGTGGCTGGAAATGGGGATAAAAAGGAGGCTGCATCCTCCAAAAATTGGAGAGATCCCAGGGGAATGCCCCGTGGCCTCTGCCTTTATTGGAATAAAGTCAAAAAAGGACTCCTCTGTCTCCTTTTTGGACATAAACCTCTGGTGTTTGTAAATTAATTTTCTTAACAGCGGCGATTTTGCTGCTGCAGAGCGGGAACAGCAAGCAGAGCACGGGTCTCATCCTGGGAGCCAGAAACGCCTCCCAAAATCCTCCCAAAATCCTCCCAAAATTCTGGGAGCTGCGTGCCGGGCAGGAGGGACCCTGCAGGGCTGGGGACACGCGGGGGGGAGCGGGGCAGAGGTTTCCAGGCTGTTCGATCCAAAGGGTCTCTAAAGACAAGCAGTTGAGCGGTTAATGGCTTTCACATGCTCGGGCAGCCCCGGGGAAGGCGAGCGGAGGGCGAGCTTTGGTGACGGCGCATCCTGCGAGGGGTTAAGAAGCAGGAACCCCAAAAAGTCTTGGGGCTCCTCACGCTTTGCTGGGAGGAGATGCTGAGGGGCAGCCAGGTGAGGTTTTGCTCTTTCCCGGCGCGTTTTTGGGCCGGTTCGTAACGAGCCCGGCGAGGCTACAAGAAATTCCAGCTACTGTTTGCAGGGCGAGCCGCTAATGAAAACCAGCGGTGCCTCCGAGCTAAGATGCGAGCGTGTCCTCCCAGATCAAAGCTGCAGCTCCGGGAGCGGAAAGGCGGAGATAAATGACATCCTGCTGCCTGCAGCCTTACCTGTCCTGGTTCAGGGCAGGGGCAGCGCCTCCCGCCTCCCCTCCCGCGGGAAGGGAAAGCCCTGGAGGTGTTGGCACCTTCCAGAGTCAGGGCTCATTTTTGGCTTGTGGTCCTGGCTCTGCACTTTCCTGCTGGTGTTAAAACACAAACTGTCCCCAGCTCGATGAAGCTGGAGAGGGAGGAAAACCCACCCGTGTCAGTGGGAAGAAGCAGCTCCAGCTGCAGGCTGAGCTCCCTGCCGGGAGAGGAGGGGGCTGCTGAGACCAGCCAAGGCTCGGGGTTTTGAAGGAGCCCATTAGATATGGAGACACGTCCCAGCCCAAACTCCACTGGACCTGGGCTTGCTTTCTTCCCTTCCTGCAGTTTTCTGGCCACCCAGCATCTGGATTTTAAATGTCCCCTTCCACACCTGTGTCACTGTGCACCACAAGCATCCAAACTTGGTTTTAATTATTATTTCCCTCTCTGCTAGGGTTGCAAACCCCACACTTTAAAAAGGAGCGAGCAGAGCCATGGCCCCAGGGCAGCTGCTGTCTGAGCCAGGGCTGTGTGTTTACTATAGGTAGGGATGTGGCTTTTAAGAGGAGATAATAACAGAGAGGGGGATGTAAATACATCCCAGAGTAAAGGGAGAACAGCCTTTAACCCCACTCCTCATTACTCAGCACTGGCCAGACTCTGGTTTCCCAGGAATCCTGAGGTGCCAAACACTGCTTGGCTCTTTCCATTCTTTTTCAGATGAGCTGAAAAAACAGGGGGGGGAAAAACAAGTGTGGAGGAGCTGGTCCTTGGGCTGGCACACCCGGCAAGGCTGAAGGAGCACAGCCCAAGCCCTGAGGCTGGGCTATTCCCTGTAGGAGGTGTAACAGGATGGATCCACCACCCCCAAACTGCAGCAAGGACGTCCCAGGATGTTCCAGTGCCGCACAAAGGGCGCTCCAGAGGCCAGGAATTTCATGAACTAATGGAGAAGGAGGGCTTAAGAGGAAAGAAGGAGTAATATATACGTAGTGATTTCCCTTCCTCCGTGACAGCCGGTTGTTCCCTGTTTCTGAGTGGGTTCCCAGCCAGGGACAGAATGTTTCTGCCCATCTCCTGGCGCTTGCCACACTGAGCACACAGCAGCTACCTGGATTTACAGCCTGAGACTTTTATATTGCTGCGGGGCTTTTCCTCGCTGCAAGGGAATTCAGTTGGGAACTCCAACTCAGTCTGAAATGGGGTGAATGAAGGGTTTGTAAATGAAGTCACACAACACACACACAGAGAAACAAACAAACAGCAACAGGAGGAGCTGGCTGCATTGTATTATTCTCATAGGTATTTTCCACAAGTCTGATTTAGCCGGTTGTCTTATTCCAGCTGGAGGAAACCCCATGTGGATCCAGCTGTTGGTTCAGAGCATGGAAACTCCTTGTACGTGTGTCCTGTTGGAGTTTTCCCTGGGGCCCAAAGCCCTCTCTGTCCCTGGCTAAGGGAAGGACATAGGAACCTCCCGAGGCACCTTCTGAAACGAGATGCTCTCCAGCTGGCATGGCCCCGGTGCTTTCCAGCTGGGAAGGGATGCTGAGAATCAGCCCCCCGGAGTAAATCCTTCCCTGGTGGTGGAGGGGGAAGTGTGCCAGCGCCTCTCCCGGGGGCTGGACCCCCAGAGCCTGGGAAGGATCAGACCCGTGCGGGCAGCGCTGGGGCTGAAGAAGGGGTTAATACTGGGAGAGCAACAGGCTGGAGTTGACACTTGCAGGCAGGCGGGGCTGCCGGCGCCTGATTGGCCTCAAATCGTATCCAAAAGTGGGTTGGGGATTTTTTTTTTTTAGTTTCCCCCCCCCCCTTTTTTTTTTTTTTCCTTCTCTGCTTTTTCGTCTTCTTTTTTTTTTTTTTTTTCTTTTTCTTTTTTTTTTTTTCCCCTTTTCCTGGTTTGGGGGGATATTTTTGATTTTTTTTTTTCTTTTTTTTTTTTTTCGGTCGCGTTTTTTTTTCTGTCTCTCTCTCTCTTTCACTTCTCCTCCTCCCCCAGGCTCCGACTGGCAGGGGAGGGGAGTGGGGAGAACAGCGAGAGATCAAAAATAAACCTCTTATGTCAAAGCCGGGGGGAGAAAGTATAAATACAGCGGGCTCGGCGGCCGGCGCGGAGGCTGCGGGGGAAGAGCCCGGGGGGTGCGGGGCCGCGCCGTGCCGTGCCGTGCCGGGATGGGGCGGCGGGCGCTGCTGGCCGGCCGGGCCCCGCTCCACCTGCTGCTGCTGTGCCACGCCTGGGCGCTGCCGCCGCCGCCCCCGCGGGACACCCAGCCCGTGCTGCCCGCCCGCCTGCCCGCGCCCCCGGGGCAGCTGGCCCTGCGCCTGGCCGCCTTCGGCCGCGCCGTGGTCCTGCGCCTCCGCCCCGACACCACGTTCCTGGCCCCCCGCCTCCGCCTCCAGCGCCTGGGCGGCCGCCGCCCGCCAACGCCGCCGCCGCGCCGCGGCTGCTTCTACGCGGGCGCCGTCGAGGGCAGCCCCGACGCGCCCGCCGTGCTCAGCAGCTGCGGCGGCGGGCTCCGAGCCGCCTTCCTGCTGGACGGGGCGGCCTACGAGCTGCAGCCGCTGGGGCCGGCCGCGCCCGGGCCGCCCTGGGGCCGCCTGCACCGCCTGAGGCGCCGCGCGGCCCCGCCGGGAGCGCGCCCCGCCGGGCCCGGCCCCGAGCCCGGGCCGCGCCGCAGGGCCCCGCGCTTCGTGTCGCAGGCCCGCTACGTGGAGACGCTGCTGGTGGCTGACGCGTCCATGGTGCGCTTCTACGGCCAGGACGTGGAGGTAAGGGTGACTGTCCGCCGTCCCCCTGTCCGCGCTTGTGCCGCTCCTGTCTCTCCATCCTCCCGTCCCGTGCTGTCCCCGTCGTGGCCGCCTCTCCGCCTCCTCCCGGCTCCGCTCCTGCGCTCCCACTGCCTGTCTGTAGCCTTCATCCTTCCGTCCTCCCTACACATGCATCCCTTCATCCCGCTCTGTCCTGTCCCCATCCCCACTGCCTCCCCTCCTCCTCCTCCTCCTCCAGCCCGTCTGCCTCTCCGTCCCCTCCTGTCCTGCCCGCTGCCGTGTCCCTCCGGCGCTCCCGATCCCCCCAGCCCCGGGACACCGCGGACAGCTTCGGGTGAGCGAGGCACCTCGGTCCCACCTTCCCTGGAGGTGTGGGGGCTGCCAATACCCGGGGCAGAGCTGCCGTGTTGATCTGTGGAGTTCGCTCAGTGTTTGGGAGCCTTTCCCAGCCCCAGCGAGCCTGGCTCTCTCTGCACACACGGGCACTGTGATGTCCCTCCAGCCCGGTGCCTTTCCCAGCCCCAAGAGCCTGGCTCTCTCTGCACACACCGGGCATTGTGACATCCCTCCAGCCCCAAAGGTGTCCCCAAAGGTGCGGCACAGCGCGGGTCAGTGCCCTTCTGCTGCCAAGCAATGGCCGTAACTCCCTTCCGAGTGCAGCCGGGGACAGACAGTAAATGAAGCAGGGGCTGAGTAATGCACAATCCCGCTCCGGAGCCACCTGTTAGCGCTGAGCAGATGGACGAACAGCCCTTCCCCTCAGCCACCAGGGATTCCCACCCTCCCTAAACACTCTCTGCAGAGAGCCTGCCCCGACCAGGCTTTTGGGGAGAGCCCAGGAGCAGAGTCCGAGGTGCCTCAGCCACCCACCCCTCCGGGGCTGTCCATGTGCCTCGTTCATCAGCACCGGTGATTTTTCAAAGCCAGCTCCCCACCCCTACCCTGCAGGCATGGCTGCTCCAAATTCAGCTCCAAATTCGGGTTTGCACCATCGGAAATGCTCTGAGGTCTTTGCGAGGGATAATTGTGCATTGAAGTTGCTGCTTCTCGGGTTGTTTGGGCTGGGAGAAGAATCCTTGAAGCCGAAGCTCAGCAGGGAGCAGTTGGGAAGCTGAAACCAGGGGCTGCGCTTTGGCAGCCTGGCTTTGCCACTTCTACCGGCTTTATCCTTCCCCTAGGGGCTTCTCTGCTCCTAACAAAGCAGTGTTTTAATTCCAGCCCTGCTCAGGCCAGGCTGGACCTTGGCAAATGCTAAACCTCGGGGCTTCAGATGATTTCAGCTGCTCAGCATCACTCTGGTTTTTCCCCTTGCTTGGTTTTGCCACCCAGCCAGGCTGGCAGGAGCAGATAGCAGAGGGTCAGTGAGAGAGGGGTGATGCACTTGGAGGTACCCCAAGTGCTCACAGGGCTCAGAAAAGAGTTTGAAGTGAAGTCAGCTGAGTTTTTAAGCAGCAGACAAATAAATGGTGGTGGGAATTACTCTCCCCACAGTGTGAAGTTGGTCTCTGATTCCCCAAGAGGGCAGAAAAAATAATACAGGGAACCTTCTGCACCCAGCTGGGCACCTGATGGTTTGAAAGAAACACCCAAGGGTGTCTACATTGCTAGAAATAAAGTGATTTATTTGGACTGAAGGAAACCCTGATGATGCCCAGCTTGAGCTGGGGAAAAAGCAGCAGCCCTCTGGGTAAATCTGTAAAGGCAGCAGGAGAGGAATGGCACCTACACATGGCCAAGGGGCTGGAGCTCGGGCACCCTGCCCTGGGCCGGGTGATGCTGCCTGCTTGGCTCCCATTTCACCATCATTTCCTCAGGCCCTAGAGCAACATCTTCACATCAGCTCTCAGGGAGGGGAAGGAAACCTTCAAAGATCTTGTTTTGGATAAACAGAGTAATAGCATATTTAAATATTTGGGAGAAAACTTCCACCAGTTCTGGTGTAGCAGCTAAAAAAACAACAACCAAAAAACCACCTGCTGTGTTTCTGTGTCTTTTGTTCTCTGGAACAAGAACGCAGGGAGCAGCACAGCAATCTTGCTTCTGCCTGAATACCTTTCTAGTGGGGTGAAAAAAGCAGTGGCAAGTGCTGGAGAGATCTAGGAGAGGTGCCCAAGGAGTAGAAATGTTGAGTCAGAACAAACCATATTTATATAATGACTTTTCTTCCCGTAACCACACTTTAATTACCAAATATTTATTAAAGGTCACCAGCATTGTTTGTATTCCCAGTTATTTTCTTGCATAAGTTGTAACAGCTCGAGCAGAAGAGTCACCCCAAGATGCACTCAAGCATTGAGAGTTATAATCAATGCCATGCTTGTGGTGGGAAAATGCTGTTCATGATTTATTTCCCATCAATTTCAGCATTATAACTCAGCTGTTAACCTAATTGAGACAATAAGAGCTTATTCTACCTTCATCAGTACTTTTATGTAAACCAGGAGGGAATGGTGAAATGAGAGCAGAACTAGACCTGAAATTTGGGGGTTTAATCATTGTTTGGGCTTGATGATTGCAGGGGATGGGGTATTTGGGGGGGCATCAGCAGCAGGACAGTGCTGGGCAGTAAATCCTGGAGGATGTGGCAGGGATCAACCTGCAGGGACTGGGAAGAGCCCTCTGATTTAGGGATATCCAGGCTGGACACTTTTGCATTTTACTTGCAGAGGATCCCAAGTGCTTGAAAACAAAGGCACTGTGAGCATCACTCACAGAGTAAAGTGGGGTTTTGAGCAGGGGAGCTGAGGCAGGGGACAGGGCTAATCCTGCCTGTGTGCAGGAGGGCTGAGCACCTGCAGCTGGGCTGCACTTGTGAGGATGCTTTGCATGGCTGGGGAATGTCTGCCAGGACACCTAAAGCACCAGGCAGCTCCAAAACCCAGCTGCAGCATCCCCAGCCAGTTGGCAGCCAAATGGGATTCCTGTGGTGGGATTTCTCCAGTCTCTTGGGTGCAGATGAGACACATTTCCAAGCTTTCCTCTGCAAGCACAATGGCTGTGATCCCCTTTCCCTCCTCCTCTCTGAGTGAGGAATCTGCCCTTCCTGACTCCCCAGGGCTGGGAATCACTGAGGACCACAGCAGAATCAGATCAGTCTGGAAAAGCTGGGATTCCTTGCTGACTTCTGTGGTTTTTCCAGGCAGATTGATGAGGTTTTAGGAGTGCTGCTGCAAACCCTTCCCTTTAAGACCAGACAGGAGTGCAGGGCATGGGGC
The DNA here is from genome assembly GCF_963513975.1 of Fringilla coelebs. Lineage (NCBI taxonomy): Eukaryota > Metazoa > Chordata > Aves > Passeriformes > Fringillidae > Fringilla > Fringilla coelebs. The sequence continues at coordinate 5,461,285 of NC_140051.1, forward strand.
ATTGCCAGGGTCCTGCTGCCAGCTCTCCCCAGTCCCACATGGACTGGGGGTAAATCCCCAGCCAGGGCTCTCCCAGTCCTACATGGACTGGGGGTAAATCCACAGCCAGGGCTCTCCCCATTCCCACATGGACTGAGGGTAAATCCACAGCCAGGGCTCTCCAATTCCCACATGCACTGGGGGTAAATCCAAAGCCAGGGCTCTCCCCAGTCCCACGTGCTCTGGAGGTAAATCCAAAGCCACCCTGGAGCCCCAGGTCCCCTCGTGTCTGGCTCTTAGCCTTGCTTTAGGGTGTTTTGCAGTGTGAGTGGGTAAATTCACTTAATCCCTTGAAAAAAGAAGCCAGCCCCTCCTAAGCCCATCCCAACTGGAGTGGGATTAAAGGGGATGCAGTGTGATGCTGCCACCCACCAGCTTTTCTTCTGGGATTTGTCCTTGGAGGGTGACCCAGAGCCTGCATCCTGTGTGGGGCAGGGGCTGGAGGAGCAGGCAGCCCCCCTAAATGTTCTTCTGGCTGGGGCATTCACCTCACACCAGGATATTCAACAGCTGCTGCATTTCAGGGCTGCACAATGAAATGTGCTGGCTCCCACTGAAGCAGCTCCATGCTGGCTCCCAAAGTGGAGCACTCCTGCTCTGGGATGCTCTCAGGATGGGGTTTTACTCCATCTCTGCCTCTGCAGAGCTGGGGATAGTCTGGAGGTGCCTCAGTTTCCCCTGCCCTGAACAGGAGTAATTGCTACTTTTGTGGTTCAGCCCCAAATATCCAGCAAAGAGGGGAAGAGAAGGGGGAAAAATCATGTGGCAAACAGAGCAGGGATGGGCAGAGAGCTGGGCAGGCAGGAGGGCAGCCAGGCACAGCAGCAGGCTGGCAAGGTGTGCCCCTCTTCCCTGGCTTGCCCCCCATTCCCTTGGCTGCCTGACTCATTTTTGTGAGGGAATTCTTGGCCCACAGGAGGCTGGCAGGGCAGCCAGCAGCCCCTGGGCACCCCAGCCAGGCAGAGAGGGGGAAAGAACAACCTGAGATGTTTTTACCAGCAGATTTTTAAAAACTGGGCAGCCTTTCCATCTAACCCTGGGTTTGCTCCCTTCCATCTGCCTGTGCTCCTGAATCTCAGCTTTTCTTTCTTCTTTTCCCCCTCTGCAGAAATGCTGGTGTTGAGGGAGAAAGCAGGGAAAAAACCCAACCAAATCCAACTAACAAGCAATCCTACAGCCCTGGGCTGAGCACTGCTCCCCACACACAGGGGAGCCAGGTTGTGCTGGGGTGTTCTGTGGGTGCTCCCTGCTGTCCCTCTGTCCTGGGTGGGTCCAGCAGCATTAAATCATTCTGTTCATACCACAGTAATACTGTCTGTGTAAGAGCAGTTTCACCCATCAAAATAATAATAATTAAAAATAAATGCCAGGCTTCAGCTTCTGAGTGGTTCCCAAGAAAGAGAATGCAGGCAGAGACTTTGCAAGAGCCTGTATCAGAAAACTCAGTCCTTCAATGAGGGTAAAGAAAACCACTTCAGTTCCCCTTGCTCTGATTTGGACTTACTTTTCCTGTCCCTGTGCCTGTGCTGTTTGCTGCTGGAAGGCTCCTGTCCATGCCTGGCTCAGGGCAGGGCTCTCCCAGACACAGTGATGCTGTGGCAGGAGGATCTCAGAGCTGCTGTGTGGCAGACAAAAGTCATCCCTCCTCATTTTTAGGTGGAACTTGATGTTGGGAGCAGAGGGAGGATGGGACCAGCAGGATTCAGCCCTTCCCCAGCCTGTTCTTGGCCAAAAGCACTCAGCTTGCCTCTCCTGAGCCCTGAGGATGTGTAATTTGCTCTTGGCCATGGCTTCAAGCCCTTGGCTGAGCCAAGGCAGTGCAGGTGGATTGCTGCTCTCCCCAGAGCAGTCAGGGTCCATCTGAAACCCAACCCATTCCTGCATGGGCCAGGGATGGGTATAAATAGACACCAGATGGTGGAACAAGTGGATTTGACCTTTTAATCTTCACTAAATAGCTGTTTGTTGGGTTTGCTTTCCATCTTCCCTTTCCAGACACAGGGAAGGTGGACAGATGTTTTCCAAGTCCCTCTGTTCCTACTGCTGAAAGAGGTTTTTGGCTGGATGTAGCCCTGAGGATGTGAGGGCTGGTGTCCTGGGGGATTTGTGGTATGAACTGAGATCTCCCAGGTCAAATTTACTGCTCTGGACAGAAACCTCTAATGGGTTAGAAAAGGACACAGATTTATTCCCTTGGAAATGAGGGATGATCCCAGGATGAGCAGCTCCAGCACAGAGCATCCTTCTAGATCTTCAGGGGCCTAATTTTAAGAAGGCTTTGTGATATTTCTAGCAAGGATCCCAATGGACTTTCCCCACAAGGGAGAACAATTCCCCCAAGTTTCGTGGAGCAGCCCCTTGTGGGGATCTCTCCTCAATTTCTTGCCTCTGCAGTGACTTCTCTGTGACATGAGTTGCATGGATGTGAGTCATGGTGTGGAGATCTGGCCAGTCTAAATAAACCAGTCCATTCCCTGCTCCCAGCAGCCTTGCTGGGGCCTGCCCTTGGATAATGAGCTGGGGAGGACTTGAGATATGTCTTGTTGAAACAAAACATCTGTTTACATGGAGCTGCCAGTGGCAGGATAAAATGTGGCAGAATAATTTAAAATAGCCACAAGTGCCCTGGGCAAGTGGCTCTTGGTGCAGCAACTATGCTGTATCTCACTCAACATCTCCCTCATTTGCTAAGAAAACAGCATTTTGTGTCTCAGAAAATGGCACTGTCCTGGCAGTACCATGATGGATGAGCACACAGAGTCAGCTTTGCTGAAGAAATGTATTTTGGGTGAAACTTGGCTATCAGAGAGGGCTCCCATCGAGTCCTTCCACTTTAATTAGGCTCTGAATTGAGACTGCAGGGTGTAATTTGTCTGGGGAGGAGAGAAGCCACTTTCTCTTTCCCAATACCATGTTGTGTAATAGCTGCATTTTTTACTCCTGACTCGGGGCTGTGAGTGGTGCCAAGCAGAGGAGGAATTTTGATGCTCTGATAAGATGTTTACATCAGCCTAAACATCGCTGGCGCTTTTGACATATTAAGTAATCCCTGGTCATCACCAGGCAGGGGATGCTGCTGGGCAAAGTCTTGGCTGTCAAAGTGTTTTAGTCCCAGTTTGTTGCTGGGTTCAAACCCTGTGAGCAGCACAGGCAGAAGTTTTGCTGGGTGGTTTTGCTCCCAGGTGTGTGTGTGAGTTGGTTCCTGCCCTGGAGCAGCGAGGGCAGGGTTAATGCTTTGGGAATATGCAGAGAATTCTCCAGAATGCTGAGGTTTTCCCCAAAGAATTTCTTCCAGAGGGATTTCTTGGTGCAAAGGGTTCATGGGAGAGGAGACACAGTATTTGCAGAAGGGGATGCAGGGTTTGTCCATCAGCACAGTGTGTAAAGCATCACATAGAGGAATGGCAGCAGCCCTGAGTCCATCAGCCCATGGTCTGGGTGTGATGGGCTTCATAAATGAGGCTGATTCTTTCTTTTCAAACAAAAACAATTGCCCCGTAGCAGAGTTTTTACCCAGGCTCTGCCTGCCCATCTCTTCCCCCACAGAACCACATCCTGACCCTGATGTCCATGGCAGCTCGCATCTACAAGCACCCCAGCCTGAGGAACTCCATCAGCCTGGTGGTGGTGAAGGTGCTGGTGGTGGAGGAGGCAGCAGCAGGGCCCGAGGTGTCTGACAATGGTGGGCTCACCCTGCGCAACTTCTGCAGCTGGCAGCAAAGGTTCAACCCCCCGAGCGACCGGCACCCGGAGCACTACGACACTGCCATCCTCCTCACCAGACAGGTCAGCAGCCCGGGGTGCTGCAGAAGGGAAAGGGCTCAGGGCATCCCTGGAGGGGGAGAAGGGGGTTGGTCAGGGAGGTGGGTGCCCCACTGTGCAAAGAATGCAGCAAAGCAGTTGGGGGGTGTCATTTGGTGTGCAGACCTGTTGGAGGACAAGCTGACTTGTACTGAACATTAATTGGGCTGTGGATAAGGAATCCAGCCAAGTGCCATAAACCAGCCTCTGGGCTGACTGGCAGAGGTCTCAGCCAATAACAATTCCCCTAAAATACAAGTGTTTGACTGGTTCAGTGTCCAGGGGGTGTAAAGATTAGACCAATGGCTGTTTAGAGCCAGCAGCTTTGAATTGCCTGTAACACCAAGCCCCAAGCAATAAGCCCAAATGTTTGGCTGATGAGCAGCCAAGGTCTGTCCTGTGTTACATCTCAGACACGTGAACACCACGTTGTACCACAGACCAGCAGTGGGTTGCTCACAGAGATGTTGGGGCTGAGCAGCCCCTTCCTGCTGCTGACCTCTCCCCCTGCCTGGCACCAACAGGACTTCTGTGGCCACCAAAGCTGTGACACGCTGGGCGTGGCCGACATCGGCACCATGTGCGACCGCAACAAGAGCTGCTCCGTGATCGAGGACGAGGGCCTGCAGGCAGCCTACACCCTGGCTCATGAACTGGGTAACGCTGGGTCCCTTCCCAAGGGGAGGTCTGCTTCTTCCTGTCCTGCTGCTGGGAGGGGTCATGGCACTGCCCAGCACCGGCATCTCCTGGCTGGGGATCACCACTGAGCCTTGGGGAGATTCTGGCACTGACAAATCTGGGTTGCACCAGCAAAAACACTCAATGGCCAAATTGGTGTAAATTGTTGAATTTCTTCACTGGAAGGGTTGTTGAGTATTGCAAGGGGCTGCCCAGGGAGATGGTGGAGTCCCCATCCCTGGAGTTGTTCAAGAAACACCTGGGCATGGAACTCAGTGCTCTGGGCTGGGTGACAAGATGGGGATCAGTCACAGGTTGGACTTGAGGATCCTGGAGGTCTTTTCCAGCCCCAGTGATTGTATGATTTACCTGTTGTGATGAGCTTAGGCATGGGATCAAGCACGTCTCTGCCTTGGTTTGCCATTCCTGCACTGACTAATTTTTGCCTAGAGAAGCTGTGGCTGCCCCATCCCTGGGAACATTCAGGGTCAGGTTGGACAGGGCATGGAGCAGCCTGGTCTAGTGGAAGGTGTCCCTGTAAATGACAGAGGGTGGAATGAGATGAGCCTTAATTCCCTTCTGTCCCAAACCATTCTGAGTTTATAAAAGTTTGGGCTGTTTTGCCCTGCACACAGCAGCCTTACCACTGAGACAGAGCAAGCAGGTTTTTATTCCTTCTGATTCATGGAAGCAAATAGCTTTGGCAGACATAGGAGCTGCTTGATACATTGCAGATGGTCCCACACCATCTGCTGAGGAGCAGGGCCTGGGGAGCTCAGCTGTGCCATGCCCTCTGCTCCCCAGGCCACGTGCTCAGCATGCCCCACGATGACTCCAAGAACTGTGAGCGGCTCTTCGGGCCCCTGGGCGAGCACCACGTGATGGCCCCGCTCTTCATCCACCTCAACAAGAGCCAGCCCTGGTCCCCTTGCAGTGCCATGTACCTCACCGAGTTCCTGGATGGAGGCCATGGTAAGGCTCCAGTCTGTTGTATTTGTGGGGTTCCCAGATGAAGGAAGGAATGATGAATCTAACTCCTGAAGGCTAATTTAGTATTTTATGATACTATATTATATTAAAGAATAAATATTAAAGAACTTCTACACTATACAGGGGTAGCTTCTGGCACTATACTACACTTCTACACTATACTAAAGAATACAGAAAGGATACTTACAGAAGGCTAAAACATAATAATGAAAACTCGTGACTCTTTGTAGAGCCTCAACACAGCCTGGCCCTGATTGGTCAAAGAGTGAAAACAACTCCCAGCAGAATGCAATGGAACAATCACCTGTGGGTAAACAATCTCCAAACACATTCCAAAGCAGCAAAACCCAGGAGAAGTAAATGAGATAATATTGTTTTCCTTTTCTCTGAGGCTTCTCAGCTTCCCAGGAGAAGAATCCTGGGCAAAGGGATTTTTCCAGACAATATGACTGTGACACCAGTCAGCTACAGCATCTCTCCAAACAGCCTTTTCTTAGCTCAGGCTCTTTGCCATGCCTGGAGGGGGTGTGGGGTGAAGGGGGGGTCAAACCAGACCATGGACAGAGGTGTGGGGTGCCCTGCCTGGTGCAGTCAGTGGCACCAAGGCCTGAGAGCTCCATCTCCAGCCTAACTCTGAGCCTTGCCCAGGTGACTGCCTGCTGGATGCCCCAGCCGAGCCCGTGTCCCTGCCTGCCGAGCTGCCCGGCCAGACAGCCCTGTACAGCCTGGACCAGCAATGCCAGCAGATCTTTGGCAAGGACTTCCAGCACTGCCCCAACACCACGGAGGAGGACATTTGTGCCCAGCTGTGGTGCAGGACAGGCACTGGGGAGCCCCTCTGCCACACCAAGAACGGCAGCTTGCCGTGGGCCGACGGAACCCCCTGCAAAGCCGAGGGGCTGTGCTGGGATGGGCGCTGTGTGCAGCAGGATGCCCTGAAACCCCAGGTAAGGGGACACCAGGGAATGGTGGTGTCCTGATGCCCACCAAATCCTCCCTCTCACTCCCCTCCACAGCTGGACAGGGAAGATTCATGAGTTGAGGTAAAGACTGAGAAATTACTCACCAATCGCCATCACAGGCAAAACAGGTTCAAGTTAGAGATATTAACTGTATTTATTAGTAGCAAAATGATCACGATGAGAAGTAAAATAAGACTGTAAAAACACTTTTCCCCCTCATCTCCCTCCTTCCCAGTTCTCCCTTCTCTCTCCAGTGGTGCAGGGAGGCAAGGAATGGGGGTTGTGGTCAGCTCATCATGGGCTGTTCTTGCTGCTGCTCAGGGAGAGGAGTCAGAGTCCTTCCCCTGCTCCAGCATGGGGTCCCTCCCATGGGAGACAATTCTCCACAAATTTCTCCATGAGTCCTTCCCATGGACACGTTCTCCACAAACTGCTGCAACATGGGTCACTCTTCCACAGGGTCAGTCCTTCCAGGACAGGCTGCTCCACTGTGGGTCTTCCACAGGCTCCCGAGTCCTTCCAGCATGGGCTCCTCTCTCCACAAATCCTGCACCAGCTCAGGTTTCCCACATGGTCACAGCCTCTTTCAGGCCTCCCCCTGCTCTGGCCTGGATTCCTCCATGGGCTGCAGGTGGATCTCTGCACCCCCATGCCCTCCATGGGCTGCAGGGGCAAAGCTGCTTCACAACATTCTTTCCCACAGAATTTTGGGGAAATCTCGGCTCCAGTACCTGGAGGAATCCTTGCCTTTCCTCCTGCACTGCCCTGGGTGTCTGCAGAGCTGTTCCTCTTACATTCTCATTCCTCTCTTCTCTGCACTCACATCTGCCTAATAATTTTTTTTTCTTCTTCTTAATTACATTATCCCCAAGGTCAACAGCACATCTGCTGGGCTCAGCCTTGGCCCGTGGTGGGTCCATCCTGGAGATGGTGTTGGCTCTGCTGGACACAGGGGGAGCTTCTGGCAGCTGCTCACAGAAGCCACCCCTGTATCCCCCTCCACAAACCCCATACAGCTGGGCTGGGGCTTGACCCTTTGGGATTTCCAAATCTCTGACCCCGCCCCTGCTGTCTCTTTGGGTTTGGATTGGGCTGATTTATTTCTGGATGTCTCTCCTTCGTTAATATTTATTACTGGCAAGTCCAGCTCATAGACAAACGTCTGCTACTAAGCCGTGGGCTGGTCTGAACCAAAACAAGCAGAGCGGATCTGCAATTAAATCATGACTTTTTGCCCTGCTGGGGAAATTAGCAGCAGTTTCAGAGTCAGTCAGCAAAGTACTCAAAGCCCAGCTTAACTTGAAGCATGCGAGCAGAGCAGTGGAAGTCAGCACTAACTTTGTGTGAAGTACGTGCCAGAGCGCTTTTCTGGATCGGGGCTGGGGGAGATTTCAGCATTGCTCCAGCCCTGAGCTCGCCCTGGGAGGGAGCAGCTGGGCATGGGCAGGCTCAGGGTGGGCTCAGCAGCTTGTGGTGCCCCTTGCAGGCAGCGCTGGACGGCGGCTGGGGCCCCTGGAGCGCGTGGGGCTCGTGCTCGCGGAGCTGCGGCGGAGGGATCCAGTTCTCGCACCGCCACTGCGACAGCCCCCGGCCCCGGCACGGCGGCAGCTACTGCCAGGGCCAGAGAGCCAAGTACCAGTCCTGCCACACCCAGGAGTGCCCGCCCGATGGTAAGGATGGCAGTGCCCCCGTGCTCCCGCGCCTGCTGCTCCACAATGCGCTACAGGCATTGCTCTGGGAGCTTCCTGCTGGGGGCTGTCACCTTCTGTGGCTGATGGAAACAGTGTGGGATCCCTCCTTTGTGACATTCCTCCTCTGATTGCATGCTCACCCTGTGCTCTCCCTGTCCTTAGCTCGCTCCCACATCTCCGTGATGGCCAGGTACAGCAGCTCCTCTCAGCTTCCCATGGATTTTGGGCCATGTTTCACCTTTCTTTTCAGGGAAAAGCTTTCGGGAGCAGCAGTGTGAGAAGTACAACAGCTACAACTTCACTGACCTGGAAGGGAATCACTTGGAGTGGGTTCCTAAGTACGCCGGAGTGTCCCCCCGAGACAGATGCAAACTCTTCTGCCGAGCCCGAGGGAGGAGCGAATTCAAAGTCTTTGAGGCCAAAGTAAGATTCTTAGAGATGGGAATCACCAAACATTCCTGGTGATGGGAATCACCAAAGTAAGATTCCTTTAGATGGGAATCTCCACAGTGATTCCTGGTGGTGGGAATCACCAAAGTAAGATTCCTTTAGATGGGAATCTCCAAAGTAAGACTCGTGGTGATGAGAATCACCAAAGATAGATTCCTGGAGATGGGAATCTCCAAAGGAAGATTCCTGGAGATGGGAATCACTCCTGTTTTCCCCATGTCAGACCTCATGCCCTAGTTCCCACTGTGCATCCCCTTTCCCAGGTGATCGATGGGACGCTGTGTGGCCCAGAGACCCTCTCCATCTGTGTGCACGGGCAGTGCATCAAGGCTGGCTGTGACCACGTCATTGGCTCCTCCAAGAAGCTGGACAAGTGCGGGGTGTGCGGTGGCAATGGCTCCACGTGCAGGAAAATATCCGGCTCGCTCAACAGATCCAGGTCAGGCACCAGGGAGAAGGTTCTGCAGGGATGAAACATCAGCATCCTCTCTCATTACCCTTTTTCTGTCACTAAAGTTGTAGGCTTGGAATATATTAGCATCCAAGCCCTGCATCCTCAGCTGGCTGGCATTGCAAGAGCCTGGGCTCCTCCCCAGACTCTGGGACTTAAGCTCAGTTTATTTTGGGGCAGAATTATACAAGCCAAGTAGAGCTTATTTCCTAAAATAATAACTGATGTGACGGGCTCAGTAAACCACTGCAAATAAATCTGCTGCCCCAACGAGTTTACAAAACAAGTTTCACACCAGTGCACTGAGTTGGACGCGTATTCAAGGGCTGATTCTGATATAAATGTTCAATAACTTTTCCCTGGGCTTGGGGGTGAATTTGAATGCTGGGACAAGGGCACTGGGGCAGTCACTTCCCTCACCCAACAGATTTGGGAATTCTGCTTTGCTAAAGTGCAGAATTTAAGGCTTTTGTTGGAAAACCGTAACAAATGCCCAACCGCCCGGTTCCATGCAGCGAGGTGACTCACACAGTCAAATTAGATTTCCTAAATGGTTTCCTTCCAGGGAACAGCTGAAACGGGGCTTCCACTCTCCTATGAGTTGTTTGTGGTTGACTAAATGGAGATTAGCACAGGAGCTACAGCCAAGAAGAGATCCCATTAAGATCAGGGTGAGGGAGGGCAGGGTAACGGAGAGCAGAGTTTGACTCAAAGGCTTTTTTCCAAAATACTCTGAACCTAATTACTGACCGCAGCATCCACCATGGGGATCCGTGGAAAATGATCCTGTGCTGGCCCCACAGTGTGAGTCACAGTGCTGAGGGCTCAAGTGAAACCTTCCACGTGCTGTCCTGGGAGCCATGGTGCTCCAGGGATGGGCTTTGGCTGGCTCTGCAGGAAAACATCTCCCTGGCATGGGAATATCCTCTGTATCCTCTGATGGGATTACTTCTGCATTGTAGTGGTGGCTGCAAAACCCTTCAAAAAGTGAGCTGAGAGTGCAGACACTCCCTCCTGTTCTGTTGTTTACATCTATATCTGGATCTGTACCTACATCTGTATTGTCTCTGTCAATAGGTGATGTCACCCTTCAGCATAACCAGTGACAGGCTGTCAATCCCAAACATTTCATCATTTCCAAATATAGGGAGCAAGGGGAATTTCCCACCTAGGCTGGTAATCTCAGGGCTGTCCATTTGATTGCATCACTCATTTTCATACGTAATTCAGAGAACTCTTCCAGCTGAGCTCACATCTAGAACATCTGCAATATTTCCAGCTCTGGAGTGCTCAGGGTTACAGTGGGATTGCTTCAGAGCCAGGATCCTGAGTGCTGTTCCTTACATGAGTGTGCTCTGAGTAAATCTTGCAGAATAACCGTGTCCCTGTGCCCCGTGCAGGTACGGCTACAATGACATTGTCACCATCCCCGCCGGAGCCACCAACATCGACATCAAACAGCGCAGCCACCGAGGGCTCCGGCACGACGGGAACTACCTGGCCCTGAAGACCCTTGAGGGCAAGTACCTGCTGAATGGAGACTTTGCCATCTCGGCCATGGAGCAGGACATCCTCATTAAGGGCACCATCCTGAAGTACAGCGGCTCCATGACCACTCTGGAGAGGCTGCAGAGCTTCCGACAGCTCCCAGAGCCCCTGACCGTGCAGCTGCTGACGATTGCCAGCGAGGTCTTCCCACCTAAAGTCAAGTACACCTTCTTCATCCCCAAGGACGTCCCTTTCAGCAAGCAGAAGGGCAAAGAGAAGAAGTCAGTCAACGTCATCCGACCGATGCTGACCTCCCAGTGGGTGCTGGGGGACTGGTCCGAGTGCTCCAAGACGTGTGGCTCCGGCTGGCAGCGGCGGACGGTGGACTGCCGGGATGTGGAGGGTCAAACCTCCTCTGCCTGCAACAGATCCCTCAAGCCTGAGGACATCAAGCCCTGTGGAGACGTGCCCTGCCCTCTCTGGCGCCTGGGTCCCTGGTCCCCCTGCTCGCAGACGTGCGGCGAGGGCGTGCGGACGCGCAGCGCCTCCTGCATTGACTACGCCGGGAAAATCACCGCCCCCGAGAAGTGCAGCTCACCGGGGCCACCCCCGGCCAGCGCCGCCTGCCTGCTGCGGCAGTGCTGAGCCACGCCGGGCTGCTCGGAGCCCGGGGTGCCACGGGCTGGCACAGCACCGGGGCAGGACTGCGAGGGAGCCACGGGCTGGCACAGCACCGGGGCAGGACTGCGAGGGAGCCACGGGCTGGCACAGCACCGGGGCAGGACTGCGAGGGAGCCACGGGCTGGCACAGCACCGGGGCAGGACTGCGAGGGTGCCACGGGCTGGCACAGCACCGGGGCAGGACTGCGAGGGAGCCGTGGGCTGGCACAGCACCGGGGCAGGACTGCGAGGGAGCCACGGGCTGGCACAGCACCGGGGCAGGACTGAGAGGGAGCCACGGGCTGGCACAGCACTGGGGCAGGACAGCCACGGGCTGGCACAGCACTGGGGCAGGACAGCGAGGGTGCCACGGGCTCCACCACACCAGGGCAGGACAGCGAGGGTGCCACGGGCTGGCACAGCACTGGGGCAGGACAGCGAGGGAGCCACGGGCTGGCACAGCACTAGGGCAGGACAGCGAGGGAGCCACGGGCTGGCACAGCACCGGGGCAGGACTGAGAGGGATCCGTGGGCTGGCACAGCACCGGGGCAGGACAGCAAGGGTGCCACGGGCTCCACCACACCGGGGCAGGACAGCCACGGGCTGGCACAGCACTGGGGCAGGACAGCGAGGGTGCCACGGGCTGGCACAGCACTGGGGCAGGACAGCGAGGGTGCCACGGGCTCTCTCGCCAGTGGTTCGTCCCCACCGCATCGATGTCTACCTCAGAGGGGAGAATAACGGCAGCAAAACAGGGAGGAATCACTTCTTTTCCTTTCTTTCTTCCTTTTCTTTTGGCTGGCTGCTCGCAGGCAAGTTGTAACTTAAAGTGAAAAATAAGCAGATCTGTAGGGTGTTTCCAAAGAGCTGGATGTGGTTGCAGAGTGTTTTTTGAAGGGTTTGCTGGGGTTTGGCACTGGAGAAAATGGGGAGCCTGGTTTGCTGTTGCCCATCCCAGCTGCAGGTCATCCGGGGTGGATGTCTTTGCTGATAAAACTGGGATCTCTTCACAAAAGGCATGGAATGGGTTGCCATCCCCTCCCTGCAGCAGTGTGGATGTCCTTGAGCATGAGGGGTGTTTTATCAGCTGTGGGTTTCACTTGGGAGATAAATTGCTCATGTGAATGGGAGAAGGAATAAGCTGAGAGCCAGATCCTAGCATGAATCAGGCAGGAGGACAGGTGAGAGCTGGTTTCTGCTGGATTTATAATCTACCAGGCAACAAACCTCTGTCTCCAACACCCCAGCATCTGTGGTTGTTCCTAGAGCTGTTACCCCACACCTCTGTTACCCCAGCTATAAAACCAAGGCTTAATTACACCTGATCTGTCTTACAGGGCCACTGTGAGGATTAATTAATTCCTGATTCTGCAGTGCTCTGACTGTGAAAGGCCTATTGTGATGCCCCCTGGAGCAGGCACTCTGGTGTGCCAGCGTTTCCTTTTTCATCCTTGTCCATCAGTCCCCTGTGGGCTCATTTTTTTCATCTCTGCTGTAATTTTGGAGATAATTCACTAGCCTGGTTTGCAGCAGGGATGAGCCCAGGATCTGTAGATCATGCCAGAGGTGACCAGTGCTGTTCTTCACCTCTGCTTTCCTGGGATATTTGAGAATGCTCAGATCTGGTGCCAGCTCCAGCCTTTATTGAGCAGTTCTCAGTCAGAACCAAGCCTGGCAAGGCTGGAGCTGCTCTTTCCCAGTGGGAAGCAGCCCCAGCCCTCTCCCCAGCCCAGCTGCTGCCTGGCCCCAGCACAGATGGCTGTTCAGCCCCTGAACTTTGCCCTTTCCAAAGCAATTGCTGGCCATGTGCTGGCAGCAGCCTGTGCCTGGGGAGCAGGGATGGAATTTGGAAAGATTTTGCTGTTGCTGCATGAGCAATTCAGTATCTCCAGGCTCCTCTTATACCCTGCCTTGGCTTCCTTTTTGGCAGCAAAATGTTGAATTTCCAGTGGGATCTGCCTTTTTCTCATAGGAAGGGGAGGAGGGCTGGAATTTTTGATGTTTCAGATTCCCCATTCACATTTATGGAGCAAATCCTCTTCCTTGCCCCTTTTGCCTGAGCAAGCCCAGCTCGTGTGTGACCCTTTCCTGGCTGTCCAGACAGGTGTGGAAGGGGATGGTGGGATGAGCTGCTCCTCTGAAGACAGAAACCTCACTATTCACCTGAAAACATGAAATATTCCTGTTTTATCTCCCATACATCATTTCTATCAAAACCACAGGAGCTACAGCCCAGGATTGAGGGTATTGAGTGCTTGGTTCCTTTGTTTTTTTCAGGAAAGGAAAAAAAACCTGAAGGCCAGCTGCAGAGTTTGGATGCAGAGCTGTTTGGGCTGTGGTACAGACCTACCTTTGGGCAATGTTCTACATCTGCTAATTAATCTCTGGAATTTAAGTTCTAACAAATAGCTGGATGCTAAAGTCATGTAGCCTTGCAGGGTTATTTTCTTTTTCCCCTCTGAGTCTGCAAGGGTTTTAAACTCAAAGCCAGCATGTGTTTCCTCTCCAGTGTCAGCACCAGCATTTGGGATGGGTCAGGAATATCAGTCTGAGACAGTGCCAAGGAAAATGTCTGTATTTATCACCCAGGGTAATGTGTGCATGCCAAGGGGCTTTTCCAGGTTTTTTATAATCACTGTGTGGCTGCTCCTCTGGAGCTTCTTTGATGTAAAAACTCCTTGTTTAGGGCAAATCCTGCTGCTTTTCCAGCCAGGAGGAAGGTGGGGATCCCCCAGGAGGGGGGACCAGAGGCAGTGATGCTCTGTTGAGGTGTGGGTGATGCTAAGTGGAATTCCTGCCCCAGACTTCTGTAAAAACAAGTAGCCTTTACTCTGGTTTAAGTCAAAGAGGTTTTATATATTAGGCTATATATATATGTGTATATATATATGTTTCCCTTCAGTGAAGGATTGTAGCAATGTACTGAGCCTCTTGTGTTAGGTATTTATTACAAATTTCTGTTTGGTTTTGTACAGTAGCTGTCTGGAAAGGAGAAAAAAAAAAGAAGAAGGAAAAAAGAGATTAAAAAGACTGTGTTTTAACGTGCTGCTCCCACATCCCCTCTCTGGAAGCTGCAGGGAGCTCAGAGAAGGGATGTCTTTGCTCATTGTTTATCCACTCTGGTATCTGACTGGTGTTTCCCTCCTCCCTGCTGTACCAACCAAGCTGTGTAAGCATAACAAACCCAACCAAAATGAAGCTTTGGAATTCATCTTAAGGAGAGGGGGGAAAATACAATTTTCAGATTTTTAGCCTGTTGTTTGTATTTGTTTTTAATTTTGAAACCAGTCTGTTTGTGGCTCTGCCTTTACCCCTCAATAAAGGACTTCCTGCCTTTTATCTCTTTGCATTTGTCTTTATTTGCCCTTTTCTCAGGACTGTTATTATCTCCATCCCAGAGAGATTTAAAATCTCTCTTTTCCGTATCTTATTGATAATAAATGGTTCATTCAGTTTTAAGATGCTGAACCAAAATATTACATGAGAGAATAGACAAAACCCACAGAGCCAGAATTATTCTGCAGAAATTTGGAAGCAACTCTGTTTTGCAGAAGCCTTATGAACACCTGCCTCTTTTCTATACATATACAGTATATCTGTAATGTATATATTGTATATTATTATAGATAATATAGTATAGTATAATATAGTATAATATACTACATCATGGTATAGATATTATATTATATTATATTATATTATATTATATTATATTATATTATATTATATTATATTATATTATATTATATTATATTATATTATATATATCATATATCACATTACATTACATTATATTATGATATCACATCACATTATATTATAGTATATTTTATTATAGTATAATATAGCATATTTATATTATATTATAGTATAGTATATTTTATTATACTATAGCATTATTATATTATATTATATTATATTATATTATATTATATTATATTATATTATATTATATTATATTACATTCACAGTTACTATTATTACTATTATAACCATTACATTATACCATTATTATAATCTACAATACATATATATTATACATTATTATAATATATTATACATTTTATAATATATATTATACCAATCTATAATATATTATACATATATAAACTGTATATTATATACATTATATAATATATAATTATATTTTTATATATATTATGTACCTTATTCTAATATATTATAAATATACAAAAATTTGCATATACACACACACACACACAAAATTGTATTATTCTAATATTCCACATGCCATTATTATTGTCTATATAATGGGGTTTTCCCTGCACATCTGCAGCCAGAAAATGCTGCAGAGGCTGCCTGTGCTCACCCAGCACGGGTTAAGTCAGCACAGGACGTGTCCCCACGTTCATGGGCACTGCCCCCGCTGCCACCCTGCTCCAGCCAGGTGTGACTTTCATTTCAGGTGACTTCCTTGGCCCTGCCTTGCAGCTCATTATGGTGGCAGCAGCTCATGAAGGTGACAGCCTGCCCTGGCTTTTCCCCACATTTTTGCTTCCTTGTTTTGTTGCCATTGCTGGGTTTGAGTTGAATAATTTCAAACAATGCCACAAGGCTTTGGGATATTACCAGGTAGGGGAAAAGTCCTTAATTAAAGATATTAGTGTAACCATCATAATTTAACTTAAAAGAAAAAAAGTAGTGGGATAAGAAAATGACAGTGGGGTGAGAAATGAACCTTAGGGGAACAGGGGTGTCCATGATGGCACCACAGAGACAATGGGGAGCAGCAGGCTCAGATGGATCTCTGCAGTCCCAGCAGGGCTGGGATCAGATGGATCAGATGGGCATATTTATTTCCTCTTGAAAGGCACTTCCAGAGGATGCAGGATGCCCAGACTTCTCCCCCAGGCATGAGCATTACCAGCTCTGTGTTGAAGTGGAGCTTTGCTCCTTGATCTCAAGAGCTTCTCCCTCCAAGGACTGGGCTCTCCTGATCTCCAACCCCAGCCATTGCTGGACAGTTGCTCCCCCTTATCCCTGTGCTAAAACTGTTCTCTATTTCAATGGTTTTCCTCTCTCCTGGGTCCATCCCTCCCTCCCCTTGTGTCTGTGGACAGCAGTCAGACCTCTCCCAGCCTTGCTTTGCTAAACTCTGCAAGGCTCACCTCATAAAACACCCTCCTCAGCTCTGGGCTGAATTTATTATCCCTGGACAGAAGGGACCACGGTGTCCCAGCAAGGTCACACCAGCACCTGCTGCTTCAGCCACAAATCCATCCTTATTCCTGATGAAATCATCCTTCCTGCCCTGTCCTAGAACCATAACATCCCTTTTCTGCCCTTATCCTCTGCTCAGCTCATCCATCTTGGTCTTACCACCCCTCTGCTCTGTTAGATCCCACTTTCCCCACACAGATACCTGATCAATCCCTCCTCAGGTGCCCAAGCAACCCTCTGGTTCCTTGGCAATGGCATTTCCGAGGGGCTGTTGCAATTCTGAGCTTTTTAGAAAGGTTTCTCTCCTAAATTCCTGCTTCAACCTCCTCACCTGCCAACTAGGATGCTTTAACCCTCAGCACTACACTCACTGAGGGAAAGGAAAAGCAATTCCAGGTCTGAAAGAGGACACAGACCCCAAATCCTCCCCATGCTGAGAGAAAATCAGGAGTTTCCAAAGAGAGGAATCAGCAGGATGGAGTTAAAGCAAATTAACTGAGCCCTGGAGACCACAACAGGCAGGAGGGTGGAGAGGAAACAGCTCCTGCAGCCCGGTGGTAAATTCAGGAGTAGGCAACAAGTCCCTGAGTGTGGGAGCAAAGCTGTTTTCCCTCAGGAGCTGCTGGGTCAGGGAGGTGAGAGCAAGGCTGTGCAGGGAAGGTGTCACTTGCTGTGCTTGTAAGGAGGAATCCTGGCAGGCGCAGGCTGCTGGGAGTGCAGTGCCTGCTCCAAGAGCTGCTGAAGCACAGGAAAACACATCCCACAGGCTGCAAAACGAGGGTGAAGCAGCTTCCAGCCAGAAATGGCACCCTCTGGGTGCTTGAATGAGGTAAGCAAGGGAGAGATTCCAGGATTAAAGAAAGGGGCAGATCCCAGGGATGGATGGGAGATACACCTGGGTGTTTTCTGAATGTATGGGGAAACAGAATATCTGTTTAGACAGAAAAAGAAGGCTTTAAGGGCATGGCACAACCTCCAGTCACTCCCCTCATGCTGCAGACAGGAATTTCATAGAAAGCTGTTTTATACCCATCAAATTCCAGGAGGTTCAGCCCAGGAACTCCTGAGATCCCTCAATGTCCCTATAAGAGAGCAGAAGGTGCACAGAGCAGTTTTATCACTGAATTACTCAGTGTTTATATCGGTGTTGCTCCATCTACATTCACAAATCAATCCCAGAATATTGTAAAATGCATGTAAGAGCAAATCCCATCACTGGGCAAATACTAGGAATCAGGATTTGGCATTTCTCAGCCTCTCAGTGGGAAACTGAGAGTAATAAAGGGCAACCCAGTCACTCAGGAAACCTGAGCAGGTGTGAATCAACACAGCTCCTCCTCTGGTTTTTCTCCTCCCTGGCTCTGGGAAACACTGGAAAACCTCTGCAGGTATCCAGGGCTGATAAAATGCTGTTAATAAGGGGGAAGCAGCTGAGGTCTGAGCAGGCTGATGTGCCCCTGCACAGTGATGATGTGTGCAGGGCTCTTTTCTTTTCCAATCAAGTCAGATCATCTTGCATACACAGCACTGGAGACTGAAAGCAAACAAATTTCATAGTGCTTTTATAAAAGCTATCAATAAAAGGACTGAAACAGTTCTCTTCCTACCTGCATCACTTTTACCAGGTTTTAACATGGCATAAAGGAGAGAGTCTTTTATAAACACAGTCAGCTGGAACCTGGTACTGTCTCAGAAAAATTATTTGGTTTATTTTCCAGTAGCATCCTCAGATCCCCAGGGTTATGTGTAACATGTAGGAGAGGTTTCATGAATAAAACTTGCCAGCTGAATGCTCTTAGTGTCTGCTCTTAGCTTCCCTGCACACAGGAATGACTAGTTAATTACTGAATTAATTCTTTCAAAAGAAAGTCAAGGCAGTTCTTTATTTTGGAGTTTTATGGCTTATTTCCAGGTCACACGGAGCAGGTTTGAAGACTGTTGGTTTTGACAGTGAGGACACAGACCTTGCTTAATTTTACCTTTACTTAATTTAAATTTTACTTAATTTTACTGTCTTCCAGACCCAAATTTGTGCAGTTTAGACCCATTTTCCCTCCTGTGCAAAGCCCATCACCTGCTCAGAGCAAGTTTCAAGCTGGATACAAGCACATGTGACAACCCAGAGCACTGAGAGTCTCTGCTGGGCTCACCTGACTCTTTATTCATGAAATTGCAACAAATCAGCATTTTTAGGCAATTTTAAGGTTCCAACACATCTAGGAAGTCAGCAAGAAAAGGCACATCAGATTCTGCATCTGCAGGAACCAGCACTGGCTCTCAGTTGACTAAAATCACTCATTCTACAATTTCACCATCAAAAAGCCCTGATCAAGACTTTTCAGAGCTTTTTGAAGCTAAGGGATGGCAGCCTGAGGTTTTTTCCATAATCCTCTGTGAATCAGGAGTTACCATGGGTAGCCAGGAGCAGATTTCCTTGAAATTTATGTCTCATTAAAGTGGAAACAGCACCTGCAGACATGTAATGAGCTGAAATTGGTGAGATTTTACTCCTGCTTTCCACAGGAGTGGATTGCACCGGGAGGCTGCATGTGTCAGGATTGCAAGAGAGAACCCTGGGAGCACAAAACCAGTGTAAGGGGAGAAGTGAAATGAGAATTAAGAGCCCAACTCTCTGCCCAGTTGTGTAAGGGATCATCTAAAAGGATCCCTGAGTTTTCACAACAGCACAAGGGGAGTTTGGCCCCTTTTCTTTTTGCTGATGGAGCAGCATGGCTTTTCCAGGGACAGGTTTAAATTTTTTACTGCTGATTAACGCTTTTGGACTGTGGCCCTCAATCTGTTTCCTGCTTCAATTTACTGAGAGCTCATCACCAAAAACAACAAACCCAAACCAACAGAAAACCACGCCATAAAACAATCCACAGAGGAAAGGGTTGCGTTCATCCTGTTCTAAAGCTGTGTACATCCGAATTAGTGCAGATTTGGATAAATTATGGGCAGATTAATTAGAGACTCATTAAAGTTGATTGGCTGCAAACTGGTGAGTCGTTTGGGAGGCTTTGGGAGCTGGGGTACCCCATGTTTGGGGAGGGCAGAATGCCTTGATATCCTGCGGCTGGAGGATGCAGGAGCAGAGCATCCCGGTGGCCGGGGATGCACGGCTGGAGCATCCCTGTGCCCCGGGGCATCCCGGTGCTCGAGGGGATGCACAGCTGGAGCATCCCGGTGCTCGGGGCATCCCGGTGCTCGGGGGATGCGCAGCTGGAGCATCCCGATGCCCGGGGGTGCACGGCCAGATCATCCCTGTGCCCCGGAGCATCCCGGTGCTCAGGGGATGCACGGCTGGATCATCCCTGTGCCCCGGAGCATCCCGGTGCTCGAGGGGATACACAGCTTGAGCATCCCAGTGCCCGGGGCATCCCAGTGCCCAGGGGGTGCACGGCTGGAGCATCCCAGTGCCCCGGGGCATCCCGGTGCCCGGGGGGGCAGTGCACGGCTGGATCATCCCGGTGCCCTGGAGCATCCCGGTGCTCAGGGGATGTACGGCTGGAGCATCCCGGTGCCCGGGGGGTGCACAGCTGGATCATCCCGGTGCCCCGGAGCATCCCGGTGCTCAGGGGATGTACGGCTGGAGCATCCCGGTGCCCGGGGGGTGCACGGCTGGAGCATCCCGGTGCTCAGGGGATGCACGGCTGGATCATCCCGGTGCTCAGGGGATGCACGGCTGGATCATCCCAGTGCTCGAGGGGATACACAGCTTGAGCATCCCGGTGCCTGGATCATCCCGGTGCCCGGGGGATGCACGGCTGGAGCATCCCGGTGCCCAGGGAGTGCACGGCTGGAGCATCCCTGTGCCCCAGGGCAGCCCGTGCTCCAGAGATGGTGTGAAAAACACGTTTACTCTCTTGTGAAAGTGTAAAAAGTTTAATAAAGGGTAACAGGAGGCAAGGCTGTGTAAAGGTGATTACGGCCGGGTGCACCTTGGCACTCAGCTAGGACTACACTATCACTTTCGGGGATACTCTTTAAATAATTTTTTCTTTAGACCAGCCTGTTGCATATTCATACATCTTTATGCATAGTGAACTTTTTTTTCAATCTAGTTTACATATTCTAAGAACTGTTTAGCATGGTTCTTCTTTGGGTTTGCCATTTTAGAGCACGTGTATTCTTTGGCTGTGGTTTTAGTCCTTTTTTTATTACTTCTAGTTTTGGGTCTTGGTCCACACTGTCTTCAGATGGTGAGTGGGCAGATCTGTAGTAGGTGTCTTGATCTTATGTTCATTGGGTGTTCCCCACCCAAGCAGGCATTTTAACACAAGCAGCTATCTCACTACTGTCTAAGCTCAATTAACAACAGAAATAAAAACAGTGTCTTCATAACAAAGTTACTTTTAACACCACACATACAAAATCCACTTTAATATTTGCAAAAAGCCAATATTATAATGTGTATCTACAACAGCTGGATGCACAGCTGGGGGCATACACTGCCCAGTCCCTGCTGGCTGCCTGTCCCTGTGTCCCTCGTTCCCCGGTGCCCCTCACTCCCTGGTGCCCTGCGTCTCCCAGTGTCCCTTATTCCCCCTGTGCCCCTCATCCCCTGGTGCCCCTAATTCTCCCCATGCCACTCACTCCCCAGTGCCCCCCGTTCCCCCCATTCCCCAGTGCCCCTCACTCCACCCATGCCACTCACTCCCCGGCGTCTCTCACTCCCCCTGTGCCGCCCGCTCTCTGGTGCCCCTCATTCCCCCAGTGTCCCTCGTGTCCCTCATTCCCCCTGTGCCCCTCATTCCCCACTGCCCCTCGCTCCCCTGTGTCCCTCATTCCCCCTGTGCCACTCACTCTCCAGTGCCCCTCATTCCACCCATGCTGCTCATTCCACGGTGTCCCTCATTCCCCCAGTGTCCCTCGTGTCCCTCATTCCCCCTGTGCCCCTTGTTCCCCTCTGTCCCTTGCTCCCCAATGTCCCTCATTCCCCCGTGCCCCTCATTCCCCCTGTGCCCCTCGTTCCCCTGTGCTCCCTTCTCTATAGTGCCCCTCATTCCACCCATGCTGCTCATTCCCCTGTGCCCCTCATTCCCCACTGTCCCTCATTCCCCCATGTCCCTCGCTCCCCCTGTTCCCCTCACTCCCCCATGTCCCTCATTCCCCTGTGCCACTCATTCCCCCATGTCCCTCATTCCCCCTCTGCCCCTCACTCCCCCATGTCTCATTCCCCCGGTGCCCCTCGCTCTCCACTGTTCCTCATTCCCCCTGTGCCCCTCGTTCCTCTCTGCCCCCTGTTCCCCCGTGTCCCTCATTCCCCACTGTCCCTCGTTCCCCCGTGTCCCTCATTCCCCCTGTGTCCCTCATTCCCCCCGTGTCCCTCATTCCCCCTGTGTCCCTCATTCCCCCGGTGCCCCTCGCTCTCTGGTGCCCCTCATTCCCCTGTGCCCCTCATTCCATCCATACCGCTCATTCCCCAGTGTTCCTCACTCCCCCTGTTCCCCTCATTCCCTCATGTCCCTCATTCCCCCTGTGCCCCTCACTCCCCCATGTCTCATTCCCCCGGTGCCCCTCGCTCTCCGGTGCCCCTCATTCCCCCTGTGCCCCCTGTTCCATGTCCCTCATTCCCCACTGCCCCTCATTCCCCGTGCCCTCGCTCCCCGGTGCCCCCGCTCCGGATGGCACAGGGCAGGTCGCTGCAGCCCCGCTCTCTGCCCGGTTCCTCACACCAGCGCTCCATCCCCTCCCTGCTGGGGTGCTGCAGGCCCTGCTCAGCCTCCGCCGGGCAGCACTCACACCCCGCTACCCCGCTGGGGGACACTGGGGCCCCGTTCTCCCCGTGCTGGGGGACACCAGAGCCCCTCTACCCTCCGTGGGGCGCAGCAGGGCCCGGCTGGGTGCAGCAGGACCACGTTTGTCCCCGTTGGGGTTCACTAGAACCCCGTTTCCCTCCGCTGGCATAGAGCAGGACCCTATTTCTCCCCGTGGGGCTTCACTAGAACACCATTTCCTCCTGCTGGGGCTCACCAGGGCCCCGTTTTCCCCCGTTGGGGTTCCCTAGGAGCCTGTTTCTCCCCACTGCAGTGCAGCAGAACCCTGTTTCCTCCCGCTGGGGCTCACTAGGACCCCGTTTCCCCTCGTTGGGATGCAGCAGGATCCCGTTTCTCCCCGCTGGGGTTCACCAGGGCCCCGTTTCCCCTCGATGGGTTTCCCGCGCTGGGTGCAGCAGGAACCCGCTGGGGTTCCCCGTTTCCCCATTCCCCATTTCTCTCTCTCCCCATTCCCGGTTTCTCTTTCTCCCCGCTGGGGTTCTCCGTTCCCCCGTTTCTCGCTCTCCCCATTCCGTTCCCCGTTCCCGTTTCTCTCTTTCCCCGTTCCCGTTTCTCTCTCCCCATTCCCCGTTTCTCTCTCTCCCTCTCTCCCCGTTCCCGTTCCCCCGTTCATTTCCCCGTTTCTCTCTCTCCCCGTTCCCGTTCCCCGTTCACCTCTCTCCCCGTTCCCCGTTCGTTTCCCCGTTCCCCGTTTCTCTCTCCCCGTTTCTCTCTCTCCCCGTTTCTCTCTCTCTCCGTTTCTCTCTCTCTCCCCGTTTCCCCGTTTGCCGGTTCGTTTCCCCGTTTCTCTCTCTCCCCATTCTCCGTTTCCCCGTTCCCCGTTTCTCTCTCTCTCCCGTTTCCCCGTTCCCCTCTCTCTCTCTCTCCCCGCGGGGTGCCGGTTCCGCCGCCGCCGCCGCTCTGTGCGCAGGCGCGGGGCCCCGCCCCCGCCGCCGCTCGCGGTGCATTGTGGGACACAAACAAAGTGCCCGGGCGGCGCGCGCGGGAGCTCGGACGGAGGCGCGCGCGCTCCCCCCTCCCCCCCGCGCCCCCCCCTTCCCCCGCGTGCACGCGCAGCGCGCGCGCCCCTCACGCCCCTTCGCGCGGGGGGGTCGCGCGCCCCCCGCTCTCTCCCCCCCCCCCCCCGCCCCCCCCCCCCTCCCCCGGGTTTCCCGCGCGCCGCCCGAGGGGGAGGCGGCGGCCTCCGCCCCCCCCGACAACATCCCGCTCATCCCGGTCAGCCCGCCGCCTCCCGGCCCCGCCGTCATGGCCCCCAGATAGCGGCCCGGCCTCACCGACCGCCCGCAGGTAACCGGGGAGCGCGGCCGGGCCTGGAGCGGGAGGGGGCCGGTCGGTGGCGCGGCGGCCGCTGGTGCCCCTCGGGGGCGGGGGGCGGGAGGGATCCGGCTCCGGCCCCTCTCCCTCCCTTTCAGACCCGTCCCGGCCCTTCCCGTCCCGTCCATTCCCCCGTGGCTCCCGTCCGTGCCCCGCGGCCCCGGGGCTGCGCTCGCCCCCCGGGGGATCCCATTGCGCGGTGCACAGCCGCTGTGTCCCCCTCCCGCGGGGCCGTGTCAGCCCCGCGCCTCGCCGAGCGTTCCCGGGCGGGGGTGTCTCCCGTCTGAGGGTGTCACCTTTCTCCGGGGGTGTCCCCTGTCCCTTCTGCCGCTGCCTGGGGGTGTCACCTCCCTCTGGGATGCCCCTGCCCCGCGTCCCCGTGTTCGGGGTGTCCCCCGTGCCGGTGCTCTCCCCGCCGGGGTGTCCCGGCCCCGGGGGAGCCGCCGTGGCTGCCGGAGCCTGCGGGTGCACACGCGAACCTGGAGTTCGCAGGGCTGTGGGGGGGAAGTTGTGTTGTTTCCTGCATCCCAACGGGATACCTGCTGCCCCCAGTGCCGGCTTATGGGAGGAAATAGAGGGATTCCCACTAGCCGTGAGGCACAGCTTCTGTGCCTTTGTTGTTGTTTGTTTTTTTCCCTACAACAGCCCCTTCTGCACATTCCTCAGTGTCCATCTGCCAGGGTCTGCTGCTCTGCCTCTGTGTCCACGCACCATGAGGGTGTCACAGTGCTCATCTGCCAGGAACTGCTTCGTGTTTTTCTGCTCTCCTTCCATCTCTCCAGAGTCATTTTCCTATATAAACACGATCAGCAGGTTCTGGGAGGGTATCATCTGTTTCTTGCTTGCCAAAAGCCTGGTGTCTCCTTTAACACACCCAGGGTACTGGTGCCTCCCAAAATCTGCTGGACCTCTTTCCATGGGGTCAAGCACAGCCTGTTAAATCCCACACCTCAGGGGGCTCCTGCCTGGCTGCAAAAGCTGCTGAGGTTTCCCCCCACCCACTGAGACACATCCTCCTCCAAAGCCTAAGGGATGAGTCCTCCACCCATCCTGTGTGCTGTGGAGCCTGCTGTGCCCACTGCTGAGGGCTGTGTGTCCCCTCCTGCATCCTTGCTGATGTGTTTGCACCCCCAGGGCAGGTGCAGCCTTGCTGCAGGCAGGCATTCCTCATGCATGTGGAGGTTTCTCCATGAGTCCTTTCACATCTTGAATGTTCCCACAGATGCCCAGTGCCAGCTGTTCCTGTGCTTGCTCCCATCACCTCCTGCATGTGCCAGAGAGGTCAGCCCTGTTCCCATCTCTGCTCTCCTTGGCTGCCTGTTGCATCTTCCATGGCTGAAACTTCCCCCTTTTCCTTCCTGGGCCCTGCTGATCCTGCAGTGGGAGACTCTCAGGTTAAGCCTGCCTTGGTTTTTGCTTTGACTTTGGGGTTTCCTTTGCTGAGCAGTCCAGCAGAGTAAAATCAAGTAGTGTGTGTACTTCCTAGGTATCAGCACATTCCATGAGTCTAAAATACCATCACTTTCTCTTTTTCTGGTCATAGAAATAATTTGTCCACTCCAGGCCCTTCCAGTGCCTGAAGAGTTTCCAAGGCAAGCAGGAGAGTGACTTTTGACAAGGCCATGGAGTGACAGGACAAGAGGGAATGGCTTCAAATGACAGAGGGCAGGGTTAGATGGGATATTGGGAAGGGATTCTTCCCTGTGAGGGAGGTGAGGCCCTGGCACAGGGTGCCCAGAGCAGCTGTGGCTGCCCCTGGATCCCTGGGACTGCATTCTGGGCCAGGCTGGACAGGGCTTGGAGCAGCCTGGCCTAGTGGAAAGTGTCCCCTGGGCTAGTGGAAGGTGTCCCTGCCCATGGCAGGGGAGTTGGACATGATCCTTAAGGTCCCTTCCAACCCAACTGTTTTGTGATGTTTCTAGAATCACTACTGTCATCATCTGGTACTCTGGGTTTGCCATACCCCTGTGGGGAGATTCTCAGTTTTCCTAGTCACACGTTTGCCCCTGCTTTCTTTCTGTGCTTCTGCCTGATAGGAAGCTTTTCCTTTCCCTTTTAAAAATTTTTATTTTATTTATTCTTGGGGTGTATCCACCAGGTATCCACATGGCAGCTCTTACTGAGGTAGAGGTCACCCAGTTCACTCCTGAGCTGGTCCCTGGCTCCGAGCTGGACGTTTCCATCGATGAGGTGCTGGTTATTTGTCACATGTGGCACTGCTCTGTGGACCCTGCAGGGTGGTGCTGAGTGGGATTGAGTCCTGTGCAGGCAGGTCACACATCAGCACCCAGGAGTCTCTCAGGGAATTGGGAGTGCAATGTGCTTTTCTTCTGCCCTCGAGGTCTGCTACTGCAGCTTGATGTCTGCACGTGGTGCAGATCCAAGGTGTGATGAGCCTGGGGACCTTGCCTGGGTTTAAGTGCAGCTGTTGAGGAGGTGGAGCTGAACCTGGCAGCTCAGACACAGCTCTCCCAGTGTAAATGCCTCCACTGATGTCCAACTGTTTACTCCAGGAACCAGTTACAATGCTCTAAGTGCCTCTCCCTTGGGACTACTTCTGTTTAAACAGCTGGTTTTAATCCAAAGCTTTAATTGGTGCTGACACTCCAAGCAGTGTCTTTCCATGGGAAGGGAATTTCCAGTCCCACTTTAGTCTCCCCAGGTGGATGATGCATGGATGCTGAGGGAGGATCATGCTTGGGGGGTTTTGTCCTGGTTTTATTTACAGCGTGAGAGAATTCCTGCCTCTCTGACTGTGAGGTTTGGAGGGGGGAGACTGTCCTTACATATTCCTTCTGCAGTACGTAAGAGGAGTAGTCAGAGGGTGAAACTGAACCCTTGCCATGTTTGTTGCAACAGGAGGTTAATCATAAACTCTGGCACTTTCCAAAGGGGTGCTTTCATTCTGCAGTGTTGGTGGAGAATTGTGCTGCTCCGAGGGTCGGCTCGGCTGTTTGCCAAGAGGACCTAGAGCAAAACAGCTTCCCCTGTCTGAGGCTGAACAACCACCCTGATGTTGGGTTTGGTTGTATCCCACAACTTGCTGGAAGGAGATTTTGTGTCTTTATGGCCTTTCTGTGGAAGGATGTGCGGTGCTTATGGCTGGTGAGGTGTTTGTGTGGCCAGCATCAAGTCTTGAGTCCTTCACACTTGTGTGGGGTATTTCACATCAGTATTTCGCTGGCCTCACCCGTTCTATCTGCTAAACTTGTTTTTCAGTGAGCTTGGAGAACATCTGAGTGTATTCCTAGGAGAACATCTGGTGATATATGTAGCTTCACTCCTTTTAGGGATTGTAATCCACTAGTTTAAAGAAAAAGAAAATGAACCTGTGACAAAGCAATGGTGCTTTTGCTGCCATGTGACGAGGAAGGAGATGTCCCCTGACGTAGAAGGGATTGTCTGTTGACATTCTTCTCCCTCTCCCGGTTATAAGTAGGTTATCCCTGCTCAAATTATGCAACTGTGCAGACAGCCAGACTTCAGGAATTCCAAATACTTCAATGTGTCAAGTGCTGACTTCTAAATTAAATGCCACGGTTGCAGAGCGTGTTCACAGTCTGTCGCTTGAAATACGACATCAATCTTGGAATCGCGTGTGGCTGAGAAGGGGCAGCAACTTAATT
Source organism: Fringilla coelebs (assembly GCF_963513975.1). Taxonomy (NCBI): domain Eukaryota; kingdom Metazoa; phylum Chordata; class Aves; order Passeriformes; family Fringillidae; genus Fringilla; species Fringilla coelebs. The sequence goes on from NC_140051.1 coordinate 5,488,397, forward strand.
GCTTGTTTCTTCCAAGAAGTGTTGTGTGAGGCTGCAGGAGCCAAACTGGGTGGGAGATGTGCCTCTACCTGTGACACTGTTTCCATATGGAAGTCAGCAGTTACAAGCAGAAAAAAAACTACTGAAAACATTGATTTATGTAACGAATTGAAATGCTTCATTCTCTGGCTGTGGCTGTTGCCTCAAAGATGCAGTTTTCAGCATCTACATCTAATTAAATAGTTGTGTGCTTATTGCTAAGTAAACATAGGAGTCCGTCACTCCTTGCCTGGGAGAGCAAATTGATTCTCCTAATGGTTTCAGTGGATGAAAGCAGGTGTCTAGGACTGCTTTGTGTAAGGTGCTGAAATGAAATGGTGGTGGTAGGAAATGAGCTGCAAACCTGATAAAATGGGGTGACAGGAAATGTAAACGCTCAGCATTTCATTCAATTCTTACATTCCATTTAATCAAGTGAAGGAAGTGACTTTAACTGTGCATTATTTGTAAATATCGTGTTCTTAATGCCTTCCACTTCAGAGCTGGTGAAATCATTATTTCACATGAGCACATTTAGCAGAGGATGTGAACAATGGGATAATAAGTGCTGCAAAAAGTGTGTTGGGCTCAGCATGTGGTCTGTGACAGTGGCCAGGAGTAAATCATTAGGGGAGAGTGGAGCAGCAACCCCGGGCAGCTCAGGCATCATCCCCAGCTCCTGGTTTTGAGGTGGCCTGAGCAAGGGGTCTGAGCTGGCAGTGCCTGTTGGACCTGTCCTGGAGGGCATTGCCTAAACATTTCCAACAGTTTATACCTGGAGCTTCCACAAAATACCCTGTGAATACCCTCAACTTGTACAAAAATAATACCTGGCTTCTGGGGTTTTTTTTGCTTCTTTTTAGTCTGTAATCTCATTGAATCCCTCATACTTTTTGTAGTATGAGAAGGAATAAAGGATCTTTTTTGCATCAGCACCTCATTTGTGATTTTACAGGTCTCAGTGTTCTCAGTTTTCTCTCTTTGGGTTCTTTTCCTTTTCCAAGCTGCATTGTCCCAGTCTGTTTAGTACATCTGTCTGCAGAGGCAGCTCTTCATCACTTGGTTTTTTTTTTTTTGAGCTCTGCTATTGTTTTGAGGTGATTTGGCCACAACATTTGTTTGTTTGCTTTACCCAAGAAGACTGAATAAAGGGAGATGTGCTTTCTAATAAAGGGATACTTTGTAGCTCCTCTGTGATAATATTATAAACATTTACTATGTGTAATGTTTTATATTCAAAGTGCAAATGAACACAGGAATCATAGTGAGAGATATTGTAGTGGAAATACAGATACTAAAGAAGATCTTAGTTTACAAATACAGCTACAGATGGCCGTTGATAAGGAATTTTCTATTTGGGTATTACCAAGAGAGCATTATGGAAAAAACTACAGTTGTGGTGGATACTTGCCAGAGTTAAGTGTGGAGGCACTGGAAGCCTGAAGATGCCATGGAGACCTAAGAGTCCCAGAAATGACTCGTGGTGGGTTAAGGGACACATTGCTCCCATGTTAGGGACAGATACTGACAGTGTTGAAGCTCTGTGGTCTGACAGTTCCTGCAGTTTTCTTTCAATGTCTTGTTTTGGTTGTTTTAAGTGGATAAATACCCCTGTTTTGAAATACCTACTGTGAGAAGTTTCTGTAAAATGTTGTTAAAGATGCTGGAGGCTTAAAAAAAACCCACAAAACTCTCCTTATGCCCAGCACAAACTGTGGATATGGTTCTGCCAGGCCAGCTTTGGCCATACAAGGGCAGACAGCTCCAGCCTGTGGAGTTGCTGCTCACCTGATAAGGTGATTTGTGGATAAATACAAGCACTTTTAGATTTTGGAGCCAAGAAGAACTCCTTTTAGGCATTTATCTGCATAAATGAGTCATTAGGAAAATAAAGGTACACGTAGTGCTGAAAGGGTGATGACACAACCACATTCCTGCCTTGCTTGAACTTGTTGAGGATTCTTTCTAGCTGCTTCCGTTGGAAGGTGGCTGTTGTTGATGTGTCTGTGACACCTTGGCTGCTGGCAGCAGTCCCTGCTGGCTGGGTCAGCAGTGCCTGTTCTCCTCCCTGGATCACACAGGATCTGAGACTTTGCCTTGATCTCTCCCTTCTGCTCTTTACTGAGCTTTTTCTTCTGTGTTGCTTCCAGCACTGGGGGTGTTTATGGGGCTGCTGTGCTTCAGGGAGAGTTCAGATATGCATTGCCCTTCAGAAAAAATCATTTCTTATAGTTAATGTAGATTTCATTAGGGTGTAATGCTTCCTGGAATAAAAGTGAGAGAGAAAAGCTGTCATTTTGTGTAATAAACCTGAATATTTCAAACAACCAGTCAGTTGACAGGTAAGCTTTGTGCTCAACTAGTAAAAACTAGCACTTAGCCAAATTTGGTTGTGACAAACTAACTGTTTGTGGTGTGCCTTCCAGTCTCTTATTTCTGTCAAATGGGGAGACAAGGGAGTGGATTCCAGGGACATTGAGGTGGGAGGCATGGTTTGGGGGATAGTGGAGAGGAGGCACTCTGCACTTTGGTTGTTTTTGGTGTAATGCACCCCTGATTTTGCCTTGGAGAAAAGGAAAATATAATGTATGGGGACCAACAGATGGGAGAGTTTTGTTATTTTTGTCTTTTTGATTCTTTCAGAGATCCAGAGGAGTAGTGCTACCAAAACAATCTTGAGCCATACTGCTTTGCTGTGCCATTTTTCCCGATATTTATTCCACATGCCATCACCAGAAAGGGCTTGGAGATTCTTGTTTTTGTGACTAATTTGGGAGGCTGGCTTGAATAGTCTTCCTCATGTGTATTTTTCCTGATTGCTTGTTGATATGCTTGCAGAGCTTCTGAAAGTGAAGGCTCAGATGCTGTGGGTAGCCATGGTAAAACAAGAAAAAATAGCTTTCTGGAATTAGTTTAAATTAGCAGGTTGCTGCTGTTGCTGCCACGTGCAAATGAAAGTAATATATGGACATTTTTTGGCAATTTGCAGTACTTAGAAAATTTAATATTCAGTTGGGGGTTTTTGTACTGTTGTTAAAGACCGAGGACTATAAAACTGCAGCCTTGCTTTTTATTACACAGAGTGGGAAATGGTCATCTAACAACTTCTGTACACTAAGAAATTTGGGAAAAACTTCACCTGAATTTGCATGGAGCAAAAGGATAAAAAACTTACTGAGATCCCATAAAAATTATGCATGAACAGTGCCATGGAAAGCGTGGTTAAATTTGAATGTGTGCCTTAAGGCTGTAACACATCAGCCCATTCACTGTAAGCTGATTTCATTCTGAGGCACTTCCCTGCATAAGGATATGATGAGGACTCAGTTCACTTGTTGCTTTTATTCTACCCAAAAAAAAAACCCCAAAAAGCAAAAAAGTAGAGGTTTGTTTCCTATGTTGATAGCACATTTAGTCATTTGATCATGTGTTTTTTGGGGAATTGGTGAAAACCAAAAGTACAGGGTAGTGAATCTGCTGTGAAATATCCCAAAACACTCTGTCTAGTGAAGTTCACACATTCATTTTTATTATGAGAATGAAGGTAATTCAGTGTGGAACAAGACCTTTTCACAGTTCCTGCTCATATTGTTAAACAAGCCTCAGTTTTAAGTGCTGTCAGAAAATTGCTTTTATGTGCTGTAAGGAATGCTAACGTGAGATTCCTACAATGCAGAGTTGAAAGCACCAGAGGCTGGGGAAGGTGGCATTTATCTGGTTTGCTTATTCAACCTTGTGAAAGCTATATTAGGCACATAAACTTTCTGCACTACACTGCAGCTTCAAAAAAGCAACAAGTTAAATCTGGGTCCTTTGAAGTAGTGAATAGTAACATTCTGTTCTCCAGAAGTGATGACTTCAAATGATCACACCAAAACTCAAAAAGCTGTCATGGCTGAGGAAAACAAGACAATTCTCCCCAGATAAATCTTATTTCAGTGTATCACTGTTGCATGAAACGTGGGTTTTGTTGGAGCCAGCAAACTTCAGTTATGTAGAAAGGCAGAGAGTCTTAAAAAAGGACATAGATCTTCTTTCTCTATCTGGAAATGATCTCAGGAAACTTCTTACTGTTGCAGAAAAGCAGTCTGTGGCGTCAGATCCGTTTCTATGCAGCAGGCACTACTGTCCTGCCCTGATTATTGTAATCTCTGCTTTTAATTAGATGCTGAGATTAAGAGCTGTTGTGCTGCTCAGTGCCCTCGATGTGTTCCCTGGCAGTTCTGCCTGCTCCAGTGTCCTGGTAAAGGAAGATGCCCTGAGAAGATCTAAGCACAGTTTACTTAAGGGACAGCTGCAGAGAAGAAAAACACACCAAAACCCCCTTCTTGAGACTCTTTTAGGAGGTTAAAATAGATATTGACAAATCCCTGGCAAGAAATCAGGCATTGCAGCAGGCTGCTGTTCTGTGTGCCTTTTACTTAGCTGTTAATTTCATCTAACAGTATGGAGATCTTACTCTAAAGTCACTTTTAACTCATTAGCTTCCAGTTCACAGCTCAAGTCCATTCTAGCTCCCTAATGTATCATGCCAAATGTTAAATTCATGCTCTTGGATTTCCCATGAATTTTGTTCTGTTCCTGGGACTCCAGTTCTCAGTCATTTGTTTTGTGGGTTGTGCTGATGATACACCTTAACCTTTTGATCAGCATTTTCTGAGCCAGTGTCTTGGAGGTATTTGCTGAAATGAGTTCTTATGGCACTCCATAGGTGAATGCTTCAATCTGTTATCCAAGTACATGAATTTCTTTCAGCTGGCTCCTTACCTTCAGTTTGCCTGTTCATCTGTGTGTTTGCACTAACAGCTCTATTTGTCATGTTAGTCAAACATTTAATGAAGTTCTCATCATAGCTGGTGTTTCCTCTTTCTCTGAAAAATACATTATCAATTCAGCTTGAGACACTCTAACTTCAGTAAACACAGGTGGTATCCCAATTTCTGTTTGTTTTCTTATTCTTCATTCTTTTTTTCTTCAGTTTGTTTTCATTTGGCTGGGTTTGTGCACTTGTATACAAACACCTGCAATCATGTGTCTTTGAGAGATGAAAACATCTCTATATTTTTTAATAATCAGACCTTGTACACTAAATATTTGAGAGATGAAATTACCATAGTGCTAATGTTGCCAAGCTTATTTGCAGGTGTGCACCACAAAATGAGACAGTCTTTGAACAGTCCTGCCTCTTCTCCTGGTACACTGACACCTTTTCCCTGGGAATTAAAGTATCACTATTTAATCACAGCACTGTCTAATGGAAACACTTTTAGACTGGCTTCTAATGAAAGGAGTGGTAACATGTTTTACACACCTACAACATGACATTTAATCTGCAGGTTTTATCTGTGCCAGGAGTTGTAGCTATGCTTTAATCTTGCTGCATTAATCCAGCACACTCAGAGCCTGTGTTCAGAGCCCCAGGTCGGCTCTCAGGGATTCCCAAGCGTTTGGTTTACAAGCTGTTGCCAGCTCCCAGCTTTTCCCATCAGTCAGGAGGGTCTGTGCTCAGCCATGGCCAGTTTCAGAGCTGTGCAGATGAATTTCCATTGCCCTGAAGCCAACAGGAGCATTTAGCAGTTGAAACTTCACTGTGGACAACTTAACTTCCAGCCCTGTGACATTTCTGCAGTTCATAATGTCCCCATTTATCTGTGTGTTGGTTTTCACTCTAGACCTGCTTCATGGCAGGACCACAACTCTCATTTGCCTGTGACATAACTGATGTGCAATTCCTGCCATAAAAATTAAAAAGAGAGAATTGAAGTAGAATTGAACTCTCCTGCCAATTTGAGATCAGAGGAGAAAGTCTTGCAGGCCCCTTCCTGTAGGCCATACATCAGGGTTGATAAGGGACAAGAATAAATCTAGAAGTGTCACTTTCATGAGGAAATGACAAGCCAGAGCTGCAGGAGAATCTGCTGCAAGTATGTGGCTGCTGGTGAAGTTAATGAATGTGGCCTTGGAATCTGTAATTATTATAGTCAGACAGACGAGTGCTTAATTCTGCCAGATGGGAGAGCTCCACTCTGAGTTCCAGGACATGCCTGGGGGTTTCAAACAGATACACTCTGCAGAAAGGCTCTGGAAGCTGCATCAGCCCAAATAGGTAAGTTCTGTTCTTGTTCTGTTCCATCACTGGGAAGTTTCTGAAGGTTTGTGGATCCCTTTGAGCAGCAGGTTTGGCTTGGTCTGGATGCCCACATTGCCATCTTGAGCCGTGTGCTGGGCTCTCCTCTCCAGGCTGTAATTCTGCTCCTATCAGCCCACACAGGCTCTCTTTAATATCTCCTCTCACACTGTCAGAGAACAACTGCTGAATTTTTACATCCAACTTCTTAATTCCCATGCAAATGACTCGTCAGGAAAACAAACAAAAATCCCTTAGACACGTTGTGCTTTGCCTTAAATGTAGAAATGGCAACTCCTGAAAAATAGTGATGCTTTAACTAATGGTTTGCAGCTTTTTCTTTGCTGTGACCTCACAGTACAGGAGCAACAGCTCTGGGATATGTCTGTGTTGGTTTTAATATTCTAAAATAAAAGTAGTAGACATGTAAATACCTCTTTTCATCACAGTAGATGTTTTGGGTTTTTTTTTAATTTCATATGCTCAGGCAGTCTGGTGACATGAGGAAGACTTTGGTCATCTCACTTTGGAAACTGTAAACCTTTTCTTAGAGTTTTATAGTTTTGAATGAGGACAGCTGAGATATTTGGAATTAAGCAAATATTTCAGATTTGTTCTTGGTCCTTATTGCTTTAACAGCAGCTATTGTGCTTAATATCCATGGTGTAAAAATAAAAAAAAAATCTGCAAAATCATAGAGGAACAGGAAGTACACATAGAGGAACAGGAAGTACACCCTACACAAGTAAGGTGTTGGTTGTCCATCTTTTGGCAAGGGAAGTTAAAATCAAGTACCAGGAAGGTGTAGCAGTGGATTGCAAGGATGGTGCTGTGTCTGACCATACCTCACACCTTGCTGCTGGTGAGAATTAAAACAGAATGCCAAAGTAGGAGGATTCTTTTGCTCTCTCTTGTATAGGAATATGCATGGAGAAGTTAATTAGATCAGCTTTTTTCAAAAAGCTAACAGTGATTAAGGCATTGTTGCCAAAAGCAGAGGCTGGTTTTGAGTGATAAATTGCAGGGGTGATAAGTGGCTGAGAGCCTGGGCACCTCCAAGAGGAGGAGTGTCAGCTCCTGGATTCAACACTCAGCTGAAGTTCCACTCATGCAGACCAGTCTGAGATAATCTGTGCTCTTCTGCTTGGGGAAAGTCTGTTGGTACTGTTCCCTTAAAATGTGTATGTAAATGTTTTCTAATTTTATCCTTTCAGAAGTGTTCTGTTGCAGCTGACATCCCATCTCCACTTTACAATAAAACCATTTTGTAGAGCAAATTGATGGGTTTGGCACCCCACTACTTGTCTCAATGCCTTCACCAGCCCTGAGAATTAAAATGCACCTACTAGATTTGCATCATGCAAATGCATTTTTCCATGATCTGAGTCAGTTTTTTCCTATCCCCATGAAAGATTAATGTTTTTGATAGCAGTGGCAGTGTGAGTCAGAGCTGGAGCTGTGAGCTGGGGCTTTGCCGTGGCCGCACACATCTGCTTTCTCCCTGTGCCATGCTCCAGTCAAAGCTTTTGTTTTCTGTTATTGCAGGGTTTAATTTGGGGGAAACTGCAGAGATCTGTTAGGAATACGAAACATGTATTTCCTGGACACTCTGGGCCTGCCTTTTTCCTGAGCAATTATTTTGGAAAAGGAGCTGTTGGATGCTTTTCACCTTGTCCTTTGCAGATAAACACTGTTCCTGGTCTGCTGGAGGACTTGCAGTAAAGAAATATTGTGTGCTTTTACCTTTATCTCTGTCTTGCCCTGAGGAGGTTTACCTTGGTTGCTGCCAAAAATGGTGGTGGGCCCTGTCACAGCTCAGGATTTCCAGATGTGCAAATCTTCTCAGCAATTTTTTGTGAGGAGTTGCAACCTTGGTTTGTTGACTTTGTAAACCTCAGCTCTTACAGCACTCAGGAGAAACTTACCTAAATGTTTACAAATCTCTTTAAAATTGGGGAATGAGAGTAGCTTATTGTCAGTTTCTGGGAGTGATAAACATTCAGAGCCTCTGATAATTGTGTAGGTTATTTACATTGACCTGGATCAGTTTGAACCACGGCTGCTTCCTGATAGTGTTTTAGTCTCCCTCCATGGAGCTGAAGTTTCGTTCTGGAGTACTGCCTGCCACCCTTCAGCAGCAGCTTCTGGTGGGCTATACCTAAAATTTAGGAAAATCTAAATTCTAGAATTTGGAAAGTCTCTTTGCAAGGAGTTTTCCAGAGGAAGAGGTTGCTGCTTATGAACCAATTTGCCACTGTAGCATCCTTGGAAAGTAAAAAAAAAAAAGATAAATGAAAAATTAAGTGTGGAACAAAGGAAGAGGCTGGGGGGGTGAGTACAGAGCACCCAACAAATGCTCTCTGTGAGCAGCACTAATGGTCATGAAGTCAGTGGCCTCAACAGCTCTGGCACATGAACTTGTCAACAGTGGTGTGCCAAAACCCCAATCTTTACAAAATAAGTGGTCTTGTGAAGTGCAGTATTTTTGGAGTACATTGGGAAAGCACAATGCACTCTTTATGTGCCTTCTGCTGTGAAGGGGAGTATTAGCTGCTCACAATAAATAGGTGGGTTGTAGTATTTCAGCTTTCAGTTTCTTAGGTGAAATTGCTCTTCCATTCCAGCTCCCCAAGAGGAGTTCTCTGGAGTTTCTTACTTGTCATCAGCCACTCTTGGTGGGCAGACAGATACTCCCAGGGAGGTGAGTGTTCAATGTGCAGCTTGAGCCCTGGCCAAGAACAAAACACCTCCAAACTTTAAAACAGAAAGTGCCTGAGCATTGTCCTCTTCTGAGAAGCTGGAGGAAAGGGACACAGGGGCAGTGGCAGCATCCTGGGATATTTCAGTGAAATGGTTTGGACAGTCACAGTCTGGTTCCTGAGCTGAGACCAAGGACTGAGTCAGGTCCAGCACCGAGTGCTCTCAGTTGTTTGCAGGCTGTGGCATCACCTCAGCCCAGTACAGGCTGGAGCTTGGCTTCTCTTGCAGGTTTAACACAACGGGGTTTATGCAGTAGCTCCTGAACACTGGCTCCTTTGTGCACTCACACTTTGGAATCTGCTGTCCTGGAGGAAATTGAACTTCTCAAGCCCAGCACACTTCCCAGAATGGGTCATTTCCCTGGTCCACTCATCCACTGCAGCCAAAGGTTACAGGTTTGCATTCCAGGGATTCCAGAATGCTCCACACTGATGTCATTTTGAGCACAGAACCCTCTGTTTGCCTCTTTTACATGAATGCTGTCAGGTTTGGCAGTGCTGGCTTGAGGTCAAACTAGGTTCACTAACCTGAGTTAAAATATGATTTAAAATAAAGTTTAGAAAGTGCTGCTGATTGATTTGAAACTAGGATGGTGTGGTAGCTCTGGCCAGCAGTTTTGTGAAGTGAACCAGGACAAGATTTATAATGGAGATATACCTTTATTATACCTTTTATTAGGCCAGCTGCTGTTGGGGAAACAGATGTGTGTTTAGATAGAGATAGAGATAGAAATAGCAGACTTGTATTCATCCTGATTGAAGCAGTTGTTCTGATTCAATTATGAACTTAATTATACTTAATTATACTAACCAGTTAATTTGAGGGAGTGAGGGGTGCTGGTACCTGTGTACTGCAGTGAGATGGCAGAGATAAAATGCTCCAGGTCACATGTTTATCCCCGTGGAAGATTTGTCTGTGTCTGGACTGCTGCTGCTGATGGAATGCTGCTCTAACCAGTGCCCAAGGAGGGATCAGCATTAGAAATAAATAATTATATTAAAAAACCAACCAATGATCTGATTTACGCATTATAGTTGGATGAATGTATCTGAGGGCTTGGTGAGCACCAGGGTGGGAATTTCCTAATCGTTTTGAGGAGTTATGTGGCTGTAAAGTGGTATAAAGTCTGTTGGTTTCAGTGTTCAGAAAATGCTGGTGTTTTCATGCTGTGAATTGCCACGGATCGGGATAGGGAGGGTAAAGGTAGGGTGGTGGTTTTGTGGTGCTAAAAATGACTTGTTTTGAAATTGTGTGACTAAGTGAGAAACTGAATGCAAACAGCTCCGTGAGTTTGATCCACTGACTCTTCTAAAATATTATTGTAGATACCATGTTTCAAACCCGATCACATTAGGCAGCAGGTGAATAAGGAGCTAAATTTTGTGTACATGGAAGTAAATAGGTCACATAAGCAATATTTATGAATTCCAATATAATTTATTTTCCATTCACAGTTTCATTACATTATAACATTACACTTACAGTGTACAGTTTCATCTTTGCTGTTTCTAAGCTCAGAAACTTGACACCTGTTGAATCCCAAAACAGTGTATGTGCTGTGGTAGCTGTTGCTAAAACTTGCATTTCAGTAGCCTTGAAACAGTGAGAAATGAGCTGAGTCACTCCAAACTACTTAAAGGTCAGGTCTTCATTTGTGCTCCCAGGTGTTAAAAAAAAAACCAGCTAATTTTCAAATGAATTGTACAAAACATTTGGTACAGTAGCACTTCCCTTCAGACTGCTTTTGGCTAATAGTGGACAAAATTGTCCTTACTCTGGAAACCCTGAAGTGCTCACATTTGAATTCTCAGCTTGTTCAGGGATGAATGCTGTGATGGTGATTGCTCACATGTTTCCAGGGCAGGAATGCATTCTGGAAAAACCATTCTCTCCAACTGTAAATGTCTGTGTCAAAGTTAAATACGGACTGAAGTGTCCCACTGTGAATATTTTTAAAACCTGTGAAAGTGTCTTTGAATTTTGCTGTGTTTCTCTGGAGGTTTGAAATGTGTTGTGGGCCAGGGTGTGAGTGTGTGCCTGGGGAATGGGAGGAGGAGCCCCACTCTCTGTGATACCATCCCTGGTCCCTGCCTGGAGAATGGTTTGTGGCTCCAAAATTAACAGCTTTTCCAGCTCCAGCCCACTTATCACTTAGCTGAGGTGTGCACCTTGCTGTCCCCACCCCAGCACTCCCAAGGGCGTGGGTATATTTAGTTCTGGGATGTGGCATCCAAGAGCTGCTGTCAGGGACTCAGACTGGGAAAGGAGACCTGCCAAAATGCTATTTTGAAATGGTGATAATACACAGATGATGGACTTGGGCTGAAGCTGTAATGTTGCAGCCCTTTACCCTCTCAGGTCACTGTGAATTGAGGGCAGCTATGAAAGTGCTTTGTGCCACTGAAAGATTGGAAAGAGGGTTGAACCATTGGATAACCTGGCTGTGCTTTAGCACGCTCATCTTTTCATGTAGAAAATAATTTCATACTGTTTAAATTACTTTCTAAAAATATTTGATGTTTTTACTACATCATTAACTGTAAGGAACTGATATTTTTCCCCCTCCTCAGCCTGGCCCTTTGGATTTTTCTCAAAATAGCATTTGTGCATGTTCCTTGTTCACACTGAGGCCTGGGTGGGAGCCACTTGTTTGAATGGAGGTGTCAGTGCAGTGAGGGTGAAAGTCATTTTACAGAAGTGATTTAACAGAGCAATATCCCACATTCGTGGCAGGAACACTGCTCCTGTAATAAATTTAAATCAATTTATTGCACATCACTGACTTCCGCTATTTTATTTTAAATTCTGTAACCAGATCAAGGTCAAGGAAGCAAAAGATGAAAGGAGAAGGGGAAAGGAAGCCAGAAGAGGGGAGGGGCAGCAGGACAAGGAATGATTAGAGCAGGGCAGCAGAAGTGAGGTCTCACTTTGGGGCTGGAGGGCTGAGCATTCCCTGTTCAGAAGAACAGAGAGGGAAATGAGCTTGTCTTTTGGGCCTGCAGGAATTGGGAGGGTTGCTCTGAGATCCTTCTCCTTGTTTCTAATGATGTATTGGTACTATTTCTAAATACCAAATTATTCCATGGCTGGTCCTTGTGAATGTGTTATTCTTGTACTTCTGCTGAACAGAAGTACTCGTGGACTTCTGATGTGCCAAGGAACAGCTGCAGCAACCAGGATTTCAGAGGGAAGGGGATCCAAAGGCCATTTCTGAATATGCTGTTACAAGATTTTGCTGTAGTGTGTTGGTCTGAGATCAATGAAATATGTTTTTCATTTGATTCATGCTGGAGAACAAAGAGTCTGGATATTCAGATGCCTCTTGAGGTCGATCTGTTTTCTTTCAGTGAAGGGAATGTTTTGCTTGTGCTTAACTTCTTCCTCTGCACCAGTGTAAAATTTCATTTTAAACCCAAATAGCCCTTAGAGTTTCCACCAGACTTTATATATATTATCAGGTGTTAGTTAATCTGTTCTCTTGAACAGTTAGGGTTCCTTTGTCTGCAAGGGTTTGGGTATCAAAAGTGAAAACCCAGGAACAAGAAGCAGCCAAGTGTCAGTGTCTGTAGAACCAGGTGGGCTGTGACAGCTGCTGTTTCCATGTGTCACACTGGGGTAAGTTGTTCCACACTTGCAGTTGCTCTGTGAAGCTCCACGTGAGCCATTTGCAAGCATGGAATGTTTTTTGTGTGGAAGGGAAAGAAGGATGATGTGCAGAAGCTGGCTGATCCCAGGAATGAATCAAACACAATAATGCTGTTGATGTTTAACCAGTGAGATAATTCTGTATCGTGTTAATTGAGGATGTGCAACACAGAAAGCTTTGATAGAGACTTGGAAGGAGCTCAAGCAGGTAAAACACTGTGGTTTATGTTCCCTTCACAGTGAAATGTTTCTGAAATTTTTGGGGAAATCCAGGGGTCAAACATTCTCATCAAGACTTTGCACAAAATACATGAATTTGCTCCCACATGGAGTGAATTGGTCCCAAGAAGGCAGGTTTGTGTTTTTCAGAAGGAAGAAGTTGCCCTCCTTGTTTTATTTATCACATACATAAAATCAGTTTATGTCTATTTGATTTAAACATAAACTTTCCTTTGAGGTTTATATTGCATTGTGTTTGTGAAGGAATTTTCAATAACTTCTGATCCTGGTTTAAAACTATTAAAAGCAGCTTTAGGTAATCAATACCTGCACTACAGCAGGAAATCAGACCTATTGGCAACTGTTGTTTTATGTTTACTAGTTTGAACTCTGGCCTCTGAAAATTCATGCTGTAGTTTCTCTAAAGCTTTTCTGGTATTAAATACCTTCCCTGGGAGATTTGCTTACTCCTGCACCCTTGTTGTTGACTCAGCCTGACTTTTCTGTTTAAAAGAAACCTTCAATAGCCTGTCAGTTTAAGAAGTATGAACAATGGTTTTCTGGGCCCAGAAAATAAAAATACAGGTTTCTGTGCAGATAACAGTTTTTAAAATGCTTTATTTTTAGTATTACAAGCATTTTTTTGAAATGTGTTGGGAATTTGGTTTTGAGTGGGCATAGCAGGAGTGTGGAGAGAGAGAGGGAGAGACACCCCTGTAGGTATAGAGAGGTATAGATACATAGAAGTATGGAAGATGGTAGGGATAGATTGCAAATAATTTAATCTGTGATTATGAAAATTGCAACTGCACTTCTGTGGAGTTAGTTCCTTGTGCAGTCTGGATCCTAGAGAAACCTGGCCTTAGAGGACTCAGATGAATTTTCTTCGTACAGTCTTACAATCACGAACCCACTTGACTTTTGCTTTCAGAGATGGAAATGACAGTTTTCCTCTTTATTTCAGGATACCTTTGATCTGTCATATGTGGGAAGAACGCTAAGAGAGCCATCTAAAAATGGGTGTTAAAACATTCACTCATAACTCCCCTGCTCACAGTCAGGAGATGCTGGGGAAGCTGAACATGCTCCGGAACGACGGCCACTTCTGCGACATCACCATCCGCGTCCAGGACAAGATCTTCAGGGCGCACAAGGTGGTTCTGGCAGCCTGCAGCGACTTCTTCCGCTCCAAACTCGTTGGCCAAGCAGAGGATGAGAGCAAGAGCGTGTTGGACCTGCACCACGTGACGGTGACGGGGTTCATCCCCCTGCTGGAGTACGCCTACACGGCCACGCTGTCCATCAACACCGAGAACATCATCGACGTGCTGGCCGCCGCCAGCTACATGCAGATGTTCAGCGTGGCCAGCACGTGCTCGGAATTCATGAAATCCAGCATTTTATGGAATACACCCAACAGCCAGCAGGAGAAGGTGCTGGATGCAGGACAGGAGAGCAGTGCAAACTGCAATTTCACCTCCCGGGACGGCAGCCTGTCTCCCGTCTCCTCCGAGTGCAGCGTGGTGGAAAGAACCATTCCCGTTTGCCGGGAGTCTCGGAGGAAGCGCAAAAGCTACATCGTCATGTCTCCTGAGAGCCCCCTCAAGTGTAACACACAAACCAGCTCCCCCCAAGTCCTCAATCCTTCCACTTCCTACCCAGAGTCCAGAAATCAGCCCGTGGACTCATCCTTAGCCTTTCCCTGGACTTTTCCTTTTGGAATTGATAGAAGACTTCAGTCAGACAAGGTGAAGCAGGCGGAGAACTCTAGGACTTTGGAAATGCCTGGGCCCTCCGAGTCCAGCAGGAGGATGGCAGATTATGTGACTTGTGAGAGCACCAAGGGCAGCTCTCCCCTGGTGATCGAGGAGGACGTGCGAGTCAAGGTGGAGAGGCTGAGTGACGAGGAGGTTCACGAGGAGGTGTCGCAGCCCGTGAGCGCATCCCAGAGCTCCCTGAGTGACCAGCAGACGGTCCCAGGGAGCGAGCAAGTGCAGGAGGATCTCCTGATCAGCCCTCAGTCTTCATCTATAGGTATGGCCATTTCTGCAGTTACATATCCCACCTGGCACGTGAGCACTGGGGATTTCTTTGGATGAAATCTGCCTCGTGGGTTTTCGTGCTTTACTTTGGTGAAATTCCATTTTTTCCCCCTGATTTTTGAAATATTACACATAAACTTGGAGTTCTTTAAATAACTTTGCAGAAGGCAGCTGAGAATGGTGAGCCTGTGGTAACCCTCTTTATTCAGCAGAGGTTGATAACTCCTTTTTACTTCTAGTTGCCTGACTGGGGAAACTTAATTCTGCTTTCATTAGTGCCAAAAGGCACGATCTCAGCTGAGCTGCAGCATCAGATTTGAAAAGCCTGTGCCTGCAGCCACAAAGGGTTAGAATAGTGCTTTGCATCAGACATCAAATCTCATATAATCGTGACAGAGAGCCTTTGTAAGAGGATTTGCAAAATAAGTGGTGAAACACTGTCATCTTAATGCCCCAGACAAAAATGAAACCACACAGTCATAATATTGAGAATCTTTCCATTTCTGTGGGATTTGATTCTCAAGTTGCTTCTTCAAATGCTGCTGGTTGCTGAGAGAAATCTTTTTTCCATAAAAGACGATTTAAACCAGTTTTGGGATCTTATAGCAGGCTGTTCTTTATTAAGAGCTAATACTTAAAGGTTACTGGAACAATCCCTTTTTTCCTCTGCATTGAATGGCTTTTAGTAAATCAGAAGATAGAGCTTTTGCAATATTTCTAATTTAATTATCAAAATTTTGCCCAAGTCAGCTATTTTATTCTCAAGTGGCTTGAGCTGTGCTCAGCACAGTTTGTTTACTAAAAGATTTTTAATAACTCCTGTTCTGTTTGAAGACTGTAAGAATGGCAAATGCACTGCTCAGCTTCATTCAAATAATGTGCATGTAAAAGGCTGCCCCCATTAAGGAATTAAATAAACTACAGCACAGTGAAGATTTGCCTTGTAGTCTGCATTATTTGTTTGCTTTGGTCAGTGCAACACTGTGACATCCCTGGAGAAAGTGAGATCAGGCTGACCCTCCAGAACTGCAACACACTCAGTGCCAAGCTATTCACTAAAAAGAAATGAAAATATTTCCCATCTATGCCATCCTTTGCTGTTGGATTGTTCTCCAGTTTGTGTAGCTCTCGTGTTGATATTTTAGATTGTAATGCTTTTTCCAAATGAAAATGTTTTCTTTATTGGAGACAAGGATGTTTACCTTTGCTGAGGAACAGACTTAATGTCTTCTGCTTTAACTCTAAATCTTTAAATATAGTTTGGCAAAATATTGCACAAATTAAAAACTAAAAGAAACTATTTGTTTGCTGGGGAGTCACCAGGAAAAGAGATCCTTGTTCAAAAGCAGGTTTTGTTTGATTCAGTTTTAACTCATTGCAGTCAGAACTGAAAGACTTTGCCAGGGCCACGTGATGAGATGCAAATTATTTCATCAAAGTAATTATATCATCACAGACAAAATAGAACAAGAAGCAGTAATGATTAGGGAATGTTAAAAATAGCATATCAAGTGATATATATCATAAATATATAAATGAATATCACACCAAGGCAGCTTAAGGAACAAACTGGGTGCAAACTCCAGGCCCCAGATGAGTAGTTTTGTGTGCATGGGGCAGAAAATCTCAGGCTTTTGTGATTATAATTTTTAAACTTAAATATCTGTCATTGCTGTTAGTACAGCATGTCCTGCCTTAAAACAGCTGCAGAGAGAAGAAAAATGTGCCAGGGCAAAATCTTTAAAGTACAAATCTGCTCTTTGTCTTTGAATATGTTAGAATTAATATTTAGTGGTTTTGGCATAATAACCATCCTCAGAATGGTTTTTATTCATGTTTTGCTATAAAGGGAAGCAGTGTTCTTGCTTTTTAGCACAGTTATGATACAGCACACTTTGTAGCTAAAAAGCACTTTTTACCTCCCAAAAATGCATTGCTTTATGCAGTAATGTAAGAATAGTAAATGGAGGATATGTTAAAGTACAGCTTTTTCTCCCCTGAACATATTTTCCTCATATAATTGCATATATTTATCTCAGTGTTTTATAGTGCATTTACAAAAGCATTCTTGCCTCTCTGTGATATTGCAAAAAGCTCTTATTCACTCTTTGGGAAATTTAAGAATTGTTCATTTGAAATTTATTATATTTGGAAGCACTTTGTAATACGGAAGGAGACGTGGAGCAGGGACTTGATAAATAAATCATTATGGTTACAAAACAGCTGTGTCTGAGAAGATACTCTCATAACTCATTAGCACTTTTGGCATTTAAGAAGGTGAAGGCATGAAATTAAACCTAAGAGCAGTTGGGCTTATTTTTCAGCTGACTGTCATTTAAGTATTTCATGAGAAAGAAGGATAAATCAAAATGGGTTTAACTTTTGTACTTTATAGATTGCTTAGCTGATGTATTTCCCAAGTATAGTTTGTCACCTCTCAACAAAATCAAAATTTTTTATTTTACTAATTGTGAAGCTGCCAGAGATGCAATTTTCCTCTTCTCACTGGCCCCATAACATGGCATCACATTAAGACAAAAATCTCTCACTTCAGGAAAGACCTCTCATTCTTTTTGACAGAATATGCACATTTTCTGCTTCCCCTTCCCCATTTTGTTCCTTCTCTTTGGTTTTCCATTTTCTCTGACACTTGCCAGTGTACACCTAATTCTGCTTGATTTTCCTGCTGAGCTTTAGGGTCCCCAAATTCAGGTTGCTCCTCTCTTAGAAAGCAGAATTATTTCACCCCAGCAGCAAGAGGAGTTCATAGCACTGTCCTGCGCTTTGCTTGTCCTCGAGGTGGAGGTGTAGGGAGAGAAATCTCCTTCCCCATCATGTCCCAATTCAGCTGGGGGCATCCAGGGGCTGCCTGACCAAATTCTGGTGCTGATCAGAGATGAGCAGCAGCCCCACCAGTGAATGAAGGTGTGGGTTTATTTTAGTGCTGCATTTCCTTGGATTCTGTTCCCCAAGCCCCTTGAGCTACATTTGCCCCAGTGCTGGTGAACTGAGCAGAGCTCTGGAGTGGTTTTATTTGTACATTTCTCTAACAAACAGGTGTTTGGTCTCTTTTGTGTTGCATTTCTGATTTCCCAGAGGGCTCTTCCTGTCTCAGCTGCTTATCAATAAATGAAGACATTATCAGTTAATAAATTTATGGAAGATTTGGTCCACAAAAGCCATTTAGTATAGCAGGTTTGAACTCCTTATTGCTCAGGAAGTCTTGAAAAATTGACAAAATAGTCCCTTTAGGACAATGTAATATTTCTGCTTTTCAGTGCTAGTACTGGATGTGTTTTGAAAACTGGCTGTATTTAAAATTTCCATTTTCTAGGTGTACCAAATATTGAGTTGTCAATTTACTGGGTAATCTGTGCAGAGAGAGGCTGATTTGGAACAAGTTCTGGGTGTTCTAAATGACTTTTTCCCAAGGCACTTTTATTATCTTATCACCCAGCTATCAGTGTCTATCAGAGATTTAGGAAAGCAAGCTTGATGTGTATTTACACCCTTTTTGAACAGTTATTTGCATTAAATTTCCCTTTTTTTCTTTGCCTAGGCTCAATAGATGAGGGGGTTACAGAGGGATTGCCCACACTCCAGAGCACCTCTGGCACTAACGCTCATGCAGACGATGACGATCGGTATGTACCAACCTGGTGTGCAAAGTGTTCTGCACCAAGTGCTGTGCTCTAATTAACCTCCCCAGCCTTCATCCCACAGTGTTTTGTTGTTCCTACATCAAGTTCTGTGTGTTGATCAAAGTACAATCAGTGCCTGGAGGGGCAGATGCTTTAGAGGAATGTAGGTGATGAAAGTCAGAATCTGCTTACTCGTTGCTTTTTGTTTCCTATTTATTTCCAGGCAGCACTGGTGAAGAAAGATAGTCCTGTTCTTGCTGTTTCTTCATCATTGCCCTGTGTTAATAAATTTTAATTAAAGCTCCATGTGAAACATGCATACTAAAGCAACCAACTGAAAACAAGGCCTAGCCCTGACTTCAACAGACCTCACTACTGCGAGCCACACGAGAAGCAGAGCAGCCTTAAATCTCTTCCCCCAAACTTTCTGCCTGTAGTTCTTACCAAAATGCTGTGTGGCACTTGCTGTAAATATTTAGCAGGCTTTTGCTGTGCTGAGCTGAGTGATTTATTAAGGGAATCCCTTATAAGGGAAGGTTGGCAGAGAAAACCAAACTAAACTGGGTCTGTTTGGTCAAAGAGACATCATGGTTCTGTTAGAGCCAAGTGAGGTACCCACCCATGGCACACAGGGCTGCTCTCTGCTCCTCTGACTTCCAGTTCTGAGCTCTCCCCTCTCTCAGCACATTTTTCCAAACTGGTTTTTGCAGGGGTTTGTAAAACAAGTGGGTCTGAGGAAGAAGTGTGAACCTTTGGAAGTTATTCCAGAAATTATGTCAAGAGAAGCTCCCTATAGGGATAATAACCAAAAGCTGCATTTTCATAGCTCATAAAATCTTTCCTGTCATTTCCATCTAAAATCTGTCCCACTTCCCTTAAAAAGGGGAAATAACTGCTTAGATAAGACTTTTTGGATGACATGGAAGATTTTATCTCTCTGCTAACAAACCTGAGTATAAAAATAACACCCAGCACTTAAGGGTGGAATTAATAGTAGGAGCACATGTTGCACTTGAACTAATCCAGGCTTTGAAACCTGTAATTCTGAAGTCAAGTGGCACACATATTTTCAGCAGTGGATTATTTCAGAAATTTCCTATAAAACTGCAGAGCTTCAGCACAAATTGCATAGAAAATTCAAAAGATAAAAAATTCTTTAAACACACTGAAAATTCCCACTAAAAGATCTCTTACATGCAGAGAAGGAAAGAATATTTACCTTAGTTTATGCCCCAGTTTGAAAATAATGAGTCTCAGAGTGACAGAAGTATCAGGAAAATGAACCAGAATTTGCACCTTGTTTCAATAGCTACAATTGAAGTGAGAGTCATGGGGATTTTAGACTCCAGAACTACCAGGTGATTTATTTTAGAAATTCAAATGAAACTGTCAAGAATGTTCTGATTCCAAAAACCAGTTAAATGTTTAAAATGGTGCTTCCAAGACCTGAGCAGCTTCCTGATTTCAGGGGTGTGTGTGTATTTATCTTGTCACTGCTTTCAAATACACTGGGACAGCCCTTCAAACATGACTTAAATCCCCATTTCAAGCATGGCTTGGACACAGCAGCCAGTAAATATGGCCTGTTGTTCACTCTGCAGCAATTTGGGCACACAGTTTTGGGGACACAAGAATTCTCAATACAGTAAAACATGTTTCTCTAGCTGAATCAGGAAAAAACCAATCAGTACATTGTATAGATGGAGAAATTTTCCCTCCCAAACTGTTTGAATGTTTCATGCACCTTTAACTCCATGTTGTACATTTCTTTATTACTAGAAATTCTCAAAATGTCAAAAGCAGTTGTGTGTGCCCAGTGCAAAGTAATATTGAAAAATGTATGTTGTAATAAACATTTATTATATGAATAAATGTAATTCATTACATTTCTATTTCTAAAACAAAGCAAAAGACCAGTCCCTCTAAAGCTCTCTCAATATCACATCCATGTCACTGTGGGAGGAATCATAAACATTTCAAAAACTAAGATGTCTTATCTCTTGAGTTTCTGTCTTAAATAATTAACATCATTAATTTGGCCTCCTGCATAATCAGTGTTTCATAAACAGTAGGTCACATGTAATTGTTGTCAGCTTAATAGGCACACAGGAGTCTGTTAAGTATTAAAATTACTGTTCCAGTGAAGTCTCATCTATTCTTTCTCTGGTATTTCACATTTGGATTGTTACACATTTCTGATCTTGCCTGCTTTAACAGTTGGTCTCTGGATCAGTTTGTGACTGCACTTTAAAAGGAGTTGCTCAGTTATAAAAGTTATAAAAAGTCTCTCTGATCCAATAGAATGAGAACCTCCACTTCTCTAAAATCATAGTTATTTACAAATAATGAACATTTCCAGGTTCACTGGCATTTTGGCATTCATGTTTGTCAGAGTTTAGTTCTGCATAGTTAAATATGTAAATAATCTCAGGGTAAAAAGAAGAAAAAGTGCAAGCAGGATAGTTCAGTGACAACATTTGAAACCTCTCTCTCTGTGTAGCTGGTACAGAACTTCTTGGAGATGTCAGACAAATCTCAGCTGTTAAATGCCATATTGATCACAAATTGCAAGTCATGAAAAATTAAGTAAATGTGGGGGAAAAAGAAGCAGGGGAGAGAAAATCTAATAATGTTTCAAATATAATCTCTTCATGGTGCTAAGTTATGTCACCAAATAGGTATTTCACCCTGCTGGCAGTGGGAGCATGGGAAAAGACAAGCCAGGCACTGATAGCTGGAGAGCCTCTGATTCCCACTGGATCTGCTTTAATCAGCCCTCCTCACCATGAAAGATGGATGAATTAAAAAACCAGGCTTTATTTTCAATTTCTTCTATGGACTTGTGCCCATTGCACTTCTCCAGTGGAGGAGGTGGCACCAGCACAGGCTTGGAGGGTGAGTGAGCCCAAGAGAGCTGGAAACAAAAGGAGAGCTCTGGCTCCTCACTGCTGCCCTACTTTGGGTGTCTCCTGAGAAAGCTCCAGGAGCACAACGTGCCTGTGCCTCCTCAGTCCCCTAACACAGGAGTGAGGGAGGCAGCACCTAAGGAACATGGCAGAAGATGAAATTCTTTGTTGTCACAAAACCCAAATGTTATTCTTATTTGAGCACACTGCATGTATAAAAAAGGAAGCAGAGTGCCAGAGTCGGTCAGGAATTTGGTTAGAAAAATCAGAACCTGTGTTTAAAATACTCTCACTTATTTCAAAAAGCCTCAGTTGACATTTTTTAGACCCCAGAATGGCAACAAGCTGCATTCTGCCAGGCCAAGGACAGGAGCTAGTGACTTTGCTCTTGCAAATATTCCCTTTATCACAACAAGTCTGTCACATCTCTGTTTTCCACAGCTCTGAGACCCTACTGTGTATAAAAAGTCAAGGACAAGAAAACTTCTTCTTTAGTGCAAATCTTCCTGCAGTACCATGGGAGGTCAGAAATCCTTAGGGTTTTACAGACTGAGTGATACTAAACTCCTACAGGAAACCCTTTAATCTTGTGTGTATCAAGAGATACCTGGTGCTCTCTCTCCAGATAAATTTTCCAACTGGAACTTTGGCTGCTGAGAATTCTGTGCTCAAAATTTGGATACCCCCTGTCCTCACAGCTGTAGTGACATCCATTTCCAGAGTAAAGAGAGTTTAAGAGTTGATTTTAAAGAGATGATCCCAGTTCTTACCCTCCTGTGCTGAACTGCTTTGTGATGTTTTGTATGATGCCTAGGAAAATGTATTTGTGCAAAGTATGTATTGTATTTGTGTAAAATGTATTTGTGCAAAGTGCATGTTTCATTTGTGTGTTGGAAATCCCCAAATCCAGCATCACCCTGAAGCCAGCCCTCTGGGCCTGAGGGGGAAGCAGAGCAGCAGAAGGATTTCCTCAGTTAGGAAAACTCTCTGACTGTGAGGAGACACCATTGCATCTTTTCTCAGGACATTTCAGACATTTCAGTTTAGTAAAGCTGAAGCTGCAATGTGCTGGCCATGGACTGAACAGTCAGGGTTAGAGCAGTTCCCTGCTGCCAGCGATGGCTGGGAGCAGCTGAAATGGCAATTTCACTAAAAACACAGACCTTAGTGCTCAGGGAAGGGAGCCCCCAGGTAAGCACAAACCATGTTTGTAGCAGCAGATTTGTTCCTATTTCACTGTGCCCTTTAGCAAGTTCCTTGCCAGAGGACTTGGATTGGAGCACTATAGTTCCCTTAAACAGTTTGCAGCTGGAGGCTATGAAGGAGCAATTAGTCAGTTTTAAATAAATTACTTTGAAAGTTAAATTGTTCCTCATTGCAGTTCATGTGCTGTTCTTTAAACACAGCACTGGAGCTCTGCTCATGGAGCTCTTTGAATCAGAGAAGGAGCAAGCATTGCTTCATGAGATTAATAATTTAAACTTAGAAATACGCAATTGTAGATACTAGTATTTGTTGATGGAGCTTGGATTGAGATGAAAAATTAATTGGCTTTAATTTCATTTGTAAATATCACTGAAGCTGCAAAATACTCCTTTGCTTTTCATTTGCTCATTTCTATAAACTCTTCCTCAGGGACTGTTTAGTGATTGCAAGTCATCGATGTGCAGGAGAAAATGCCCATGCCTGGAAAATAACGTTCAGTTCAGTTTGCAGTTGTGCTCAGGCCCAAAGAAACAGAATTCTGAGCTTATTCCCTGGCTGTGCTCAGATGTGCAGAGTCAGTGACTGTGAGATTTCAGGTGCAGATCAGACACATTGCTGCAGACCCAGAGATTTCCAGAATAAACGAGATCTCAGCAGAAATGTGACATGCCAGTCTCTTCCTTCTCCCACAAAAGCCCTGAAGGTTCAGATTTTCCCAGACGAGGCTTCTTGGGTCATTTTGTAAATGAGTGCCTTTTTTCTTTGTAGTCTGGAGAACGTTCAGTATCCCTACCAACTCTACATTGCTCCTTCCACCAGCAGCACAGAGAGGCCCAGCCCAAACGGTCCCGACAGACCCTTCCAGTGTCCCACGTGCGGGGTGCGCTTCACCCGCATCCAGAACCTGAAACAACACATGCTCATCCACTCAGGTAAGAAACAGCCCTGCTCCCAATTCCTGACTCACTGCCTCACTCTGCAGCAAGTGTAATAATGCAGCTTTTCCACTCATCTGCCATGTGCTTGAGAGTTGATTTCAGAGAGGCTGGGTAGAGGTTTGTCGTTGAATGCTTGTTTTGATCCCTGGAGTCTGACTGATAGTTGTGCTCGTGGATAATCAGCATTTGTGTGGACTGAAAAAAAACCTGATTGCCTGGAACTCATCAGGATAAGTAATTTTCCTGAAAAAGATCTGAGATGAAATAAAGTATACTTGGCCCTTCTATTGCACTAAAGAAGTAGATTGAAATTCTTCCTGTGCCATATTGCAATGCTCTGCCGTGTTTCAGAGGAGACTTGCAGCCATAAGAAAATATTATCTGTCTGTGTCCTTGCATTGAAGGAGGCTGTATGCCTTTGCATCTCAGACTTTTTGGAAGGATTGCAGGACAACTGAATGGGTTTGATTATCAATTTAGCTTCTGCAGGTAGCACAGGCAGCCAGAGGTTTATGGGAATGCCTCCTCTGGGCCTGGGTCCCCAAATTCATTTTCATTTCTAACCAAGAATGAACTCCCCAATGTCTTTGCTATTTTAGGTGTTTGCAAGACTTGTCAGCATTATGTGGCAATAACATTGACATTTGGGGGAATGAAGGGAATATTGAAGGGTTATTGCACTTGGACACCAAGTCTCATGGTTTAGCATCTCCTGGTTTGAGTCTGACTCTTACCTGCACACAGAGGCTGAACCGTTCTGGGACAGAGCAGCCACAACTGACAAGGTGTAATTTTTTCCTTGTCAACAATTATTTGTCAAATCCTTTCAAGCAGAATAACCAGATATGTGTTTAATACTTGAAAGAGCAGATTCTGTGGGCATATCAGGTGCAAAATGATCCCAAGCCTGTTGTTAAAATCTGACAGCAAAGCATCTCTGGTCCACCTGTCAACTGACAACCCCTGGGTAAAGTTGGGAGAGCTTTGAATAGCTGGTTTAGAATAATTAACATGCAAAAGAACTCTCAAGGCTTGTAAATGTTGAAAGTGTTTTCACACGAGTAAAATGGCTAAAGAGATTTCCCTCAAACTACCAGAGGAAATAGGTGCCCTTGGACACTAGGAAAGCATGAAAAGTTTGAGCTCCACCAGACTATATTCCAGTTTATTAACTTGTTTTCACATGCTTAACAGGGCATTGCAGTGTAACCTTAACTACAGCTTTCTCTGTCTAAAAGCCCTCAATTAAAAGTTCACCTCCTGCTTTGAAAGTAAGGAAAGCAGAGTGAAAGACTGGGGGAATTAACAGCCAGGGCTGATGCACATTCAGCCTTTTGAGAAAATCTTTTTTATTCCTTGACAGCCCTATTATGAATAGAGCTCCATATTCCAGATTCTTAGTCTCATGTTTGGATTTTCCCACTTTCTGGAGTTCAGACTTTTTATTAAATCCTAAGGTTTTGGTGACTCACACTTTTATCTTGTAATAGTTCTGTTTGTGTGATTACACACTCAGCCACTGCAACATGTTGCAGAGCTTGTATGTTTTAAGAATGAAAAAGGAGCTAGGAACTGAATTTCTAGAATTAATACAAGAAAAAATTTCAAAATTAATACAAGAAAAAAATGAGAAGCATGAAGCTCAACTGTCTTAGAGAGCTGTCTGTCATGCAAAGTTGCCGAAAATTCTTGTGCAGCGAGGTTCCCACGCAATATAAAGGCTCCTACTGCCCCTTTTATCACCATTCCTGCTGCATTACAGGGGCGTCCCTGTGCACAGTCCCCTTGCCAGAACACTTCTCTGAGGCCAGAGGCAGCCAGAAAAAAACATTGCAATTAAGGGTAGGCTGATAATTGCATTGTTGGGAACCAGTCTGGCACAAGAATCTGCCGAGATCAAAGGAGTTCAAAGGCGCTGGAGATGGCTGCAGCATCAGGTCCTTGTTGGCTGTGCCTGGCTGTTGTGGTTGGGGCTATGTGCAAATCACAAATGGGACAGGACTGCTCAGGAATGTGCTTTGAGCTGTTTGGGTTTTTAGCATCTCTCATTACATGGTTATGACAATGGGAAGATGCTATCAGCTCTAATCACAGTTCTGCTGTCTCTGAAGCTTGCCTTTTGCAGCTTTCCCCAAACCCTCTGATTTTATACATGCCCACACCTGGGGATCTTTAATCCATGGGGGCCTGAGCTCGTTTAAACCGTGGGGAAGGAGCCTCGGGCCAGGTCACAGCCATGAGTGTTAGTGTTGGGAAGGATGAAAAGTTTGACAAAAAAGTCTCACAGATATGTGTGCTTGGCAGAAAGATTTTTAAATGTGGAGTCTGATGAAGGAATAGAGATGGAAGCAAGTTTTGATAGAGGAGAAAAGAATTGCTGAGCCAGTCTCACTGGATAACCAAGGAGGCAAAGGGTGTTTTAGTTAGAAGGGGTTTTATGGCTTAGAGCGAAGGAAAAACCCACCTCAAGCAGAAAGATAGCACAGGCAAACAAGTCTGCCGATCTGGCAAGTAGAAAAAAGGTCTCAGAATTTTCCCCTGCAAGAAAACTGAATAACAACTTCTGGCTTAAACTGTGATGTACTGTGAGTGATTGGAGAGCAGTAACATGAATATGGTAACGATAGTAGTTATGATAGGCTATAGGTAAAAGTTAAGGGATAGATTGGTTCTACTGTATGAAGATGCTCAGCAAAGAAAAGTAGACAATGCATTGTAACAAAACCAAAGGGTCTCCAGGCCTGCCTGCAGCTGGAGCTGACAGCTGTAGGCACAGGCTCTGTCACCCACCACCCTGGACTGCTGCAATGTCTTGGATGTAATAAACTGCATTTTGGATATAATAAACTGCATTTTGGATATAATAAACTGCATTTTGGATACAATAAACTGCATTTTGGATACAATAAGCTGCATTTTGGAGAGTCGCCTGGAGTCCCACATCCCTCATTTCAGCTCTTACCCATGAGATTTCCTGGAGGTTGTTACTGAGGGAGTGCAGCTCTGCTCTAATTGTTTCTCCCTTTTTAAAGAATCTGTTCCTGAAGCAGGGCTTTGCAGTGAGCCCCTCGAGCTGCTGTCCCTGTGGGGAGGGCTCTGTGTTCCGAGGGTGAAGGTGTTTGTGCTCTCTCTCTCCCACAGGCATTAAACCCTTTCAGTGTGACCGCTGTGGGAAAAAGTTCACCCGAGCTTACTCGCTCAAGATGCATCGCCTGAAGCACGAAGGTAAACGCTGTTTCCGGTGCCAGATATGTAGTGCCACTTTCACTTCCTTCGGGGAATATAAACACCACATGCGGGTTTCCCGGCACATTATCCGCAAGCCTCGGATTTACGAGTGCAAAACATGCGGCGCCATGTTCACCAACTCTGGAAATTTAATCGTTCACCTGAGGAGCTTGAACCATGAAGCGTCAGAGCTAGCAAACTACTTCCAGAGCAGGTGAGGTGCACAGCAAAAACCTAACAGGGAAACTTGCTTTTTTTCTTTTTTTTTTTTTCTTTTTTTTTTTTTTTTTCATTTCCTGCTTTCAGGGCAGCCTGCTGTGCCTCTCATCAGGTTGCCAGCTAATTCCAGTCAGATTGATTCCTGCTCCACTCTCTGTTGTACCTGATCTGTCTTACAGCATGGGAGCTGTATAGGAGGCTACTGAAGAATCCAGTGATATGCAGAGGCTGCTTCTGGGTTACTTAATTTCTCTTTTCAGTAGTACCTATGGCCAGGCCAATGGTGTGAAGCCATAGTGTTCTGTCCTACAATATTGGTGATTTGATATTGATTTGCTTTTCAAAATCTACGTGGCCTGTTCACTTTCATAGGGCACAGACTTCCTACTTCACTTTAAGTGCTTGCTTAACACTGTGGAAAGATTGCATGACTCCAGACCTTCTCCTTTCTCATTTTCTAGATAACATTACTAAATGATTAGACTAATAGGTTTGGAAATAGTAAGGGCCACCTGGACATTTTTTATCAGGGCAGAAAAGACTTGGCATATCTCACAAATGCACTGCTAAAGACTATTAAAAGAGTTCTGAGGTATCAGACGAGCCCTGTGTTCTCTCATTGATATAAATGTAATTGTTGGAATTTGAGATAGAAAATACAAAATTTGGATAAGAAAAATTGAAGACAGGAAGATCTTCCAGCTCTTAAATCTATAGAGAGGGTGCAGCTTGGTATGTGTAAGTCATCTGCCTTCAGCAATGCAAAAAGACACATTCTGAATGTTACAGCATCACAATCCCACCCCTCCTGATTTCCAGACATTATTCTTCTTCCCATAAAAACATTTGAGTATTTTGTTCTATTTGATTAACTCAGAAGTGACGTAGGACAAAAAAGATTGAAAAATAAAGCAGGAAAGGCAGTTGCTGTTCTTTCAGCAGAATATTGTTTAAAAGTACAAGTGCTTCATATCTGTGGGCTTACACAGTTCTTGTTCTTGGCTCTTGTGCCAAAACTGGAGCAAACACTCTGCAGGGTGATGCCCTGGCTGTGGTAAGCACTGCATTGTTGTCAGCAAATTAAAGTCATATTAAAGGGTGTGATTTTAGTTGCCTGTAGGCCTTCCTTCAGTCTGATTTGACAAACATGAGGCTTAGCAGAGCTGGCTGTGAGTTTGGGTTGGAGCAGTGAATGCTTCTGTCATTTTAAGGATTTCTTTTAACTGAGGCATTGCCAGGTGAACCAAAGCATACAAACATGCATATATGTGATAGATGTATATACTTGTCTCAAGTGCAAACTTCATGTCTGGTGCTGAAAACATGCAAAGAAATTTATTTCCATTATGTCCTCATGCTCTGAAAATACAACTGGAGCATTTGGTAGGTTTTCTTTGGATCCACTCAGCCCTCAGCTGTTAAGAGTGCATAGCACAAGAGTTGTCCAGGAAGGATTAAAAGGGGAAGGAAATGCAATTCCATACTTTCCTCAGGAGCAGGATCACACCCCCACTGCAGCTGGCAGCTCCCTCTGCCTTCAGCTGCCTCACCTGTGCCCCTGGTTCCAGCCTGCCCACTCAGAGGGAAGTCCTGCTGCTGCTCTGGGGTGTGCTGTACCTCAGACATGGAAAGGGCCACATTTTGCCAGTGCTGAACTCATTTTTGTTTCTATTTTTAAAGCCTGAGTGCTCCCTTTTTTTCAATGAGGTTTTCAGTGCCAAATGTGTTCCAGACATTAACTTTCATTCTCATCAAGGTGATACAATCTAATAAGAAGAAGTTGCTGTGTAGGATGTGAAATAGATGCCATTGAATAAATTCTGTGTGTGTGGAAATGAGAAGCAGGTTATGGTGCTTAGTGGAGTATGTCAGTGCCATGATCTTGGCCAATGTGAAATGATCTTTGTTCTCTGTCAATGCAGTGTGTAGCTTGTGTGATGGAGCTGCTACCATGGTGTGAGAAATGACATTTCTCTTCTGTCCTTTACCCCTCTTCCAGTGACTTCCTAGTACCGGACTACTTAAACCAGGAACAAGAGGAGACCCTCGGGCAGTATGAGCTAGGGGAGCATGGCTTTGAAAGCAACTCTTCTGTCCAAATGCCTGTCATTTCACAGGTGTCGTCAACTCAGAATTGTGAAAGCACTTTCCCCTTGGGGTCTCTGGGTGGGTTGGCAGAAAAGGAAGAAGATGTGCCAGAGCAGCCAAAGACTAACACCACTGCTGAGGCAGCCACGGGTGACCCTCCCAAACCGGAGCTGTCATCTATTACTATCGAATAATTCATGGTTTGGTTTCATTTTTGTTCTTTGGAAAGTGCCTGTGTTTGGTCCTGTACATTTTAATTTAATTTTTTTAAAGAAAAAGTGGGGAGATTTTCCCCTTTTTACTTTGTAAGCTACGCTTTAAACTGAAAACTGCGACAGATGTTACATTATTTTTCATGACTGAATGATCACTTCTGTGAAAATATTTAAGACTGATTGCACAAAAAAAAGATCTTGTCAGAACATCATGGAAGCTGTGATATACTTCTAAAGAAGAACAACTGATTCAGATCACTTTAACTATTCCTTCTTCCACAGTTAGAGCAGTTCATTAAGTTTCTCTTGCTTCTGCAGGCCCTCTGGTTAAGGGAAAGAAATCAGAGGAAACCTTTCTCAAATGATAAACAAAAGGATGCATTGGAAACCATGATTGAACAGTTTTGACTAGTTTTGAGTGGATGCTTTAATCTTCTGCATAAAGAAGTGACGCTTCCTATATGTGCCTGCTGTTTTTCAAAGCCCTTACTGTGCCATGTGCTTGGAAATGGTGAGTGGTTTTGAAAGGAACAGTCACACACTTCTTCAAAACACACCATCCCTGTCCAGCCCAGATGAATGCCAGGTATTCCTACTTCTTCTGTTCCACTCCTTTTAGAAACTGCTTGATCAAATAGCCTAAACAGATCAGCCCAGCTGAGGCTAGGCATGCAAAGTCTAAAGGTGCACCAGGAATTGGGAATGATGGAGAAGTGTTCAGCCATGCAAGCCTGACAAGCATCTCCTGACTGAACCTGTCTGTAGATGGGGAACCACAAAGGAAAATTAAGGTTTTCCCAAACTGAAATTCTTAAACCATGGCCAGATTATTTGCAGTTCTGATCATTGCCCCCTCACACACACACTGTGTTTTTACTAATCTGAGAGCTAGTTAGAGGGAGTTTACAGATTGGAAAAAATAAGCTCTTTTGTGCATTATTGCACATTTTTTTTGTTTATACATGTGTATGTATAGTTTCAGAGATTTTTACTAGCCTGTTTTGGATAAAACAAGCAATTTATTCTCTCTAAGGACAACTTTCTAACCAACAGGGGGTTGTTTACAAAAAGCCTATAGAGCAATGATGAATTGTTCCTGTTTCAAAACACTTTAAATCCTTGCCAACTCGGTTTATTAAAGGCCATTACTCCAGCTACACACACAGCTCAAGCAAGCAATAAACTGAAATATTTGCAATTTCATTTTTCCATATTTAGAAAAAGCTACAAATGGAGGGTGTGGGATTTTCAGAGCAGTGAGTCTTGTTTGGTCGAGGCTGTCTGGGCTCAAGTACTGCTTTGAAACCTAAATTAGGAAGTACATTAGGAGATTTGTGATTTTTCTTACAACTTCTGAAGTTAACTCAGTGTTTGATGCCAAATGCCCACGGCCTACAGATGATGTGCTGAGTGAGTAGGTATTGCTTGATCTCAGTATTCCAAAGGCATGATATACTCCCTTAGTTTTGAGTCTTGTATTTTTGTAAATTGCTATTTTCTGTTATTTTCCGGATTTGTTTTATGCAAACATGAGGAGGAAATGAAACCAACAGAGAAAGGTTGCTCCTGAAGAAACAGGAGACACAAAAGTCGTATTATATTGCACATCAATTTGTATTCAGTCAGCCTAGGCAGCTCTGATACTCTCTGAGACTGAGTTCTTTCTATTAATAGCCAGCTTTTGTAAGGAAAAAAGTTTATTGACCTTTGGAAAGTGTTTAAAGGGTTTCAGTGACTTCAACAATTTTTCTCTTTTAGGTTAAACCCACATATTTTAGTTAAATAGAGCGAAAACAGTTGGGATTTAAGTACTTTCCAAGTTGCTGGAATGAGGTTTCTCTACCAGATCCAAAGGGTGTTTTAGAAACATGCTGCAAAGAAGTTCTGTGCTGCAATTCAGTCTTGATTATATCTACCTTTGTGAGGCTTCTTAAAAGGGCTTGAAGGAGAAATGCTTTTTCTGGGCTGCTGTACTGTGAAATAGCCTAGTGCCTGCTGATGAGCTGAATTTAGAGACCATTTCTCTTCCATTTCTGATTTCTCTGAGAAGCCAGTGAGACAAGACAATGCCTTTTGCTGAGCTTTATTCTGAACTAGAGGGCTACAACACTGAGCTCAAACCCAGCGTTTTCTCTTTTTCCTGCCGTGTTCCACAGGTAAATGAGAGTTCCTTTGTGATTCATGTTCTGAACAGTGCTTCACCCAAACCACATTGCCTGACTGCAGAGATGTAATAATCAAAGGTGCCCAGGTATGAGGTGGAGGACATAATCTGATCATTAAAATCTGATCATTTTCATCCCTGAAGTATTTTGCTAACGAGTTCGTTGGTGAGAAGGTACAAACACACCATAGACATACCTGGATATTGGAATTTTTAAGACTTAAAATTTTAAGTCAGAAGGCAAATTGCTTTCAGAATACCAAAGAGAAAGGGGAAAGTTACAAAGACTTTATAGCTCTGATCTGTTCTTCCTTGAAAAGAAATAAGGATCATTAACAGCGAGGTACAAGGCAAGGCCTGGGGTTCATTATTCATTGCATTGTGTGTTGCACATTATCTTTTCAGCCTCCTGATCTCTGGGTAACATCTTCATTTAGTTCTCACTTTTTCAATCTGGTTCAACTGGAGGAAGAATAGAGTTCTTGGAGGACTTTGTTTGGTTGGTTTAGAGTTGGGTTTACTTGTTAATTTTCCTGTCTGTAATTGTTTCTTGTTAATATCTCCTTTCTCCATAGAAATGAATACAGTTTAAATGCAAACACCTTTTCATTTCTCCTCTCTAACTTGTTGGAAGTGTTCAGTTCTTTGAAATGCTGGTGTTCTTCACAAGAGAGATGTAAAAACACAGGACATCTTAGAACAATTTATGTTGCTAACGTGCTTGGATTCCAAACAGAGCGAGAGAGATAACTAAAATAGAAAAAACTTGCCTTAAACTACACTTGGGATTAAACCTAAACCATCAATTTCTTTCAGTACATTATCAGAGGGTTTTGAATTCTGGGATGCATTTTCTTATTTCTTCTTAGCTTTTTTTCCCTCCCTCCCAAAAAAATCCATTCTTTAGTATGCATTTCTATGTCTGCTTGACAAGGGTCAGGGGTGATGTGGTTCAGCCCTCCTGCTGCAAGCAGAGTGAGCCCAAGTGGTGTTCCCACAGCTGGAGTTCAGTTGTCAGGCTCGCAGAGACCACGGTCAAGTCTCTCATACTGAGAGATCAGTAGACTCGGGTATTGCAAATGGTTCTGGGTTCACATGGATTCTGAGTCTAAAAGATGTGAATTTAAACTTTTTTAAAAAGTAATAGCTGCCAATGCAGTCAAATATATTTTATAAGACTATGATCCCTATATGTCCCCTGAGGGATGGAATTTTATTGTTTTTAAGCTATGGTTTAAGGTTTTATATGAGGGCTTCAGGCACTTCTTGGTCGCTGGTTCCACCCTGCAGCCCCGGGTGTGGGAGCGCTGGGGTGAGTGCTGGTCTCTCTCAGAGACAAACCAGGGAGCATTTTATATGCAAATCCAGCAGGAGCTTTGTGCACCCTGCAGGGATGAGAGAATTCAGATGGAGGAGCACCTGCTGCTCCTACATCCATTGCAACTTCCACACCATCAGAATATGGAAAATAGCTGATTTTCATTCAGGCTGGTTACGTTCCAGTTTTGCTCACAAGGTGAAATTCTGTTTTGGAGGGTTCTCATCTCCAACTCTAGACATAATAAATCCCATAGCATCGTGATGGCAGGTAAGAGGGTTCAAGACAGTACCTCACCACATCAGAGGTACCTGGTAAATAGAGTGGGTTCCAAGTATTTGAGGAAATGTACCATAAAAGAAACAAATGTGAATTTTTTTAGTGCAACAGTTCTTACTGCTCTGGATTTTCGTTCACTCCGTGCGTGCTAGCGCAGTAACTCCGTGTCCCACAGGTCTCAGCTACAAATCTGGTTGCACTAAAAAAAAAAAAAAGTGAAATTTGGTGCTGCCAGCCTGTGTGGCAACTGTACCTACAGTCTTCCTGAGGGTTGCTGAAGTCCCCAGAAGAGTGATTTTGTTTCACCGTTCATTTAGCTGATGCATGCTTTTGATATTCTGACCTGTAACCCTGGCTACACCGAGTCCTTGGACAGCTTCCTTGCTCTGTTCTGCAGTGCCTTCACTCGAGGTGCTGCCCCATGGTGAAACCCCAAAGAGGGAAAAGTGGAAGCTGGAGGAAAAAAAAAAAAAAATGTGAATTAAATTATTGTTGGGCTTCTTTGTGCATTTTAGTAACAGTGAAACCCCCTTAACTGTGCCAGTCTCCAGTCACCAGCCGTATATCCAGTCATCATCTCATCCACAGTACAGCTTCTCTTGTTGATGCTGGCCACAGCTAGATTACTTGGCATGTTTATTGACCTAACAGAATTGGTTTTGGGTTTTGGTTTTGTTTTTTAATGTATACGATGTTTAAATACACTTCACATTTTATATAATACTATCTGGCTATTAGTATTTTTCAGGAACCATAGTTCTTGGTGGCTATATATATTTTTGTGACTTTTTTTGTAAACTAAGTGCCGTTTCAACGTTACAATCATTTTTAGAGTTATTGTAATCAATGTGAATATCATGTTTTTTCAAATCTGTTCTGAGCCTGTAGTGTTTGCTTTGTGATCATATGTGTAATGTATATATTCTGTATAGTTACATTGTATTGAA
Source organism: Fringilla coelebs (assembly GCF_963513975.1). NCBI lineage: Eukaryota > Metazoa > Chordata > Aves > Passeriformes > Fringillidae > Fringilla > Fringilla coelebs. The sequence goes on from NC_140051.1 coordinate 5,522,357, forward strand.
ATACTAGCTTGTTTGATATAAGAAAAGTATGTATTGGGTACCTTTTTGCTAGCCTGGTTGTTTAATCTTTAAAAAAAAAGTTCCAAAATGCAAAAAAAAAAAAAAAATCTCCAAACTGGTCCCATTATAGGTCAAACTTAAGGGGGGAGAAAAACTAGTTTTGAGTGTCTTTGGATAGAAATATGAAGCTAAGATTTTTCATTAAAATATTAATGTTTTATGGAGTATATCTTTGCTTTGTGTGGTTATTTAACTCTGGCAGTGTTTGCCTTGCAGTACAACAGAGTAACCTGGACCTTCAGTGAGAAGGTGCAGCTCTGTCCCTTGAGCTACATTCTCTTACAGCTTTGCTCATAACTAGTCCCAAAAGAGCTGATATGAGGAGAACTCGCTGGTGCTGAAGCTGTCACTGGGAGAAAGGTAGCTTAAAACAAAATTAACATTAATGGATGGTTGGAGAAGTTACATGAGTAAAGAGTATTAAGAATAAAGTCCACATTGCTGTTTGTATATTAGATTGCTTTCTGTTCATGTTCTCTTTCTGCAAAAGTGCTGGGGCCAACTTTCCACAGGTGATGTTGATGGAAAGACAAGGGGGAGCCTGATCAAATTAGCCAAAGCAGAAAGTGTTTAAAGAGTACAGTAGCAGTCATTGTAGTGGCAGCTGTGAGCTTCCAAGGAGTCATGGAACAGCCCAGAGTGTGGGACTTAAAATCCATCTCTGCTGTGTCTACAGACCTTGCAATTCAAATCACTTTCCTCCTGCAGCCCCACCTGTGTGAGTGAGCTGCAACCCTGGCTGGATCAACACATGACTTGGGAGGATGGAAGGTTGGTAATGCTTGGCTGAAGAGCCAGCTCTGCCCTCCACCAGCTCAATAACAAGCAGGCTGGGGTGATTTATACACCAGCTGCCAACCTGTGCTCCTGTCTGACACAAAATGGAAAAGCTCTCCCTGGTGCAGAGCAGCTGGAGCCCCAGTGAATGTGGGGAGGGGTTGAGAGTTTCTGAATCCCAAGTTCTCCTTTCACTGAGGAATGTGAATAGGGAGGTGTCTGAACCTGAGCATAATTGGAAGAGGGAGTTCATCTGCTGAGGGCCCTGGAGAGGATGCAGTGTGACACACAGAGGCTTGGCTCTCCTATGAAAGCAAAAATTTTGGTTCTTTGAAACCAGGTTGCATTTGGAGTCTGCAGTAAATTCTGGCTGACTGCAAAGGCACACACAGCACCCCAGAGCTGGGAGGGCACCCCTGGGTGGATGGTGAGCCTGGGCTGGTGACTGGAGCAGGATTTTCCAAAGCACCACCCTGTTTTGTGTGAAACATCTTTTAGGCACCCTTAACAAAGCAAGTGCACACTATTAAAGCTTTTTGTGTGGCTTCCTTGGAGCATTCAGGATTTTATTCCTGACAGTAATGAAGGATTATCTCTTCTGCTTAGAGGAGAGTGTCTGAGCTAAGACCAAACTCAGCTACTGGGAATGTGGCAGAGCAGGGACAAGAGTTCTCCCAGGCTGGCTGCACCATTCCTACCCAGGGATATCCCCAGGAAAATGAAGCTGCTGAGAGAAACCTGGCTTGGGTTATGCATGAATACAGTTTAAATGCAAACACCTTTTTATTTCTCCTCTCTAACTTGTTGGAAGTGTTCAGTTCTTTGAAATGCTGGTGTTCTTCACGAGAGAGATGTAAAAACACAGGACATCTTAGAACAATTTATGTTGCTAACGTGCTTGGATTCCAAACAGAGCGAGAGAGATAACTAAAATAGGAAAAACTTGCTTTAAACTACACTTGGGATTAAACCTAAACCATCAATTTCTTTCAGTACATTATCAGAGGGTTTTGAGTTCTGGGATGCATTTTCTTATTTCTCCTTAGCTTTCCACAAGCTGCACCCCCAGAGGAAGGAGGTCACATCACCACTGTGAGAGCCAAGGTTGCTGTGAGGCTCTGAGCATGCAGAGCAGGGGAGGTGTGTCCATGGCAGAGCCTTTCTCACAGCCCAGGGATTGGGGTGCAGCCCCTGTGGAGTTTGGGGTGTGTTAGCAGCTTCAGAGCACACCAGCATGCTTGAATGGCAGATTCACTGACAGGAGCCCTGATTTCCTTAGCTGCCTTTCACAAATCCTTGAGAAATAGGCCACAAACACCCAGGATGAGATCTGTGTGTCTGAAATCCACTCTAAGGGCTGGAGTTAATTGCCTTTGAGCATGAGCTGCCTTTGTCTCAGTCACAAGGTCTCAGGTGAAGAGAAGGGAGCAACTCACAGGGCATCTATTTGTGTATCTCACTTGAACCTTCACCTCCTTGTTGAAGTTTGATCTCTTCTATCCAAATCATGAAATTAATAAATTAAATGTAACTGTGTGTGGAGTGGCTTTGACACACACCCCTCATTTCAAACACCACTGGATTCCTGTGGGAGTGTCTTTAAGAATGCCTGCACTGCATCTGGCTAAACTGCATTCCCAGCCTCCCTGTGCCTCCCCAGGTGCTTCAGATCTGTGCTTTGCAAGCTCCCAGCACTCAAAAGGTGACAGTTTTTCCTCACAGAGTGCTGCCTGTTCCCCTGAAGGTGCACACACAGTCCAGGTGGAATTTTGAACAATGACCCTGTGAAAACATCAGTTGACCAACTCCTTCCTTGCTGCTTCCCCTCAGGAGCAGCTGGTGCTGCTGTCTCTGGGAAATGATGGAATGGGCTGCGAGCCCAGACCTCCAGCAAGAGCCTTGCTTTGCTCTGGCTCAGCCCTTACAAGTGATTTTGGAGTGGCAATGAGAGATGTGCTTTCCTGCCATCCCATGCCCATCTCTAAACAGGCTTCTCCTCCCCAGGGAGGCAGGACTGACAGACAAGATACTGTAAGAAGCTGATATATTTTATATTTTCTGGTCTTGAAGGGTTTTCTTTTTTTGTTTTTTTTTTTTGGAGGGAGTGAGCATTGATACTTCATTATATTGGTACTTCAGTATATTTTTCTCTTTCATTTTTTCCCCTTGCAGTATCTGACATTTGTCTAGACTTTTTTAAAGAAAAAACAATGTCAGCTACAAACAGATTGCTTTTAAGTATGAAGGAACATAAGTGGAGGAAGTATTGGGTACAATTCACTGATGTCAAAATAAAGTCCTTCATTATTTGTTGGCTTGAAGCATTTCTGTCTGCAGTGCAGAATGCCTTTCAGACTACCTTGGGCCCAAGAGATCTGTGGGTATGGCCCTGGCATTTGTGCCTCCAGCAAGACAGAAAATGAGTGGTAAAATGAATCATTTAAATCCTCTGGGGGCAGGAGAAGCCTCCCTGCCCAGTGAGCATCCCTGGGTCAAAGGGGATGATCAGGAGTGCTCAGGAGGAGCAAGGACACTGAGCTGGAGGAGCTGACTCTGAATTCCAGGAGTGACTCTGTGTTTGGGTGAAGAGACACAAGGAGAAAGGATCCTGTGGGGTTTGATACTCCATCACTGCATGGAAACAGCCCACTGGTTTTGGAAGAACAAGGTAAATTACAATTCCAGCCACTGAAGCATTTAAATAGTCTGCCTTGCCAGAAATTTAAATTGCTCCTTAAGAGCAAACCCATTTTGTGAACTTCACTTCTGCCAGTAGCTTCTCTGACTCAGCAGAGTTTATTTTATAGCCTGTGTATTAGTGGGGTGCACAGAACTTTTTGGAGAGTTTCTGTGCATAAACAGACCCTTGCACTGTGTAAAGCAAAACTGGAGAGAAAAGACACCAAAGCACAAGACTAATAGACAACAGAGCTTAGAAAACCAAAACATCTCTCCAGGGTAGGACTTCATCTTCCCACAATTTAAACGAGAAAAATAACAGAAATCCTAACAAAACCTTTTATATAACTTCAGTGTTGCAGTGATCAGTTTCAGGGTTGACGTGACAGCAATTACAAACAACAGTTATGCAACTGCCTCGTTGATGGAATTGAAATTAATACAGAGCCAGACAAAAAGAAATGGCTTTGGGTTGGATTGTTATGCTTGAAAGAAATAAAAAAATGCTCAGGTCAGCCTCTTTTGAAAAAGTGAGCACAAGCCCAGGCTGAAAAAGCTCCTTGAAGAACAGACAGAGTGAACTGCTCTTAAAAATTCTCCTTGTGTTGGAGGCAAAATTGTGTTTCTCTTCTAAGGTTTACAGCTCATGGTTTTTTAATCTGACTAGCTAGTTTAATTTTGCTCACGTTCCTTTGAGTGTCCTTTTCTAAAAGCATTCAGCAGAGCAGCACTGGCTGTTGTGATTGTGGCTGACTCACAGCAGCGGAGGAGAAGCCCACGCTCACGTGTGCACCCACATCATCCCCTCCACTCTCCATCTGCAGGCTGGAGGGGAGCTGAAGGCAGCATCTGGCATCCCAGGCAGGAATGAATCCTGTGGGGGAGCACTGTTTGAGAGGGCTTGGATTCATGGAAAGAAAACCTGGGAAAATCCTGAGTCTAACTGGAAAATCCTGAGTCAGAGCCCGGCCTGCATTGCCAGGAGCTGTTCCTGGCTCATTCCCTGAGATTCTCTGGTGAGGCAGGGTGCAGGTGCTGTTCATACAGCAATGGTTTGTGCAGATCTCTTGGTTTCAAAAGCCAGGTGTCTGCTAAGGAAGGCAGGAGCCACCCCTGACGTGGAAAATTAAATCCCCCCCTTTTTCCAAATTGCTATAAATATGGGAGCAGGGAATAACAGATCTTTAATAGGGAAGAAAATAAAAAGGTAATATAAACAATGCAGTGAACCAAACCAACAGTGCCAGAGCCAGAGCACAGCCTGACACCCTGTGGGTCAGGGTGCTGCAGCAGGGCCATTGGAATTGTGGCTCAGCCCTCCTGCAGTGCCAGGGGTGGTTCTGCTGGAGCAGGGATCCTGGAGAAAGGTGCAGAATCCTCTGGAGATCCAGGGGCAGAGGCAGCTGCTGCTCCTCTGGGAATGCAGTGGAGAAGCCATGCTGGTGTTCCAGAATCTCAGATTATATCCAGGTAGGAATGCTTGGCTCCTCCCCCTGGGCTCACATCTCCCAGTGGGATGCTGCAGTTCTTATCAGCCATGCAGGGACATTCAATCCCTGTTATCAGCAGGTGTCTCCCCAGCTGTGGAAGAGATAAGGAACACTGCCCCCTGAACAGAAGACAGCTGCCCTACAGATAGCAAATAGATACAATTTGCTTCACAACCCAGGACAGCAGACATGAGCCAAACCCTGGAATTCATTTGCCCTTCAGAGGGAGGTGTATCAAACCATGCCAGGGTGGGTCTCTCACTGAAGAAACACTGCAGATTTTCTGTTTCTCCAGCACTGGTCCAGGGCAAGGATCCCTGCCCAGGGCAGGGTGTTGGAACCAGGTGATCTCAAAGGTCTCTTCCAACCCAAACACTCTGTGATTCCATGAATTTATCCTGTTGATTCAGGGAATAAAGCACCAAGGGAGACATGGGGGATAGGAATTAAACCTGTTGTTTCTTTGCTCCTCCTCACCTTTTTCACCCTGAGTAACAGGAAACAGAAGAGCCCTGAGCTTTTTGCTTCCAGAGGGAGAGGAGGAGCAGATTTTGGAGGACCCTACACAAGATGGGTTTGCTACTCATCCCCTGCCATGTGCTGCTTAGTGTGAGTCACCCTGGGAATTCAGTGCCCTGCACAGAACAGGTTCAGTCAGGATGAAAACACTGCAGGATGGAAAACACTGACTATCCAAACATGCCAGGAGCTTTTGTGCTGATTCCCTACCAGCCCTGCCACAAGTAGGTGTTGGACATGTGGCTGGACATCCCCAGCAGCCTCACAGCTCAGGAGGAAAACTGATCTCCAGAAAAGCCTTGGCTGTGGAGTTCCCAAAGGCCACTTGTTCACTCCTGTGTTTCTGTGTGGGCCAGGAGCTCAGCATTGCAACAAAAACACAGTTTCTGTTGTTCTCCTGTTGGAACCCCTGAGAATTTTAAACTTTCTGTGCTTAAAGGTGCAGATCCACAAGAGAACACTGCAGTTCACCTGAGGCTGTGGAGGAGGCTTCCAAAATTGATTGATAGCACTGGGATTACGGGTGTAGAGTTGGTTAGAAGTGTGTAACATCACAGGGTGGGAAACTTAGATTTTGGGGTTTTAGAATATAGAAATAAATATGAAGCAAGATGGAGGTTTCAGGGCAGAGGCAGGTTATTCTTCTTTACCTTCTTCTTCACATCTTCTTCTTCCTTCTTCATGGATTTGGGTGATGTTTGGTAATTAGACAGAAAAGTCCACATTGCAGGGTTTGAGGGATCAGTTCTTGGGTTAAAAGGGAAAATAATCTAGGTGTAATTTCTTAATTGGGCAGTTTAGTCTTAAAAGACCTTGCACCATGAGATTGTTGGCCATTCTGTGCCTTGCTAATGAAAGGCTGCAGAACTCACAGTACTGAGACTGTTTTACTGATAAAAAATAATAAACTCCTGAGTCTGAACATGAACTACTGTCTCAAGTGCCTCCAATCCAGACCCAGAGAAACCAATATTCTCCCTTGCCTTTCCTGCTTTCCTCCTCCTCTCTGTTGCTGTGGGTTCTCAGGGGACAAGGATAAAGTGAAAGCTCGCGTGGCCTCTGACATCCTCCAGCCAGAAATAAAGCCCTGGGAGGTTAAATCTGATGATTTTCCTGGTCTTCCCCTCTGGAGACATGGCAAGGTTCGAGCAGCTTGATCTATGGTGTGGCTGGGCAGCTGTGATGGGTGCTTTGTCACAGTCCAGAGCAATCAGGCTAACACAAACCAGAGCCCTGCCCGTGGCTTTATGGAACCCTTTAAAAAGTGATGGATGTTCTGCAGCAGGAGAGGAAGGGGAATCTGTAGGTTAGGTCAAACTGCAGAACACGATAACCAGGGCAAGTAATGGGAAGCTGCAAGCTCTTGGCTCCTCAGATATTGGAGTTTATAATCCAGGCCACATTGCCTTTGAAGTATGGCTCTCATCAAGCGAGGCTGGGGAGCCTTCCTGCAATAAAACCATCCCATGGAGATGATCCTTGTCACTGTCTGCCACGTCTTAAGGAGCTTTTGGCCACTGGCTTTGGCCCTCTGTGCCTCAGCACTGTGGGAGCTGGGCAGCCCTGGGGGAGGGAATGGGATCCCTCTCTCTGGAGAGCTGAGCTCGGGTGGCAGTGGGGCCTTTTCCCCACCTGTGCAAATTCCCTGAATCTGAATTCCCTGAGCTGTAACTGGGCACGAAGGGGTTTTGTCTTGGTTGCTGGAGGTGGTGGCAGAGAGCTGCAGCCTGGATCCCCATCCCAGAGTGGCTTTGCAGGACCCCTGTTCTCAGAAAGTCTCTCTCTGCGTGCTGGCCAGCACGGAGCTCTGAGCTGGATGTGGGGAGGGACAGAGGCTGTAACAGCACTGACCAGGGCACACTCTCCTCTCCTGCAGCACCTTGGATGTTTTGATCCCTTAATCAATTCCATTTTCCATTTTCCAGGCAGCTGCTTTCCTTTCTTCTTGCCTAAAGCCAGAGAGGGAGGAATGAAACCTCAGCAGGAGGAGAGAAGAATCAAACCACAGCAGGAGAAAGCAAAGAGAAAGAGGCAATTCCTGCTGAACAAGTGTCACTGGGATGTAAACCCCAGCCTCCTCCTGCCCTTGCCCTTCAGATCTGTGCAGGGCCACAGATGTAAGTCTGGGCTTCCTCTTCCTCTTGCCTTGTGCTGTGATGGTTTTCACAGAGTGCAGCCACATCATTCCAGGGTTTCCTGTGCTCTGAAACTGGCACACAAGAGGAGGGACTGAGCTCCTCCTGCCCATGGTATTTTTCATGCAGCTGCATAAAATTCATTGCTGTGTTAGTTTTGGTTTCTTTTATCAGGGGTGTCAAGCACAATCACTTTGCTCATTAAAACTGACTTTATTTTTAAATTCCTGAAGGGAGACAGAGGGAAGGAAGAAGTGGAGTTTTAGTTTTCTGAAGGTGTCTTAGAAAGGAAATTACTGGATTATTGTAATTATCCCCAAAGCAAGAATATGAAACCTGCAAAATTGGAAACTAATTTTCACTGCAACTTTTTTAATTTAGAAAGTGACTTCCATTCAGGCTCATTCTGAAAAGATGGAGGTGGTGGTTTTGTACAAAATTGATTTTGAGCAGGAAAATGTCTCTCTTTTATTTTTTTAACATGATATACCTTGCTCTGAGAGGTACAACCTCTGAAAGGTTTTCTTGACTGGGAAGACAGGGTAATTTCAGATCATTAAAATCTCTGCCAAAGAGGGCTCTGGCTTGGCCTTTGGGCAGCCTCAGGAAGGCAACTCTCCCCTACTTGCATTCAAGTCATGTTTGGCAGTTTGGCTTTGGGACAGAGGTGCTTTTGTCACAGTTCTGAGGACTGAAAAACAAACCCTTAATTACCCTTGAGAAAACCAAAAGGACTGTGCTGAGTCCACCAAAAGGTTCATGGAAAAGGGCAGGTATTGGCAGCCCCCTTTCAGCTCAGCCATGTGTAGTTCCCCAGTAATAGCCATGGAGCAAAATGCCTATTTATAGAAAACAAACAGAATAGCATTAGGGCAGGAGAGAGGCTGGACTCAGAAAATGGCATTAGCATATTGGCAGAGTGTGGGTTCCTGGCCTGGAAGAGTGTCCACAACACAACAGGCTGCTCCATCCCCCCGAGGTCCAGCAGCCCCAGTGACAAAAAGCAGATTTTGCAAAGCAAACCCAGCCCTGCTCTCACCTGCCCAGCCCATGCTCAAACCAAGCAGTTCCATCTCTGCACAACCTTGTGGTGAATGAACCTCAAGGCTCTGAAGCCAAGCCTGAATTTAGCTGGTGGTTTTTTATCTCCAGAGGTGTTTCATTAGCTCAATTACAAGTGACATGTTCCACTATGCGCTGCTGACTGAAAAAACTCAGCCAGCCTAAATCCCTCTCCAAATAGAATCCAATTAACCTCTTACTCCCCCTTCCCTTAATCCCCTGTGCCTCATGACTCATTCACAGCCACACCTTTTAAAGAAGACCAAAGTGAGCTCCCTGAGATCCCTGTGGGCTGAAGGCTGAGCTGCTGATTTGGGTTTTTTTGTGTATTGCAATGAGGAGAGAGAATGATGGAGAAGACTCCCCTGATCTCAGAAGGCAAATTAATTACTTTATTATTCTATATTATTCTATACATCTAAAACTGAATCTGCCAAGCACTCAACCCTGCACAGAATCTCGTGGCTGTCACCCAACAGTCCTGACACACACACACACCTGGCCCTGACAGCCAAGGAACCAAAACCCCATCACTGTGGGTGAACAATCTCCATATTGCATTCTGCTGTGGCACAAACACAGGCACAGCAAGTGATGAGAATTGTTTTTCCTTTCTCTGAGGTTCAGAGAATGTGAAACCCAGAAATATTCTTGGGAAGAATTATGCCCTGCTTTTCTCTGTGAAGAGAAATGTGGGGCTGCAGGGGTGTGCAGGGATAACAACAGGGAATAAAAACTTCTGGCTTAAACTGTGATGTTCTGACTTTTAGTGACTGGAGAACAGTAACATTAATTTGGTAACTATAGTAGTTATGATAGGCTATAGATAATAGCCAAGGCATAGATTGGTTCTACTGTATGAAGATGCTCAGCAAAGAAAAGTCTATAATGCAATGGAACCAAACCAAAGGGTCTCCAGGCCTGCCTGCAGCTGGAGCTGACAGCTGTGGGCACAGGCTCTGTCACCCACAACCCTAGACTGCTGCAAGGTCTTGGATGGAATAAACTGCATTTTGGATGCAATAAACTGCATTTTGGATATAATAAACTGCATTTTGGATACAATAAGCTTCATTTTGGATATAATAAACTGCATTTTGGATACAATAAACTGCATTTTGGATACAATAACGTGCATTTTGGATATAATAAACTGCATTTTGGAGACATGCCTGGAGTCCCACATCCCTCATTTCAGCTCTTACCTGGCCCTTTGCTGTATTTTTGTTAAGGTTTGATAAACCCCTTTGCATTTTCACAGGGAGCAGTTGTCTCTCAGGCTGACCTTCTGCCCAGGAGCCACGCTGAGCCCTCAGCAGCTCAGGCCATGGCAGAGCCCTGAGGCAGCCAGTCTGTCAGCTGGGGCTGGGAGCTGGAAACCCTGAGTGCTCCATCTGGCCACAGCCTCCTTTGCAAACACACACAAACATCTCATTTTCTCCTTTTTTTTTTTTTTTTTGCCATGATATCCATGGTCTGTGTCCTGATGAACTTGTACTCCCTGTGAATTCGTGGTGGGATTATTGCTGGAATTTTGTCTGCTTGCAGGCTAAAGAAGCTCTTGATTTGAGATTGAGGCTGTTGCAGTTGTTGTGTTTGGTTTTGTTAGCAGACAGTTATTTTTTTAAATAGTTTTTGTCTTACATTTTCCTCCAAATAGAACTACAACAAATAAGCAGTAAAACTCAGAGTGGCAAAAATGTGCTGTTGAGGAGGAGCAGCCCTTGGGACTGCTCAGAACACGTTACAACCAGAGGAATGCAGTAGGAACATACAGAAAACCTCCCTCTCTCCCAATACTGATGTTCTCTGTGTCCTGTGGACCCTGGATCAGCACAACCCAGCTCTCTCTTTTCCAGCCAAAGCTACTTTTGGAAGTGTTGCTGCAAATGGCGCCATAAAATTTCAAATCTGTGTTAGGTTTGGCTTTTAATTCTTGTAGGTTTGAATGTCCTGACAAGGATGTTTCAAAATAAATAAATAAATAAATAAATAAATAAATAAATAAATAAATAAATTACTCTGTGGCATGAGCTGAGCCCAGGAATGCTGCAGGGCTGTCCAAAATGAGTCAGTGTGCTCTGGGGTAGCGGAGCCTGTCGGGGAAGGCTGATGTTGGGATCTCTGTGTGACACAGAGAGAACCCCAGAATGGTTTGGGGGAAAGGGACCCTAAACCCACCCAGTGCCACCCCTGCCCTGGCAGGGACACCTCCCACTGTCCCAGGTGCTCTCAGCCCATCCATCCTGGCCTTGGGCACTGCCAGGGATCCAGGGGCAGCCCCAGCTGCTCTGGGCACCCTGGGCCAGGGCTGCCCACCCTGCCAGGGAGGAATTCCCTCTCTGCACAGCCCTGGGCTGTTGTGGGCAGTGTCCCCCCGTGTGCCCGGGGGCTGTCCCGGGCTGCAGGGCCGGCACAGAGAGAACCGGTCTGCTCAGCTTTCCCTCCGACAATTATCTATTGATTCTCTTGCGATGACATCCCTCTAAATCCTTCGCTGGATTTTCTGCTTTTAATTCTCCTTTTCTTCCCCGAAGCAGAACATCCATCCTTCCTGTCTTCTGCTGGCTGCAGCCCATCCTCCTCCTCCTCCTCCTCCTGGCCCCGGGCAGCTCGGGTCTCTGCCCGCGGGTTTCTGCGCTCCCAGCCCGGCTCACCCGCTGGCTTTGCCCCCGGGCTGGTCTCAGCTTGCCCGGAGCTGCTTTCCCCAGGCTGGGATGCTCTCAGGTGCCGCATCCCGAGGGGCTCGGGGCTCTCTGGAATCCTCCCAGCCTTGCTGTGGCCCTGTGACAGATGGGGAATGCCATGGCTGACTCCCACAATGGAAAACAAATATCATGGATGCATGTTAGGAGAAGTTTTATAGGTTATGGTTGTGTTGTTATCAGGGGTGCCCTGGGTTTGGGACCTTTGGGAGGGTGGGATTGTTACCATGGCAATTCCTGACCTCCAAGATTTAAGGCAGTGATCCCCACCCCTGGGCAGGGAAGGAGGAGTGGATGGACAGAACTTTGGGAGGGACTAAAGGGTTAAAAGCAAAACCTCCATGGTGTGGAAAACAAATCCTCTGCTTCCAGTGCCGTGATATTTTCTCTATTCAGTCTGCTGTGGTATTTTGGATAAGGTTTTAATAAACCTTTTTTATTTTTTGAAAGCGAGTAGCATTTCTCACAGCCTCTTTCTTCATCTGATGCTCTCTGTTCTTGGAGATGTTTTGTTTGTGCCCTTCCCCTTAAGGGGTCAAGTGCTTCCACAGGAGGTTGGCCTGTAGTTTTCCATAGATCCACACTGCTCTAGGCAGGAGTGCATTTGTTCTGTGATAATACAGCCGAGCAGGCAAAACCACAAGTAAATCAGCCCGGGGTTTTTTCCCCTTTTTAATAACAGTTTACTATCCTGTAAGTGCATGTAAAGCACATGCCCTGCTCTCCCAGCCAAGGAGCTTGACAGCTTGTCAGCAAGAACTACCACAGGTCTAGAGTGACTGATTTATACAAGTAAAAGCACGTGCCAAGACCTGGCAACAGCCTCCTCCTTTTTTTTTTTTTTTATTGCAATGACTTGGCAACCCTCTGTCTTCTCCTTCATCCAAACTTTTGCCTTTTATAGTCTTTGAATAACACCTTTTTTTAAAATATGTGTAGCAGCTTCCCCCCCTTCTCTTTCAGCCATTTGCTCTCCTTATCTGAATTGGCCATGGGACAGGAGATCTTGGCTTCACAGCAAGCAGCTCCTGACTGAGCAGGCACAATCCCAAACCAGACTGCACGTGGACCTGTGTTTTTGTGGGCTGGGATGGGTGTGTTAGGGATTTTTTACACTTTTTTACCTGTGTTCTGACATCTCCAGGCTCGTGTGTTGTACCTGGTTGTGCTAAAACTCACCTCCCTTCATAGAAAGATGCACACATCTGAGACCACACTGGTGCTTGGACTGGCATGGGTGTTTTTAGGGGCTGGGATGGGAGTGTTAGGGATTTGTTAGGTGTTTTTGTGGACTGGAAGCAATGTGCCAGGTGTGTGTTACACTTTTTAACCTGTGTTCTGACATCTCCAGGCTCGTGTGTTGTACCTGTTTGTGCTAAAACTCCCCTCCCTTCGTGAAAGATGCACACATCTGAGCCCACACTGGTGCTTGGACTGGGATGGGGATTTATTACACATTTTTGTGGGCTGGGATGGGTGTGTTAAGGATTTTTTACACTTTTTTACCTGTGTTCTGACATCTCCAGGCTCATGTGTTGTACCTGGTTGTGCTAAAACTCCCCTCCCTTCATAGAGAGGTGCACATACCTGAGCCCACACTGGTGCTTGGACTGGGATGGGCGTTTTTGTAGGCTGGGATTGGGAGTATTAGGGATTTGTTATGTGTTTTTGTGGGCTAGGATGGGTGTGCCAGGTATGTGTTACACTTTTTTTACCTGTGTTCTGACATCTCCAGGTTCGTCTGTTGTACCTGGTTGTGCTAAAACTCCCCTCCCTTCATAGAAAGATGCACATACCTGAGCCCACACTGGTGCTTGGACTGGGATGGGGATTTGTTACATGTTTTTGTAGGCTGGGATGGGAGTGTTAGGGATTTGTTAGGTGTTTTTGTGGACTGGAAGCGATGTGCCAGGTGTGTGTTACACTTTTTTTACCTGTGTTCTGACATCTCCAGGCTCGTGTGTTGTACCTGTTTGTGCTAAAGCTCCCCTCCCTTCATAGAAAGATGCACACATCTGAGCCCACACTGGTGCTTGGACTGGGATAGGGATTTGTTACACGTTTTTGTGGGCTGGGATGGGTGTGCCAGGTGTGTGTTACACTTTTTTTACCTGTGTTCTGACATCTCCAGGTTCATCTGTTGTACCTGTTTGTGCTAAAACTCCCCTCCCTTCATAGAAAGGTGCACATACCTGAGCTCACACCAGTACAATCAAGTGTTTATCAGCATTATCCCGATGCCTTCAGTGTAATCAAGTGTTGATCAGCATTATCCTGATGTCTTCAATGTGGAATGGCGAGGAACTCATCGAAGGAATCACACAAATTCCTTTGTGTCCACGCAGGAATTCTTGCCTTCACTCACACACACCTTGTGTAATCAGCTGGCCTCCAGCAGAGACCCAGACTGGATCATGCCAGGGCTGCTGCCTGTGCTGTCTCTCCCAGGCTGTGCTCAGGTGCAGGCTCACACACAGCTGTGCAGCCATGCTCTCTCAGACACCAGCATTCCCAGGCACAGACAGTCTCTCACACATAAGCTTATAGATTTATGATTTGTTGTGAGAGTGGAAAACAGCTGCTGAGGGCTAATCAAATACAGCAGAAGATTTAATGCAAAATATTGAAAAACACTGTCTGGTAGGAGGGTGAAACTCTGAAAAACATGCTGGTCTCGTGGCTCTGGGCCAGAGCAAGAAGATTTGCACCTGGCCATGATAAACGTCAGCAGCGGGGCTGGAGGAGGCTGCCTCACCCTCCCAGGCTGCCAGACACAGGCTGAAAGTCATGTTGGGTTTGGCCTGGGAGCAGCTCCATCAGGCTGGGGCTGTGGTTTTGCAGGGCTGTGCTCAGTGTGGAGCAGCAGGAAGGAAGAGCAGCCCAAGCCGTGCTGGTCTCCGGCAGAGCAGGCTGAGGCTCCCGCTGCTGGCTCCCTCCTGCCCATCCCTGTGCACTCATGGAAAGCCTCTTTCCTCAGGGATGTCAGTTCAGCACCTTTCACCAGTCCTGCTAAGGCTGCAAAGGCTTGGGAATAATTAACTGCAAATGAAAGAATTTCATCTCGGGTTTCTGCTGACTGACGACACAGGCAATTTATGATGCCGTAAGAAGCTCAGGCTGGGATTATTTCTGTGTTACACCCAAGGCTGCTGCTTGGCAGCTCATTGGTTGTTGGAAGGGACAGAACTAGATTAATGCCTTGTGGATTTCATCTATAAACTTTCATGGGTTTGGAGTTGGAGAGCACAGACTAAAGCTGGGGCAGTTTGCAACATCCTCACCTCCCTTTCCCGCTGCTGTAGGTGGGACTTGTCAGCACAGCTCTTCCCTTTCTCACCTGGCAGGTATGATCTCACTCATCCATCTCCAAGAGCCAGACCATGAAAGGCTGGGCTGTGAAAATAGCACAGGATCTGTCTTCAAAGTGTCCTTCCCACAGAGCTTGGCTCAGCAGCCTCAGACTGCCAAAACAAAGGCACCTGCTCCTGCTTCCCTGGGTGCTCAGCAGAGAAACAGGATCCCTGATCCAGGCACTCCCAGACACCTGAAGGACAGGTGTCTTCTGTTCCTGTCCATTCCTGGTCTGCTGCAGGACACGAGAGGCTTCTGCTTCAGCCGTGGCTGCTGAAAGGGGTCACTGTTGGCACTGGATGGTCTGGGGTCAGTCCCTGTTGCTCACCTGCAAACGGTGTCAGTTGTTCTGGTTCAAACTCCCCAGGCTGAACCAGCAGGTCAGTTCTGCTGCTCACCCTGCTGTGGGCTGGGACAAGGAGCCCTGGGGCACTTGGGCTGAGCCGACTGATTGTGCAGTGCCTGCGTGCCCAGTCCTCACCAGTGCCTTCAGCCTTCTCCAGTACCAGCCATAACCAGATGGAAGCTTCCAGATCCCAGCTCTCCAGCTGGGAGAAGGGTTGGCAGGAGTCAGTGCAGAGGGAATATGTGTCTTGGTTTGGAAAGACAGTTGCCTGCTAAAGGAGACAGGAGCCTCCCCTGAAATGGAGAATGCAAACCCTCCCCACCCCTCCGAATTGGTATGAATTTTAAATTAAGGGGCTCTCAGGCAAAAGATATGGGAGCAGGAAATAACAGTTCTTTAATAGGGAAGGGAAAAAATAAAAGGATAAAATAAAACAATGCAATACACCAGAACAACACTGACAGAGTCAGAACTCAACCTGGCACCCTGTGGGTCAGGGTGTTGGCAGCAGTCCAGTTGGAAAAGGGGCTGCAGTCCTGCTGGAGTGTCAGGCGTGGTTCTGTTGGAGCAGGGGGTCCTGTAGGAAAGGGGTGAATTCTTCCTGCACAGATCCATGGAAGTAGAAGCAGCTGCTGTTCCTCTGGGTAGTCCAGTGGAGAAGAGCCGTGTTGGGTGTCAGAATCTCCAGATTATATCTGGGTAGGTATGCTTGGCTCCTCCCTCTGGGCGGAGCATCTCACAATGGGATGTTACAGTTCTTATCAGTCATGCAGTGACATTCAATAGCCCCTTATCAGCAGATGTTCCCTGCTGAGGGACCTTGATTATGATCACTCAGGGAGAGAGATAAGGAGAATTGCTCACTTGACACCAGACAACTGCCCTACAGATGGCAATAGAATACATCTTGCCTTGCAATCTGGAACAATCTATAACCCAGCTCTGCCTGTGCCCAGCAAACACCTTCCCCCAGGAAGGGCAGGGCTGCAGGACCTTGGTTTGTGGCTCTCCTGAGCTGAGATGCACAGGGAGCCCTGGTACCAAACCCAGCCCTCAGCCCAGACTCCCACTGCACCTCTCACCTCCAGGACTCTGCTGTGCTGCTCATCTCCCCGTGCCCTTCTCCCAGTAATTCCTGGTCTCTGCTGCCCACAGGTGCTGTGAGCAGCTCCCTGTCTGGCTGTGTGCTTTGGGACCCTTAGCTGCCTGGGGTTCTCAGTGTGCTCTGTGCAGGGAGGCACCAGCTGCACCAGCAGCTCTGACTCACAGCTCTGCTGTGTCAAGGAGCCCAGATTCCCTTTTTCCAGGGGCAGACAGCCCTGGGTGCCATCAAGTCCACACTGAATTGCACCATCCAGGGATATGAGAAGCATCTGTTCCCTGCAGATGTTCAGCCATCTCATTGTTTGTTAGGTTTCAGGACAGGAACCCTCTCAGTTCTGTGAGACACTTGCTGTTCTCAGATGTCTGGGAGTGTGTGGGGTGGGGGAGAAATGTCTTTGTGTGACGCCAGCAAGGAGCAGAGACAGAGGTTTCGTGCTCTGTGGAAAATACTTGAAAGGCCTTTGAGCTCTGGCTAATCTCCATTATCCTGTGTTTTCCAGCAGCAGGCTGAGGGAGGAAGAGTGCAGAGGCAGGAGAGCAGGGCTGAGAAGTACAACTGGCCATCATTCCTGGGCTCAGGAGAGCTTGGCAGAACCCCTTGTGGCAAATGGAGCTGGATGCAACAGAATCCAGGCTTAAGCTTGGCTCAGATCTTAGGCCCAGCCGAGCCTCCTCAGATCTGCAGGAGCTTTGTCAGTAGCTGAAGGCGTTTCAGCCTCACTGAGCCAGACACAAGTGCAGCTGTTGGATTCAGCTGTGGCACAGGGCAGAGGGGAGGTTGCCCACATTTGAGACCTTTTTGCCCACAGGCATTTTATGTCTGTGTTTTTTCCACAGATTTCTTTTCTTCTTTCTCTGTAGGTCAGCTTTTGGAATGCCTGATGCACTGCAGGCTCTGAGCCATTCCTGTAGGAAACCTGAGGCACAGAGCTGCACAGCAGCACCTGCAACCATGCCAGGGAGGGTTTAGCAGAGCTGTGTTGTACCTGAATTCCAGGTGGAACCTTTGGTCCCCTCCTCTCCCAGCTCAGTGCATTTTGCCATTTGCAGAGTGCCTTTTGGTCTGAGTCACTGTGCCCAGGCTGAGAGGTGGGTTTGAGCTACAGGGTCCCCCCCTGGGTTCCATTTCTGATGGAGACATTTCTAAACCAGGCAGGATCTGAGGAACAGAGGCAGAGTGGCTCTCAGTTTTTCTGTAAGGGTTCAACCAGGTACAGACAGAGCAAGGCCAGAGTAGAAACCTGACCCTGATGAAAGCAGTGCCAGGAAGAACTGTCCCTTCAGTACATCCCTCCCACTTCTCACAGAAGGAAAACTCCATGCAGCCCCCAAACTTTCCTAGCCAGCACTTGTTCCCTTTCCTCTGCACCAGCAGAAAAGCTTTGTTAAAAAGAATCATTTCAGGATTTTGAATGTTTTGTTCCTGCCAGTGAGTCAATGGTTTTTCCAGGCCCTCCCCCACAATAAGTGAGTGCAGGCTGAGTGTGGTCCAGAGGAAAATGTGAGTTCCACGTGTCCTGGCCACATGCTGCTCTGGTACCAATGATAACCAGATGGAGGCTTCCAGATCCCAGCTCTCCAGCAGGGAGAAGGGTTAGCAGAGTAAATATATAACCCAGCCTTGCCTGTGCCCAGCTAACACCTTCCCCCAGCAAGGGCAGGGCTGCAGCACCTTGGTTTGTGGCTCAGCATCTCCTGAGCTGAGGAGGACTGGGCTGGAACCCCCTGTACCAAACTCAGCACTGAGCCAGCCTCCCACTGCATCCCTCACCTCCAGGGCTTTGCTGTGCTGCTCATCCCCACTCCCCTGCTCATCTCCACTCCTCTTTCATTTTCTCTTCTGGGAGAGGAAATTAAAGGGGCTGGACAGCAGCAAAAACAGGCCTTGGGATCATTTTGAGGTTTCAAATGCAACTGGTACCTTATCCTTTTGGCATCTTACTCATGTAGGATGCAAACGCTGCCAACCATCTGTAGCTGGAACAGCCCATCCACTGCTTGGCAGGTTTGAGGACTGTCACAGAAGGAACTCTGTCCCAAAAGCAGTGCAGGAGCCACAGTGTGCAGCAGGCTCCTGCTGCATGTCAGACCCCTTTGCCCTTGAATGGCGCTGCTTGCACACAAAAAAAATGTTTGCAGAATTCTCAGCTCCCCCAAAGTTATCACCATCACCATCATCATTGTCTGCAGAGTTTATTTTCTTCTTTCTCTGTAGATCAGCTTTTAGAAAAAGCCAAAGCCCAGGTATCCAGAGGATGATATTCCTGTAGAACCTCAGTACCTGGGAAGATTGGGACGTGGAAGAAAGCCCTGTCACTCTGAGGTTGGTGTTGTGGTTTCCCTTTCTCTGCTTGGCCTGCTCTTTGCTCCCACAGGGGTGAGATTTCCCATTCCTCTGTGGAAACAGTTCCTGCAAGCACCTCTGCCTCACTTCCCTCTGTTCTGCTTCCTTATTCTGAGCCACTAAGGGAGGCAACAGGAAGAGATCCATTGATGGTTTTTAGGGTAAAATCTCAGGTAGGTCACCTTTAGTAAAGATAAGCTAAGTACACAGAAAACATAAGCTTTACTCAGGCAGGAGCTCACAGGAACTTGGCAGAGGCCTGCCTGCATTTCAGAATCCTTCTCCTTTTTCTAGATGAAAGCCCTGCAGAAGGATTTGTTTTTCAGACAGAAGGCAAGCCAAGTTGGTGATTTCATCCTAAGGCAGGCTGTGTCAAGCTGGTCCTATTCAAACATGCAGGAAATCAACCCTGGAGCTCGTTCAGAAATGAGGATGGAGAGTGGGGGGAGAGAGAGGGGCCCTGAGGAGGACAAGAGCCTGGATTCTGGAAGGCTCAGGACAAGCAGAGGAGGTACCTGCTGTCAGGAACACATCCCTCACCCTTGCAGGGATTCACTGGCACAATTTCAAGGAACATTTCTTCATTTCCAGCTCTTCCAAGCAGCTCGAGAGGAGAGGAGAGGAGAGGAGAGGAGAGGAGAGGAGAGGAGAGGAGAGGAGAGGAGAGGAGAGGAGAGGAGAGGAGAGGAGAGGAGAGGAGAGGAGAGGAGAGGAGAGGAGAGGAGAGGAGAGGAGAGGAGAGGAGAGGAGAGGAGGTTGCTCTGGACATGGAGCAGGGAAAAGGGAGAGGGAAATGGAAAAGAGACTGTGAAGATGTTCTTTACAAACTGTCACATCGCTCTCCACTTAAACATTTGTAGGGCAACTGTGGAACACCAGTGACAGAGGGGAGGCAACAGATGGCAGAATTCAGAACATTTGTTCTTGGGTCTGCTTCAAAATCTCTGAGCTCTTTGGACAGTCCATTCCCAAGCAGCAAGGGAAGGACTGTGGAGAAAAAATTGGCCTAATTTTCTCTTCTGCATTTTTGCAGCTGCCAGCTTGCCTCTTGTTTAGTCAAGACATCACTCCAAGAAGCTCCATTGCCCTGCAGCAGGCTGGGACCAGCACATCACAAAGGAAACCCATGAGAAAAACCTGCTAGGGATCTGTGTGTGAGTGTGTATAATCCTTCATCCCCAAAGAACATCTGCAGGGGCTTCTGAGCAGGGCAGGCAGCATTTGCTGTCACTGCTGGACAAAGCTCAGACCTGCCCCTTTGCACTCCCTCTGTCTGCAGAAAATCTGCAAGGGCTCCACTCCTTCCTTTCTAGCAACTGCTTTCATGAATCCAGATTTTAGTGGTTTGGGTTTTATTTAAATCAAGCACTTTCTGATGTGAATAATACCAGCAAAACTTTTGTAACTTGGCCTGGAAGATGGGAAAAATGCAGACACCAAAAGCCAAGGCAGGCTCTTAAATGTCAATGCTCATTAGGCACTTTTTAACGTTAGTGCTTGGTGCTGGAATCTGCCCATGCAGGCTGGAGGATGAGGAAATATAATTTGAACACATCTGCTCCAAGAGATACTGTCAGACTTGGGGAGCATCTTGTGGTAATTAGGGGAATTCATTTCATTATTTACTCCAGCAGCGTTTTGGGGGTTTTTTCCTGATTTTTTCCCCCTTTGGTTTTTTGTTCATTTGTTTGTTTTTTTGGTTTTCTTTTTTTCCTTTTTTTTTTTCTTTTTTTTTTTTATGGGGGGATCCATTAAGATTTTATTTTCTGCATTTTTAACAACTGAAAAGCTCCCTGGCAATATTAAGACCCTGTGTTCTCATTGCTGCAGAGCACCTGGGTAAGAAGCATTTTGGAATTCAAGGAAGAGAACCTTGCCACCAAATACTGTACAGTATTTTGAATTTTTGGCTCAAAATAGAAAGCAGCTGTAGACCAAATTTGCTTTTCCCCTTTCCTCTGCCATATCTTCTCCCTCTTCATTTCCCAATCCACACATGTGCATCTCTCTCCAGACAGAGCCCCTGAGGAGCCCCCTGTGCTGTGGTTAAAGCAAACCTTTGACTCTCCTGTCCAAAGCACTGCCCTGAGCCCTCCCAGGCACTGCTTTGGAGTGTTCCATACTTAGTGTGAAGGAAAGGGGTTGAACTGGATCATCCAGATAATGCCCCAGGCCAGAAACACCTTTTTCCTCTTTTTTTAGCTGCTCTTGCCAAAGGCAGGGTGGTACCTGTGCTCCCCAAATCAAAACTCTTCCTTCAACAACTTCCATCTCCTGAGCAGAACCACTTTACAACCACTTTACAAAATCTATTTTTAAAAATAACAGCTTTAAGCCCTTCTTTTTTTTTTTTTTTTTCCCCTGGAAAAGGGGCCTCTAATATTGTTTAATTAAAAGCTCATTCTGCAAGGCTCATTTGATGTCAGCTTTGAAATCCTGTGCTTTTTGTTTCCATTCTCCTCCTTTTGTGTGTTGAATTCAGTACATTTCCAACCAGGGTTTCTGTGTGCTCCCTCCTTGAACCTCAGTGCTTTGTGTGGCACTGAGCAGTGACAGAGTTATGTCAACCTCTCTGCTTCACTGGGCACATTTGTTCTCTCAAAATCAACACAGCAGCTGGAGACACTGACATCTGAAACACTCCTGGCTCCCCTTGCAGCACAGAGCTCCTCTCTGGGCTGGGTGGAGTGCACAGAGTGCCTTGCACTGAACTCAAGCCAGAAAAGCAGGTGCTCAAGGGTAATGAAACCTAAATGAATGATAATTAAACCAAAAATTCGAAATAAAATCCTTAGCTAGGAAAAGGCAGGTCCATGGGCTGGTTTTGTGACTCCCAGCTTGGCTCCATGGGGTTCTTTTATTGGCATGGAGCAGCTCTGTGGGGTGGATGTTGATTGGGGTGGGTTTGCTTAAGGTCAGGCTTGGGTTGGGGCCAGCTCAACCCAAATTTTCCAGTTTAGCTAAACACAAAAAACCACAAAAAAAACCACAAAACCCACAAGGAAGTGGCTGAGCATTAATCCTGCTTGTGGGTGAGGAGAGCTGGCTGACCCTGCCCTCTGCTCCAGGAGCTTCTCCAGCCCTTCCTGGGAAGGTGAAAGGTTGGAGGGAAAGGCAAGGATCTTATACTGGGGAATGTGATGGAAAAGGCAAAGATCTTATACTGGAAAAGTGATGGAAAAGGCAAAGATCTTATACTGGGGAATGTGATGGAAAAGGCAAAGCTCTTATATTGGGGAATGCAAAAGAAAAGGCAAGGATCTTATACTGGAAAATGTGAAGGAAAAGGCAAAGATCTTATACTGGAAAAGTGATGGAAAAGGCAAAGATCTTATACTGGAACACGTGAAGGAAAAGGCAATGATCTTATATTGGGGAATGCAAAGGAAAAGGCAAGGATCTTATACTGGAAAATGTGAAGGAAAAGGCAAAGATCTTATATTGGGGAATGCAAAGGAAAAGGCAAGGATCTTATACTGGAAAATGTGAAGGAAAAGGCAAAGATCTTATACTGAAAAATGTGAAGGAAAAGGCAAAGATCTTTTATTGGGGAATGCAAAGGAAAAGGCAAGGATCCTCTACTGGAAAATGTGGTTTTGCAAGAGATGGATGCTGGAGAGCCTGACCAAAAATCCTTCTCAGGAGATTCAGGAGACTGAGCTGGGCAGGAGGATCCAGCATGCTGGAAAATCAAGGTGGGATGTTAGAGGTACAACAGAATGCTTGAGCAGAAATGCTGTGTGAGTTGGGGTGGGGGTAGAACTGCAGTGATTGTATTTCTGTCTGATCACTCTCTGGGGAGTGGAGAGCTTGGCAATGCTGCTGGGAGAGCAGGCAAGGTGCTTTAGCTTTTTTTTAAAAACTCATTGAGACAGCAAAGGTTATCCAGAAAAAAACCCAAAAGCATTGATAGCAAGCTCTACAAAATTTGCAGAAGTAAAGCAGGTCTCACCCTCCTCCTCAGTTTCCATTTTCAGCACACCTGGCTGCTGCAACCCATCCTTGGGTGGCCAGGGATCGAGAAGCCTTTTTCTCCCTTACAGCAGGGGCAGAAACAACCACAAATGTCTGTCTGGAAGAACTGAAACTTTTGTGGGAGCAGCTCTGCTCTGGGCCTGAAAGGACAACACAACCAGAAGGTCCTCGAAGCACTGAGAAGATGCAAAGGAAGGCAGTGAAAGGTGGGAGGGAGAACTGGTGTGTGGGTCCCTTCCAACCCAGAATATTCTGGGATTTTGTTCAGATCCAGGGAGGTGGGCTGGGAGGGTGAGGGGGCTGCTCAGCTCAGTGCCTTTTGCCTGAAGCATTAATGTGTTAAGCTCTGAACCATTTAAATTTTATTCCTGGCTTTATGTGTGTGCACAGCTCATAAAATCAGTGATGTGGGTGCCCAGTGGAGATGAAAGCTTCCCACCTGATGTGTACAGTGAATAACAATGATAGTGCACTTGCACATTTTAGAATTGTTCTGCTGTCCTGGAAGGATGAAGCTCTGCCATGAAATGGTGGATTTCCTTCAGCTTTGCCTGTTTCTTTGCACCCATGGTCATTTTCATATGGCTTTTCTATTTGTTTTTCTCAGGTTTTTGGAAGCAAAGTGCTTGGAGGTGCCTGCCTGGCCTCTCTGTCAGTGGTGAAACAGGGAAGATTGGGACCTAGGAGTGGGAAATTGGGCAGGATTCCCCTGCCTGTGCAGAGCAGAGGAGTGAAATGTGGGGTCTGTGAATTAGGGGGAGCCTGTGGAACATTCCCAGGGTCCTTCTGTCCTCCCAGCCAGGTGGAAGCAGAGGTGTGCTCATGGGCCCTGTGGCTCCAGGAGTCATGTCTGTTGTCTGATTCTAAGAAATGAGTGGTTGCCATGGTTACCTGCCTCCCTTTCCTGATCTTGCCAGATGTCTTCTCTGGAGCCTTGGGCTTGGAGCAGGATTCAGCATTTTCCTCCAGCTGAGATCACACTCTGATCCCAGCACCTTCCATTTCAGATGTGCTGCTCTGTCACACTGGGTGACATTTGTGTGCTTGGGTATCCTGGTGTCCCTGTCTCCTTACTGATCCTTCAGAACAGGGAAGGAGTGATTGAAATGAAGCCTTCTGTGGGCTTATTTGGAGCTGCAGCCCTGAGTTGCAGAAGTGTGGGGTGTTTGGTTGGGTTCTCTCTTCACCAGGCCACTGTACTCCCACAGAAAATCTCCCAGGGGTCAGCCCAGCTCTGTTAGGTTGACCTAATGTTTAGGGTTAGGATTAGTTTTAGGGGTAGGGTTATGATTATGTTTAGGATTAAACTTTAAGTTTGGAGTTATTGGCTCCCAATATCCTGGAGTGCCCTGCCCAGAGCAGAACAAGGCATCGTAGCAAGTTTCACCCAAGAGCCTCAGGTTGGCTGAAGTTCCATCTCACATCACACCCAGAAATATCAGAATATTCTCTGTACTCAGCATCAGGCCAGGCAGTGGTCAGTGCATCACCAAACACCCAGAGATGCCTTGGGGAATTTTCCTCAAGTCTTATTTTTCAATATCAAACTGGTGTGGCAAGCCATGAAGTGACCTGCACCACAGAGGTCACTCTCCACAAACCTTTTGGACTGAATCTTTTCCCCCCTTTTTAGTGCCTTTTCTCCTTCTTTGCCTGAAGAGGAAATTTGAGTGAGAGGGGAGCAGGTTAACAAAGAGTCTCTTTAGGGTTTTTTGTGCTGCCTCTGGTTGGCATTGCTTTGGAGAGGAAACTGAGCTCTGAAGAAGAGCTCATGCAAGAGCCCCACGCAGCAAGGGGATGGCAGGGAATGCATGGCAGGGAATGCAGCAAGTCATGCTGTAGGAATCCTTGGAGGAGGAAGGTGAAGAGCCTCAAAGGAAGCATAAGGTCATTTCCCTTTTAACAGAGTACATTTCAGAGATGCTTTTACAATTGATCAATATCTAAATGTGCAGTCTGCTGCAGGGCTTGGTGATGGGTTATTTTACAGACTAACAACTGGGAGCTGTGTTAACAGGCTGAACCCCTGAGCTGCAGGGAAGGTGACTGTCCCATGGGGAAGGAGAACTTGCTCCTCTGGGCCTCTTTTGAAATGAGGTCAATTATGTTCAGCATTTAAAGAAGATGAATCCAATTAGAATTATGAGGGTGCAAGGAATCCACTGTTGCTTTCTTTCTGTTCAACTTTCATAGTAATGATCACTACCAAAACCCCAGGAATGAGGGGCAGGGGAATCTCTGTGCATGGACAGCCAAGTGTTACAACACAGCTCTGGCTCGGGCTGCTGAGCCCCCATGGAGCCTGGGCTGGAACATCTGCTCCATCTCCTGCTGGAAGGTCAGCCTGCACAGCCAGGCACAGGAATCTGGTCCTGAGAGCTGCTCAGGGCCTGGGCAGCACTGTCTGGAGCTGGAGTCTGCGTGCTTGAGGTGCTCCTGCAGAAACAGATCAGCCTGTGAGGTTGTGCAGGCAGGGATCCAGGCTGCTCCATTCCCTTCTGGCTGCTGCATGGCTGGAGGGGCTCCCAGCAGAGTACTGGGCTTCCCCAGCCCTCCCAGCAGGGTCCTGGTGAGGTGCTCTTGGCAGGATGGGAGTGGAAGGACGTGTTGTGTTAGGGCAGCAATCCCTTCCTGCTTTGTTGGCTCTGTACTGGGAAGTGTCCAGGACCTGCAGCTCTGCCCTGCTTACCTGGGAAAACCAGGATTAACTAACCTGCCCAGCATTTTCCAGGAACACATCAGGTTTGCACAGCCCCCTCCAGTCTCCTGAAATCCACTTCTCCAGCACCTGTCTGGGAGCTTTTCTGGAGCAGTGGGCAGTGAGCAGCTCTGGTTGTCCTGAGAACTGACCTGAGCCCCCTGGAGATGGGGAGAGAATTGGTGCTCTGGGCCTTGGGGTGACCAGTGCCACATGAGTGGGAAGGCATTCATCTTTTAATTAACATTAACAGAGCAAGTATGATCTTAATGAAAAGACTGGTAGTGACTCTGAAGTTGTATTTGAGGTGTAACTGCTGCAGACCCTGACTGAACTGTGTGTTTGTTAATCCTCAGTGAGGCAGTTCTATTTCACTGAGTGATGTTTATTTAACATACAATAAGTGTCTTAATGAATCTCTATTAAAGGCATATGTGGAAACCTTAATTTGAAGCATTACAGAAGAGAGTGAGATCTTCAATTCATAAAATCCTTTTTAAACACTGTGAGCTCCAAAATCTGGCCAGTGCCAAAGCAAACTGTATCCTGCGAATTCTGCCAGATGTCTCATGTGGGGCGTGCTTAAGGCCCAAAGAAAATAAGGTCTGAAGGGAACAGCTTGGCCACTGACTCCATAATCCAGCCTGTATAAAAGAGATTCATTTCCATTCAGGAAATAACCTCTCCTGGATGGATCCTGTTCAAAATGTGTCTGCTGAAAAATCCTCAGCAGCACCTATGCCTGTGAGCAGAAAGAGGATCTCGTGGGAAGCTTTGGGAAGAATCTGGAGCCTCCTGAATTTGAGAAGGAAGAGGTAGTAAACAAGTTAGAGGTGTCTCTGGGTGTTTGGTGATGCACTGAACACTGCCTGGCCTGATGCTGAGTACAGAGAATATTCTGATATTTCTGGGAATATCTGTGATATTCCGTGATGTGAGATGGAACTTCAGCCAACCTGAGGCTCTTGGGTGAAACTTGCTGTGCCTTGTTCTGCTCTGGGCAGGGCACTCCAGGATATTGGGAGCCAATAACTCCAAACTTAAAAGTTTAATCCTAAACATAACCATAACCCTATCCCTAAAACTAATCCTGACACTAAACATTAGGTCAACCCCAGCACAAATTCTAATGCTGACTATAACCAAACTCTAACTCTGAAGGTAACCTAACCCTAAATGTTAATTTAACCAGAAAACCTAAATGCTAACACTAACACTAGGTACTTCTAAAGGCCACAGGCCCTAACCCTAAAACTAACAATAAACCCCAGCTATGAATCCTACCCTATGTAGGTACTTCTAACAGCCCCCAGCCCTAACCCTAACATCATCCCTACCACCACAGCCAAAATCTAAACATAAAGGCAAAACCATAATACTAAACCAGAACCTTAACCTAACCCTTACAAAACCCTACCTTGAACCCTAATCCTAATTAACCCTAAGTTTAACCCTAACCCTAACACCCTAACCATAACTCTAAATATAACCCTTACTTTGCCCTAACCATAACCTCCTAATCCCAAACTTTAACCCTTGCCTTGCCTTGTCTGTTCCTCTGACCTGCCCTGGCCTGCCAGCCCAGCCCTGCATTGCCTTACAGACACACCTGTGTCCCTCCCCTGCCCTTCCTGCCCCTCCCTTGCCTTGCACTGCCTTTCATACCCATCCCCTGTCTCAGCCTGCTCACTCCTATCTCCCCAGGCCTTGCCATGCCTTCCCTTCCTCTCCTTTGCCCTGCCTTGCCTGTCCAACCCCTCTGTGCTCTCACCTGGCACTGCCTTATATAACCATTCTTTCCCTTGCCCTGCTGCCCCTTTCCTGCCTGGAATTTCCTTGCCTGGCTCTCCCTGAAACTAAACTAACTGTACCCATCACTGGAGTGAACTTCCTCAGCCTCAGCCTTGCCAACAGTCTCTGGGCATTCTCTTGCCTTGCCTTGCTCTGCTTTCCCCTCCCAGCTCTTGCCTTGCCTTCCCTGCATCTCCCTTGACTTGCCCAGAGTTCAATTTTCTTGCTTTCAATTTTCTTGCTTTCAATTTTCTTGCTTTGCCTGCATGGAAGGCAAGGCAAGGCAAGGGAGATGTGGCCAAGGTAGCAATGGTAGCCTAGGCAAAGCTGGGCAATGGGACAAAGGCAAGGCAAGCCCAAGGGACTCAGGGTGCCTTTGCCTGGGAAGCAAAGGGTGTGGTCCCAGTGCTGGTGGATCACACTGTAAGACACCATGAGGAGTTCAATTCCAGGGGGACATTTTTGTCCTGACACCTCTTGTGTGGGAGCAATTCTTGGATGAACTCGGTACTGGAGGTGGTGTCCAGCCTGCAGCTGGCAAGTTCCTGAGGGAGGGTGGCAATGCTTTTCCAAGGGAAGGAAAACACATAGCCCCAGTGTTTGAGGTGCAGGTAAGAAGCTGCCTGGTGGAGGTTGAGGGCAGCAGAAACTTTCTGTCCTGGCATATTTGGTGTGGGAGCATTCCCCCAACTTGTACACTTATGGGGTTGGTATCCATATTTTGAAGGTGGTGTCACAAAAGGTTCATTTTGGCAAATCTTTTCCACCTTTCAGAGGTGGTGATCTGAAATTCCTGGCAGAACCTTGATTTTCAGCAAGGTAAGCAGCTCAGTCGTGGTGTGCAGCTGGTAACACCCAGTAACAGCTCTGGCCCCTTCATGTGGGATCAATCCCTGGATGCTTGCTGGTTTGGAGGAAGGGATCCCATTTCTTTTCAGATGGGGTCATAGTTCCTCTCTTTGGTACAGAAACCAGTCTTGGATCCACACTTGGGTGGTCCTGGTGAATTTAATTGCTCTTTCTAGTATACACTTCTGTCTGTTAGAGCTCTTGAACCGTTACAGGGGAATGCAGAAGCCAAGCTGGTGGGAATTTTGTCCTTTAGCATGTGGGCAGTCCCTGGTGCTGCTCAGGTTGGTTCCTGACTCTGCCAGGCAGGATTATGATGGTGCCCAGAGCGGAGAGGGAAGGTGCAGATACCAGGGGGTGTGGTGCAGTTCAGGTCACAGCCAGCAACAGTTTTCTCAGCTGGCACTTTTGTGAGCTCTGCTTTTGCTGGATGTTTTTGGGTTTGTAGCTGAACTCTGTGATAGTGACAACAGTTATTAGCAGAAAGGATTTCGTGTTGCCGTTTGAGTGTGGTGCAAATAAGATTTTGTACTTGGAAGGGGAAGGTCCGTGAAATCGTTTTGTCCTGACAGAGTTGATCTGAGAGCAGGGACGTTTTCAGGTCGGATCTGCCCTTCGGTGGTTCAGACAGGCGAGGACCATTGGCTTCTTTTGCAAGTCCACAGCGCCATTGTGTGGTGGTTTTGGGAGCGCTGACCTTTGCCAGGTGAAAGCCAAAAAAGCTTTTGTACCCTGGGAGCGTCAGGGCGGGAACAGTGAGGGTCATGTCGGGGTTCCCCTGTGGGTCCTGGCTCTTGGAGACTCACAGAAAGTGATGCTGCACATTCCCGGGAAGGAAGATGAATTTTCTCATCGTTGTCTGTGCAGTTTATTGGCTGCAAAAGAAAAGTGAATTCCAGCACTGCCTCTTTCTTCCAGAACCTTTTCTGTGCTGAATGTTTTCAGCTCCTGAATGTTCTTAACTTTGGAACTGGACCCTGTGAAAGTGCCTGAGGGTGCATTGAGCCGAGCACACAGAGCTGTGTGTGCTGCACTTTAGAGGCTGCAAGGGGGAAGGCCAGCACTTACTTTGTGTTCTAGGATCTCTGGTGTGGGAGCAGTTGCTGGACATATTAAGTTTTGCAGCTGGGCTCTGCAAGGGTGGAAGAATGTGATGGGACCTGCACCTGATCTGGACAGTGCCAAACTCCAGAAGGGGCGTTGCTTTTCCCAGGATGCAAGTTAAATGTGGAGAAAGCAACAGCTTGCTGAGCTGGAACTTTTTGTCACCAATATTTATATTTGATACAGTTAGTTTAGTTTCAGCAGCTCTGCAAGGTTGAAAGAATGTGATAGGATATTGAGTTTGAAAAGGAAGCTCATAGCTTTGGTTTGCATGATGTTGTTGCTATCTTTGAAGTCAATGTGAAACCCAGCAATCGGGTTTCCCCCTCTTTTGTTTCCAGGTTAAAATTCTGGATCTGGATTCAGTGAGACAGCATAAATGTAAAGGTGCACACAGCACCTGGCCTAAGCACCACCATTTTGGTGTTATCTCCAACTTGCTGAGGGTGCCCTGTGCCCCAGCTTCCAGACCATTAGTTAAGGAAAATGTTAAACAGGAGAGGACCTAGTGCTGATTCCTGGGAGCCACTGCTTGTTCCTGACTCCACACTGGACTTGGTGCTGCTGAGCAGCGACCCTGGGGCCCAGCTGTCCAGCCCTTTTCAGTCCTGGTCACAGTTTGCTCATGCAGCCCATGTTTGCTCATGAGCTCCATATTTAAAAAAATGAAATTGCCAGGTGGGCACATGCAAACTTTCAAAACTCACATCCCTCACTACATGTTTCCACCAATTGCCCCAAAACCTAAAGAGAAGGAAACACCCTGTAAAATATTCATGAAAGACCAAGAAGGGGTTTTAATTATTGTTTTGGCTCTTATGCTTGTAGGTTCCAAATGAGTGTTTCCTCCTTTTACTTTCTGACTGGTGGTACTCCCTGAGCTTCACAAACCGTCTGCTGAACTCGTAGCCCTGCTGTGAGGGTCTGCTCTGCCGTCTCTCTCTCTGCAGGGGTTGTTCCCCACTAGACCTGTGCTCTGGAGATAGCTGGAAGCTCCTCTTGGAGGGTCTCGGAGCTGTGGTATCCTTGTCACTGTTGTCATGATCTGGAGGACTCGTTCTCTTCCTCCTCCTCCTCACCACTGAGTTGTTGTGGTTGGTGGAGTTCATGAAACTTCTGCGGCGTTCACTGCCCCACGGAGGGGATCTGCTCCTCTCACTGGTACTGCTCCTCTGGGAGCTTGACACCCTCATCTTACCATGTGGTCCTGCAGAGCCTGCCTGGCTGCTGGTCTCCCCCTGGCTGAGGTAGGGAGGGAACGGTGAAGTAGATGCCATTTCTTCCATTTGTGAATTGCTGGACCTGAAGAACCAGAGGGATCTCTGTTTAGGGCATTTCTTGCAGACTTATCTGGGATTCAGTCATGTTTTTGGAGTGGTTCTATGACAAAGAACCAAGGTCAGCAATGGGAAATTCAGACACCTGGGGTCTTCTTACTAGGTCTGTCCCTGTCCTAGGAAGTCCTTGTCTTTATAGCCCCTACAGCCTGCATTTCACAGACTCACAGAATCACAGGGTTGGCTTGGAAGGGACCTTAAAGCTCATCCCATTCCAACCCCCCTGCCTTGCACAGGGACACTTTCCACTTTCCCAGGTTGCTCCAAGCCCTGTCCACCCTCACCTTGGACACTTCCAGAGATGGGCCAGCCACAGCTGCTCTGGGCAGCCTGAGCCAGGGCGTCATCACCCTCACAGGGAAGAATTTCTTCCTTGTATTTAACCTAAGTCTTCCCTCTTTCACTTTGAAATTGTTACCCCTTGTCCTGTCACAACACTCCCTGATGAAGAGCCCTCCCCATCTTTCTTGGAGGCCCCTTTAAGTCTTCTTCTCTGCATTAGCCAGCTTCAGAGAGCAGACAAGGAGCAGCTTACACAGGAAAGCAGCCTAAAGCCCAGCAGGGGGATGAGAAGGACTGGTGTGGGATAGCTCAGAACTGACAGCACTGAAGGAGGCAGGGAGGAATTGTCTCCTGTGGCAGAAACACTCAGGAGGACGAGACACAAACAGCAAAGCCAGGAGAAGGATACAAACAGTGACCAGGTCACCCTGGTATTACCTGACATAGAACAGCAAATAGGCTTGCTGGCCCAGAACTGTGTGGAGGGCACAGCTCTCCACAGACACATCGTTCATCTTGTACCACTGCCCATTGCTGGCCTGCAAAGGAAGGCATCCATCTCTGGAGGGGAAGGGCAGTGTTTTGCACAGGAAACTGCCAAACCAAGAGCACACCAAAACAAGTCCAATCCAGCCCCAAAGCAGGAACTCCCCCAAAGCCTTGGCTGCCAGTAACACTGACAGGAGAGTCTGACTTTCCAGCACACCTTCTTCCCTGTCAGGAGGGAAGTCACTCTTCACCTTTGTGTAGCAGAAGAAGTGTCCACCCAGACAGGAGTGACCAGTGTGCACCACAACAGCATATAAGGAGTAGAGGATGGGCTCTCCATCTGGGTCAGACATGTATGGTCGAAGATCCAAGTACTCAGGATACTCCACAACCTATGGAGAAACCAAGATGGCTCAGGAATGTTCCTGAGCTACCACATGAAACAGCCTTTGAGATGTAATGCTTGGGGGGGAGGAAACTGTTCTCTGCCAGAGCAGAGTCCAGGCTGGGAAGTCTCCTCTCCCCAGGAGGGAACATGAAAAGCCCAACATGAGCAACTTGTGACAGAGGCTGGGGGAATCTTCTCTCCAAAGAGGAATCTGCTCTGGTTGGATACACACCTGGCTGAGCTTCCTGCTGCTCCGATGATCAGCCCTTCCCAGACACACCGTGAGGACCCTGGGTGCCTGATGGACTGTGACCACCTTGGAGGCTGCAACCTTCTTCTTGCACCTTGAACCCAAGCACAGAGCTGAGTTCTGAAATGAAGCCAGCCTTACCTCAAGAGTGCCGGACAACCTTTCCTTTCTCACACCCTGGCACTAACTTTAAGGCTTTTCCAGGCTGTGAGGTCATAATAATAAAAGCTTCACCCCATTATTGTACATTAAACCTGAGAAACTGATTCTGCTTGATTTCCCACAGCCCCTCCTGCAGAATCTGGGGTTAATGTGTTGTAAGAAATCATCTTACTTGCTACATTTGAAGTACTTTTTCACATCAATATCCTTGGGTTTAACAAAGTCGTCCAGAGCTGTGCTGAGGGATGAAGCTCCCTGGAGGAGTGAGAAAGGAGCTGCTGAGCTCTGGGAAATGCCCTCACCCAAACATTTCCCCAGAGCTGACAGGAAGGCCCGGGCAGCTGATGCTAAGGAGACCCACCATGACCCTGCAGGCAGTGTTTGTAAGGAGACAGAAAGAGGGTGGGATACTGAACATTTCCCTGTGTTCCAGGGGGTCCTGGGGCCACCTAGAGCTCCCTCGCTGTTCCACTGCTCAGTTCAGCTACTGATGGCATGCAGGGCATCAGAAGTGAAAACTGATCCAACCCATCAGCCTGCTCCTTGTATGCCTGCCTCTTTTCCCCAGTGTTCTTTGTCTTTGGCAGCAGCCACAAGCACCAACAAAACGCTTCTAACAGCTGAAGGTGCTTTTTTAGGTAACATTTGGGGGTTTTTAAATCATTTTATTGAGCTACAAGTATTTCCTTTCCCAACAAGTGATCTTTCTGGAGAAGGTCTGATATCCTTTGTCAGACAGGTGTTGAGGGAGGGCAAAGGGAAGAGGGTGGAGAGTACCCCAATGGTGCAGAGGGGATAATGCTACCCAGCACCACAGAGAGACCAGTGCCACGGTCTCTGCAGGAGGACACTGTCCATTCCACTTCCCACTCACCACCAAGATCCCTTGTGCTCACAAAAGAGGTTCTTAAGACAAATGCTTTGGTTCTGGAAAGGACCCTTGGGACCTCTTGAAGCCAAATGGCAAACCTCTTACCTTGATTTTCAGAAGGACATCCAGGAAGACCTTGAAGAAATCAAAAACTGTTTTGCAGCTCACGCATGTGACTGGAAGGAAAATCAAAATGCTGAAGGAAGTTAATTGATGTCAGTTTATGCTCATGGGTACTCCTAGGCCAGTCCTCACAGGACCAGCTGCATGTCACAGGCACATAAGGGCACAGAAAATGCCAAGAAGGGCGGTAGCTGTGGAAGCATACCTCTGGATCTCAGAAAGCCCCCAAATATTTCATGGATGATGGAAGTTTCTTGAGAAGAGACGTCTGAGCTGGAAATAAATGGCAAGGCAGAGAGTTACCTCCTCCTAGAGTTTAGCATGGAAAGCCATGGGTGTAGGTTTTCCTTGATGGGAGCACTTCAAGGAGTCCAACAGATTCAGGAACAGTGAAAAGGGAATTTTCCTGTGCTTACTCGCTGCTTCCATTCAGACAAGCTTTGTGCATGGCATTGAGAGTACACCGTAAGAACTCGTAGGCGTCTCCTGGGATGTCAGGCTTAAATTCTCCTATGACTAAGAAAGAAGTTAGTAGTTCTCCCTCCACAGAAGGAAAGAAAACCTGTTAAAGCACCTGAAATTGCTTACATTTGAGGTCCCTGATGACAGCCCTTGGCCGGATGGCAGTGGCTGAGGAATACAGGACCTTCCGAACATGATCTTCCATGATGCACATCATGCAGAAACCCTGCTGACTACCTGAGGGAGGGGAGAAGCTTCTCAGTTTAGCAAAACAATCCCCAGGTGGAAAACCTAATGGAGGTGTTGAAGTTGTAAAGACTCTCTACTCCTCTTCTCCCAAGGTGCCAATGTCCTGACAAGCCTGGGACATTTTAGTGCATAGAAAATGTTCTTCATAGGAAGGCTAAACTGGCACAAGTTTTCTGTGCAATAAGCCAAGAGGGTTCAACTCCAAGGGACAGAGATCCTGGGCTAGGAGGAGGTGAAGATGAATGCACCTTGACTGGACAAGTGGTTAGTTTGGGTGTTTGAGGAGCATAAGCTCCTAGGGCTAACAAAGAAGGGCTGCTGTTCCTGCAGGATCTGGGAATCACTGGGATGAGCCCGAGCGATTTAAAAGGAGATATTTCTAAGAGTACTCACAGAACCGGCTGTGCTGACGAGAGAGCAGGTAATTAGCCAGAGGGGGAGTGTATGTCAGGCACTGCAGGATGACGTTGAGGTAGCAAGTACTACCAAGGTTGTAAAGTCCTGCTCCAGGTCTCCGTTTTTGCCGCCAGTCCATGCAAATCTTCTCCGGGGTTAAAAGGGTCTTTTGTGGTGTACTCATTCCCTTGCTGGTGACTGCGGGCAAACAACATTTGAAAAGAGATCAGACAATAGGTGAGGGGGACAGTGAGCTGGGGTCAGGGGCAGCAGGGGAAAATGGGGGGCAGTGAGGGATTTGGGGGGGATAGGTGCACTTTTCCCTGGGCAATGGCCAAGCAGGGCCCAGAGAGTGGTGGTGAATGGTGCTGCATCCAGCTGGCATCTGGTCACTCGAGTGTCCCCCAGGGATTAGGGCTGGGCCCAGCTCCTGGTTAATATCTTTACTGATGATTTGGATGAGTTGATCAAGTATAGCCTCAGTAAATTCACAGACCATACCAAATTTGGTGTGTTGATCTGCTGGAGGGTAGGAAGGCTCTGCAGAGGGCTCTGGGCAGGCTGGACTGATGGCATGAGACCAGCAGTATGGGGTGCCAGGACCAAGTGCCAGGTCCTAAACTTCAGTCACCCCACAGAGCACTCCAGGCTGGGGCAGAGTGCTTGGAAAGTGGCCCAGGTGAGAAGGACCTGGGAGTGCTGGTCAGCAGTGGCTGGACATGAGCCAGCAGTGTGCCCAGCTGGCCAACAAGGCCCAAGGCATCCTGGCTTGTATCAGGAATGGTGTGGCCAGCAGGAGTAAGGAAGTGATTGTCCCTCTGTACTCAGCACTGCTGAGGCCACTCCTCCAGTGCTGTGTCCGGCTCGGGGTTCCTCAGCTCAGGACATTGATGTGATGGAGCATGTCCAGAGAGGGGCAATGAAGCTGGGGAAGGGTCTTGAGGGTAAATCCTGTGAGGAACAGCTCAGGGAACTGGGACATTTTTTCCTGAAGAAAAGGAGGCTCAAGGGTGACTTTATCACTTTCTGTGACTACCTGAAAGGAGGTTGTAGCCAGGTGGGGGTTGGTCTTTTTTCCCAGGCAACAACCAAGGTCAAGAGGATACAGAGACTGGAGGTCTCCCAGGGGAGGTTCAGCTTGGGCACCAGGAGGAATTTCTTCACAGAAAGAGTGATTAGATATTGGAATGGGCTGCCCAGGGAGGTGATGGAGTCACCATCCCTGAGGTATTTAAGAAAAGACTGGACATGGAGCTTAGTGCCATGGTCTGGTTGATTTGGTGGTGTTTGTCAAAGGCTGGATTCAATGACCTTAGAGGTCTTTTCCAACCTAACTGACTCTGTGATTCTGTGAATATTTAAATGCTGAGTTCACTCTATGATACCAAGGACAACAGCTCTAATTCCCAACCCAGAAACATCAAGGGAAGCTTAACACCCTACTGACATCTACTGATAGGGAAACGCTTCTGGAAAACAGGCTTTTCCCCTGCCTAATCTGCCAAAAATCCAACAAACCCACACTGATTTCTGGGCCTCAGGCTGCCTTCCTTTCCCTCTAGAGCCTCCAATTATCAGATAGTCACTTTTCCTGGTTGTAATGTCATGAAAACAAGCAACACCTGGGTTGGTTGCTCTTAGGGAATGCCCCAGAATTCACTCCAGGCTGTCAGCACATCAACACTTAGGGATGCAGCAGTGGCCATGTCCGTGGTCCGTGGGCATTCAGGAAGTCCAAACCAGCTGGTGAAAGCGTTACTCAAAGAGGTCATTCCCTGTTGTAGCCATTGCTCCTCTCAGGTACAGAGTGAAAAACTATGTATGACAAAATATATCAGGAACTCCTCCAGAAAGATCACCTGCTGGGAAAGGAAATATTTGTAGCTCAATAAACTGATTTTTAAACCTCAAATATTACCCAAAAACCACCTTCAGCTGTCAGAAGCGTTTTGTTGGTGCTTGTGGCTGCTGCCAAAGACAAAGAACACTGGGGAAAAGGCAGACATACAAATAGCAGGGGAAAGAGTCAAGTTATCCCAATGGCCAGCCCAGTCCAAAAGGCCCACTCCTCAGGATACCAAGCATTGGACAGATGAGCTCACAATCACCAGTCACAGGTTCTACATCTCTGCCACTTTTGTGACACAGGGCAGCACACATTGTAGCCCTGTGGCCACCTGGTCCTGGCAGCTGGAAGTCATTGTACCACCCAGGTGCTGATGCTGAAAGGCTGACCACGGGCCAGCAGAGCTCCTGCTGCTGCCAGGACCTGCAGCAGCCAGAGCAGTCAAAGCCTGCTAAGGGCTGTGATGGACCTTTGGAATGAAAGCTTCAAGCAGTAAAAGATGGCTTTGGGCCTTTCAAAGGAGAACTCGGATCTTAAACCCTGTGTCTACCAGCTCTCAACTCTCCAATCCCCCTGGAATGCGGGTCAGTGCCAGGTATGTCCTTGCTGTCCCCAGCCCTGGATGGACACACCCAAAAAAGGCTGCAGTGCTGAGTCCTGGCCCCTCCACGCTGCCCTGGTGGTCCTGGCCACACTCCTGCGGTAGCTGTGGCTGTCCTGTATCTCCTGGGGTGGTGCTGGGTATCAGGAAGGTGGGATCCATCGTGTTCCAGAAGTCTTGGTTTGCCTCACGCTGGTGGAGGAGTTCCTCACTGGCTATGGCTGTGACAGCCTGTCCTGCTTCTGGCCAGAACAGGGGATAATTTTTGTTGTACCCAGAGGTTATCCTGTACCACCTCTCATCATTGCGGGGGCAGGGGTGAAAGGAATCTCTTCCAGGAACAAGGGGTTCCTTCTGGTTGAGAAAAAGTGTTGGGGTAGCTGGTATTGATTATTGTGAAAGGCTTTCCATGCAAATTCTTCTTTTCTTATACCATTTGCTATTAAAAGTGTTGCTGTTGCTGTTACTGTTAGTTTTCTTATCTCATTGCTGTTTCCAGTAAATTGTTCTTTTCTCAACCCATGATCTTTGCCTTTTGTGCCTCCAGCTGGAGGTAGAGGAGGAAGTGGCACATCGTTTTAGCAGAAATACTCAATTCTAATTAGAAATACTAATTCATGGTTACAAGGAGAACACTAAACCATGACACAGCTGTGCTGCAGAACATTCAAACCTGCAGCTCTGCGTCTCAAGACTCCCAGATGGGAGGTGGAAATACATCAGCTTGCCAAAAAAGCTGTTGAAGTGGAGCCACAGAGCTGGACTGATGGGGCTGCCATGCCTCCCAGTGTAACACAGGCACTCATGATGCCATTTTAGGTTTTGCCCTTTTTTCTTTTCTATGTTCTCTGTATTCTTCACATGCATATTTGGAGCTCTGTCACCTATTGTATCAGTGGCTAGTTTTCCCAGTGATTTTCCATGGCCTTTCCCTAGGCAGAAAGACAAATTCCAGAGCTCCTAACCCCAGGGGTACAAGGCCCCTGTGCTGTCTTGGTTCTTCCAGGCCACCAAGGCTGAGAGCAACTCTTTGAGATCCATCTCATGGATGGAACACAGCCAGTGCAAGGGGGAGACACCAAAGAAAGAGCTTGACCCGGAGGGAATTGCATCACCACTTGTCATCCTAATTGGTGCTTTTTACCAATTATGCTAATTTCCTAAAACCTTTAAAAATGTCCTCACCCCCGTGGGGCTGGGCTTTTATGGACATCTCTCCATAACTGCCCCTGAAGGCCTTCAAATAAAGATCCACTTCTATATTACCTCCTTCCTAAAATGATCTCGAGTGGATTTCCAGGTTAAAAGAAAGGCAACACCCACAGCATCACAGAGGAGGAAGGACCTGCACTCTCACCCTCACCATTGCACCCTGGGACCTTCTTGTGATGAAATGATGGTGAATGGAGAGATTTTGGTGTTGGTGAATGGAGAGATTTTGGTTCCATCTATTCCAGCTGCTGCTGAAAAGGCAAGAGCCATCCACATGCCACGGATCAGGGACATGCCATGCTTGAGCTCTGGTGTTTGCAGAGAGCAGAGCTGTCTGTCTGTGAGCTCAGCCTCTGATGCCAAGCCAGACTGTGCTTGTCTGTCCCTCTCAGTGCCAGTGGCCGCTCTCCCATGTCCATTTCTGTGACAACACCATAAATAACTTCTCTGGAGCAGAGAGAGCTGTTCTGGAGGGGTCTGTGACACTTGGTTCACAAGGAAATGCATCCCTGTGGGCATCACCTCAGTGTGGCCTCAATTCTGTAAAATTTGAAGCATGTTTGACCAAAAAGAAATGCTTCCAAAAAAAGTCAGTGAAATCAGCAAGAGAAAATTTGTGCTGGATTTCTTGATATCCCTAGTGTTGGTACCTTGTGCTGAGTGTGAGCTCTGGCAGCAGAGGAGGAATGCCTGCAGTGCCAGCTGCCAGGCTGGCCATCAGCTGGGCAAGGACAATGGAGGGAATGACCTCTCCAGGAGCAGATGGCAGTGGGATTGGGATGGGCTGATGAGCAAAAGGGGGTTAAATTGTTCCTTTTTCTTCCCCAGCCTTTCTTCTCCTACCCATGTCCTTGTCCCACTTCTGGCCCTACAGAGAGGGCAAAGCTCTAGGGGGGCTGGCAGAGCTCTAAATTAAAGGATGGTTTCTGCCTTTATTTCACTCCAAAGTTTACAGCCATAGGCTTTTATTAAAAATCCCCATTTCCACCCCCACCACCCCGAGGGCTTTAACAGAGCCCAGGGAAGGACCTACTCCCTGCCCAAGGGGGCTGAGAGCAGGCATGAAGGCCAAGGGCTGGGGAGGAAGGTCGAGGAACAGCACTGAGCTGGAGCAGCCCCAGGCAGGGCGTGGAGGGAGATCTTTGTCCCTGGAGATGCTCAGGGGCTGGGAAAGGTGAGAGCTCCCATCTCCTGGAGCTGGGTGCACCAGCAGGGCTGGGCTGGGGAGATCCCCCTGCTCCAGGGCAGAGGCTCAGCAGAACCCAGCAGTGCTGGAGTGAAACAAGAAGGCAAAAGAGGTTTGTTCTCCATTTCTTTTTCCTTTTCCTTTTTTGTAATTTGTCAACAACCTTTGCATGAAAAAGGTAAAACTGCACAAGTAACTCCACAGTTCTTCAACATTATTCCCAAAAGACCAAAATGAAACAAAAGTAACAAGTAGAAAGAAAGATCATCAGTATAAACATCTTCATTGACCACCCCCCTTTGGCTTTTCTTTCCATTTTCCCCCTTTGCCTTTTCCTTCCTTCCCTTCCTGCCCCCTTCCTCTCCCTCATTTCCCTTTTGATCCACTCATTCCCTTTTCTGCCTCCTTTTATTTTTTTTCCCAAATCTATCTGGGGTCGCCTCAAACAGGTTGAGATGGCCCCAAATCCTTCAAACCAATGGCATCAAAGATTGCAAATAAATGTGGGGACAAGAATTGGGTCAGGATTTGTTCAAAACACCCCAGCAGGCTCAAAACTTCGAATACTTATTGCAATTAATTAACTAAACAAAACTGTAATGCATTATTTGTATATAAAGCATGTATTTATATGTATGGATATGGATTTCATGGTGGTAATTAACCAGCTGCATTAAGATGGTTTCTCCAAGGATGTTTCCCTGTGGATCCCAATGTGTTTCCCATTGCTCCAGTGACCAGGTTTTACTTTAACAAGGTGTGAAGTGCCATGGAAGGCCAGCTGTGGAGATAAATCCAGGATTTTGGCATCATTCTCACATGACCCCTTTACTGAATCCCATTGTTTCTTCATCTCACAACCAAATATTTCAAAATATCCCCTTTGGACAGGGCTCCAGGGTGGAAATCATCTTATGAATATGGTTTGGCCATGGAAGTCAGTTGGAAGAGCTTAATTTTACTTTTATGTAATTTTCTTCAAGTTATTTTTTACCCCCAAGTGTCTCAGCTCACAGACTTTCAGCTTCATGACACTCCTTATAGAACAACATGAGGATTAAAGTGTTTCAGAAACATAAAGTCCTCTGCAGAGGCCCAGGACAATCCACATTATTGTAAAAAAAGCAATTTCATCCAGATCTTGTGAAGCAAAATCATAAAAATGTCCACTTTTTCATCACCTTGTCTCACACCATGAAGTTAAAACCATTTTTCCTCCACTTCCTACCTCAGAAAGAGTTTTAACTCTGCCAATAATTTAATCTTCAAACTCTTGTTACCCTGTGAAGTGTGTTTTTAGGGGTAAAAATTAATTAAAAGCTACTAAATTCTGAATGCTGGAGGTGCAGGGAAGATGCAAGATGAGGGACTCTCACTTTGGCTCCAGGGAATTGCTGTTTTGACTGAACCTTGTCAGGAAAATGAATCCACAAACACCAGAGGTTTATGTCCAAAAAGGAGACATAGGAGTCCTTTTACTTTATTCCAATAAAGGGAGAGGCCATGGGGCATTTCCCTGGGGTCTCTCACATTTTTGGAGGACGCAGCCTCCTTTTTATCCCCATTTCCCTTCTCTCTTTCCCCATTTCTGAGGTACTTGAGAGGTTCTGACTTCCCAAAACACCTGATACCAGAGATTCCCCTCTAATGTAGAACCCTCCCTTTTAATTTTTAATTCTTACGGAATTTAGGGGTTTTCCCCATTGTTTTTTTCATCTTTCAATATCTAATTTCATCTATCAGCCAACATACAGTTTGTTTGTTTGTAAAAGCAGATATCTTTTTCCATTCATCAATTGGTGGAACCCTTCCCATTGTTTCTTTTATCTCTCGGTGCCAGTTTTATCTACCGGCAGACCCCCAGCTTGTTTGTAAAGAAAAATCTGCTATTCCTCTCAACCTGATCCAAAATATTCTTTGGGTTAGAAGGGGCTGAGAAGGGGCCATTTGAGGCAGCATTTCATCGCTCCACCGGGGGTTGTTGTTGTCTTTTGGTTTTCACAGAATCACTGGATTGGGAGAGACCTTCAAGGTCATCCAGTCCAACCCAGTCCCAACAGCTCAACTGAACCCTGGCACCCAGTGCCACATCCAGGCTTTGTTAAACACACCCAGGGATGGGGACTCCACCACCTCCCCGGGCAGAACATTCCAGAACTTTATCACTTTCTGGGAAAAACTTCCTGCTATCCAACCTCTATTTCCCCTGACGCATCTGGAGGCTGTGTGCTATGGTTCTGTCAGTGCTGCCTGGAGAAAGGGCCCAACCCCACCTGGGCACAGCCACCTTTCAAGGAGCTGTAGAGAGTGATGAGGTCCCCTCTGAGTCTCCTTTTCTCCAGGCTAAAAAGAGACTGTTTTGTTCTGCCTTGACAACAGGGAAAACACATCAAATCTCTTATTCTTCCCCTTCTGACTGACTCTGAAGCCGTTTTATTGGCAATTCCCCTGCCCACAGCTGGGGCACACAGCATCACTGCTGCTCCTCTCCCATGGCAACGGAACACGGTCCCCAAACGTGACAGAGTGGCCACAAGGGAACGTTGACCTCAGTCCTGGGATGGTTGCCAACCACAGAACGTGGCCCTCAGACCTGCTAATGCAGCCCTATGACATAACCAGGTGGCCCTTGGAAATGACCACGTAGCCAGCGAGGGGATTTTGCCCTCAGCCATGGCCAGATGCCGCCCATGGAGCTTCCTTTTTTCCCTGAACGCTCCAGATCAAAGTAAGCACTTTGATTTAAGGAATACCAGGTATTTATATTTACAGGGAGAATTCTGACCCCAGCAAGGGCTTATTTAATGGTTATTTTCAAGGTTGTTTTCAAGCCCTGGTGTTCACTCCTGCACCTTAATTCCTGAGAACTGTGTTCCTTTGGAATCAGTGAAAATAATATGGAATATTTTGGGTCTAATTTAAGGGTTTTTAATGCTGCTCAATGTGATTCCTGAGCCCCCATGAGCAGCCCTGAGGTCAGGGGCTGCCATCCCTCATGTGGGATCACTGGCTTTAATTCACTCAGCTCCTCTCACAGAGATCCAGGTAGCTGCAAAACACCTTAATGCACATGTCCCCCAACTGGGGAATGACAAGGGGGAAATCTTTATAAATATCTCTTTGGGGTTTGATAGCAGAAGATGTTTTTATCTGTAGAGTTTATTGTTGTAATGGACGTTTGCTTTCTTGTTTTCCTTGATTTTATTAGCAGTTTCATATTGCTGCACCTCCAAATCCAGCTCAGATCTGAGGAAAAGAGGGAAAACCCCAAAACCAGAGTTTCTCAGATCTGCTCATCAAAAGGGGTTTAGGAGGAGGTGGTGATTCCAGATCTGATTCCAGATTATCATCAGAAAATCCTCAAATCCTTCCAAATCCATTTTACCACAGTTGAATTTTAGGGATAAAGGTGCATAAATTAGTGATGTTAAAGGTGAGTTTTTGCCAGCCTCTGGCTCCAGGTGCTCCCAGTGTTTAGGATCCCTGGGACTATCCCACACCAGGCACAGCCAGCAAGGCACCAGTGCCCCTCTGTGAGCTGAAAATGAGCCAAAAACCTGCTGGTTTGGGTTTCAGAGTGAGATGTGAGCTCCTGCTGGGAGAACTTGAGTGAAATCCATCCAGTGGACAGATGAGCAATCACCCTGGGACTTCTCCAGGTTCCTGGCTGTGGGTTGATGCCCTTGGCAGTAATGGACCCTCCTCTTGAGGTGTCTGCTGGTCTGGTCACCATCATCATCATCATCATCATCATCATCATCATCATCATCACCACCAGCCCCCTGCTCTCCTGACACAACATTCTCTCTCTGTTCTTTGCAGTTGACAGAGGTGCCAACGACAGCTGGGGCGTGCCAGATGTATTTTAGTAAGTCCCACAAGTTTGGGGTGGGAAAGGGGATTCCACCACCCTCATCTCCATCAGGGCTTCTCTTCTGCTAGGCTGGGTCTCCCAGAGCCAAAACCCCCCTGAGGTGTCCTCCAAAAGGGCTGAAAATCCTGAAATGGGTGGAAAACGTCCTCCAAAGGTCTGGAAACACCTCAATAGTACAGAGAATAATGATGGAATGGAAATAAACCCTATTTTTCAGTTATTTTACCCCAAGCTATGGCATTTAGGGCTCCATTTGCTGCCTACACAATATTTTGACAAGTGGTTCATTTCATGTTCTGATCATGATACTGTCATTAGTTGTTGATTTGTACTATTATGGAGGAAAGGAGAAAACAGTGTGAGTGATACAGGAGGCAAAACTGGCCTCTGAAAACCCACTTGATCATTTAAATTGGTCATAAAACATAATTCTTGGACCATAAATGTGTGTCCATCATTGGTTGTAGCATTTATTGACATTAACATTTAAATTACATACTGGCACTGCCTCCTTCAACCTTTCTCTGTTTTTTCAGCGATCCTCAGGCCTTGATAGATTTTTTGCCTGGATCCAGAAAGGTGAGTGTCAACTCAGCTCCCTCCCCAAATCCACACAACTTCCGTAACACAAGCATTTTCTTTAAAGAAAACCTGGATTTTTACATCAAACTTCCCAAAAGGTCATGATTTTTTTAGGTCTCAGTTCCTGCTGCTGCTTTTTTCCCATGAAA
The DNA here is from genome assembly GCF_963513975.1 of Fringilla coelebs. Classification (NCBI taxonomy): domain Eukaryota; kingdom Metazoa; phylum Chordata; class Aves; order Passeriformes; family Fringillidae; genus Fringilla; species Fringilla coelebs. The sequence goes on from NC_140051.1 coordinate 5,565,805, forward strand.
AGGGAATGAAATTCCTTTGGTTTGTTTTTCCTCAGTTTCCTCAAATTTTGTCCTCAATTCCCTCATCGTGTTTTTCCTCAAGTTTTGTCCTCAATTCCCTCGATGTGTTTTCCTTCAATTTCCTCAATTTTTGTCCTCAATTTCCTCAATTTTTGTCCTCAGTTCCCTCAGTGTGTTTTTCCTCCGTTTTTCTCAATTCCTTTGGTGTGTTTTTCCTCAATTTTTGTCCTCAATTCTTGTCCTCAATTCCCTCGGTGTGTTTTTCCTCAATTTCCTCAATGTTTCTCTTCAGTTCCTTTGCTGTGTTTTTCCTCAGTTTTTCTCCTCCGTTTCCTCGCTGTGTTTTTCCTCAGTTCCCTTGCTGGGTTTTTCCTCAATTTCCCCCATTTTTCTCCTCAATTCCCTCTCTGTGCTTTTCCTCAATTTCCTCAATGTTTCTCTCAGTCCCCTTGTGTTTTCCTTCAATGTTTCTCGTCAGTTCCCTCACTGTGTTTTCCCTCAGTTTTTTTCCTCAGTCCCCCCGGTATTTCCCTCAACGTGTCTCCTCAGTCCCCTCGCTCTGTTCCCCTCAATATTTCTCCTCGGTTCCCTCGCTATTGTTCCCTCACTATTTCCCTCAATGTTTCTCCTCAGTCCCTTCGCTATTTCCCTGAATGTGTCTCCTCAGTCCCGTCGCTGTGTTTCCCTCAATATTTCTCCTCAGTCCCTCGCTATTTCCCTCAATGTTTCCCCTCAGTCCCCTCACTGTGTTTCCCTCAATATTTCTCCTCGGTTCCCTCGCTATTTCCCTCAATGTTTCCCCTCAGTCCCTCGCTATTTCCCTGAATGTGTCCCCTCAGTCCCTCGCTGTTTCCCCTCAATGTTTCCCCTCAGTCCCCCCCCTATTCCCCTCAATGTTTCCCCTCAGTCCCTCCGCTGTTTCCCTGAATGTCTCCTCAGTCCCCCCCGCTATTTCCCTCAATGTTTCCCCTCAGTCCCCTCGCTGTTTCCCCTCAATGTGTCTCCTCAGTCCCCCCACTGTTTCCATGAACGTCTCCTCAGTCTCCTCGCTATTTCCCTCAATGTGTCCCCTCAGTCCCCTCGCTGTTTCCCCTCAATGTTTCCCCTCAGTCCCCAGCTATTTCCCTCAATGTGTCTCCTCAGTCCCCCCGCTATTTCCCTGAATGTCTCCTCACTCCCCTCGCTGTTTCCTCCCTTTCCCAGGTCCCAGGGGAGCCCTCCCCGCGCTCGGAGCAGGCCGGCCGGGCGGCGCGGGTGCCGGCGGGGCCCGGCCCGGGCTGCCCGCGGGGCGGTGCGGCGGGCGCGGCGCGGGACCTGCTGCAGCAGTGCCTGTGGGCGGCGGGCATCACCGAGCAGCTGCTGGAGGCCGAGGCCATGCGGGACCCGGGCAGCTTCCAGCCGGCAGCGCCTTCCCGTAGCGCCCCGCAGATCGCCCCCGGCGGCGCCCAGCCGGCCCTGGGCCAGCAGCCGCTCCTGCAGCCCTTCGTGCAGCACCTCGGGCCCTTCCCCGGCCTGCAGCTGGGGCTGGCGCCCGCTCCGCCGCGGGGACAGCCGGTGACGGCCACTGCCCTGCCAGCGCAGCAGGTCGTGCTCCTGCAGCAGGCAAGTGCAGCCCTGGCGACTTTCTGGGGCCACTTCCATCCCCTCCGGGGCCACTACCATCCTCTACAAGGCCACTTCCACCCTCTCTGGGGCCACTTCTGTCCTCTCCAAAGCCACTTCCATCCCCTCTGGGGCCACTTCCACACTCTCCGAGGCCACTTCCATCCTCTCTAGGGCCACTTCCACCCTCTCCAGGGTCACTTCTATCCTCTCCAGGGTCACTTCCATCCACTCCAAGGCCACTTCCCACTTCTTCAGGACTAGCTCCATCCCCTCCAAAGCCACTTCCATCCAGTCCAAAGCCACTTCCACCCTCTCTGGGGCCACTTCCATCATCTCTGAGACCACTTCCATTGCCTCCAGGTCCACTTCAATCCTCTCCAAGGCCACTTCCATCCTCTCCCAGGCCACTTCCACCCTCTTCAAGGCCAATTCCATCCTCTCCCAGCCCACTTTCATCCTCTCCAGAGCCACTTCCATCGTCTCCCAACACGCTTTTGTTGTTCTGTGGTTTGAAGTTCTGTGTTTTAGCTTTTTTTTTTTTTTTAGTTCTTTTGGTTTCTGTTTTTTTAGTTCTTTTAGTTTCTGTTTCTTTCAATTCCTCTGGATTTTAATTTTCCTAATTCTTTTAATTCTGTATCTTTTATTTCTTTTAGTCCTATTATTTTAATCCTGTTACTTTAGCTCTTTCTTCTGGGTAGGGGGAAGAAGAATGGGGACAAAGATCCCAATACTTGAGCTTTTCTTTGGCTCAATCTTCACCTCCCTCAATAGACCCTCAGTTTGGAGCACACACCTCCATTTCTGGGCTTCAGACCCTGATAGGGGCAGCTCTGCAGCACCTTCTTCAAATCCTGGAGTCCTTAAGTTTGGAAAAAGATCCTCAAATCTGACCCTTCTTGTCCTTCCTCGTGCCCTCCCTTTCCCCTCACGCATTCACACCAACAACAAGCAGTTTGTGGGTTTAAAGGCAACAGATGTAAGGTGTTTTTAAAATTATTTGCATTATTTTTTACCCTCTCCAGGTGCCACAGAGGATCATCCTGCAGGTGAAGCAGCCGAGCCCCACCACACTGGCCCTGCTCCCCAGCCCAGCCTCCTGTGTCCTGGGGAGTGTCCAGGGGCCAGGGCCACCAGCCCACAACGCCACTGGCCACCCCCATTCTGCCACCCTGTCACCCTATGGCCACCAGCACCCTGCTGCAGCAGCAGCACCCCAGCACAGCAGCATCCCCACGCCCAAGGCTGTGGGCATTGAGCTGTGGCACGGGGAAAGCCTCTGGGGCCTGCAGCCAAAATGGGGGAAACTGGACTCCTTTGTTTCTTATTTTTAATAAAGCTCTTGATGGAAAGTGCCATAAGAATGCACACTGAGATTATTTTGTGTCACTCTAGGACATGAAACAGAAAGATGTGGACACTGGATTTTCCAAGGCAAAAAAGAGAGCTTTTAATTTCTGACTCCAACATTTCTAGATTTCCAAAAGTGGCAGTGGATTGGAGGGTGACAGTGCCACCTCTCAATGACGCTGGACAAACCAACAGACCATCAAATTTCTCCTCCTCTATAAAAGAATGTAAAACAAAAAGTTATTTACATAAAGTGTGTGAGAAAGTTCTTGCAAGAATGTAAACACCAGAAGGCTTAGAAAAACTTAAAAGAACAGGGTGACAGTTTAGTGTGAAGGCTTGAGTTTAAACACATCCTTGAGTTTAAAAAGATCCAAAACTTGTTTCATGTTTGCAAGATATCATCACCCTGGTTCCTGAGGAGAAAAAACCTTCTCCACGTTTCTGTCCCTGTTTCTGCTGGGAAGTTGGGGGGTCCTCGTGCCATCCAGCAGCTCCTTCAGGTGAGGAGCTGGCTTTCCTGTCACTGTTCTTTGTTTCTGAGTTTTCCCCATTTGCTCCCAAGGTTTTCTACTTTATTTTCCCTACAAAGTTTGTTGTCCAGTTTTTATTTCCTTCCCAGTTTTGTTCTTCATTTTCATTTTTTTTCCTCTCTAATTCCCATTTCCTCCTATATATCCAAATTTTACACCTCCTTTCCCAGCTTCACCCCTTATTTTCTAGTGTTCCACTTTCTTAGTTTCCCATTTTTATTTCCAAGTCCTCCACTTTATTTCCGAGATCTCCCACTTTTTATCTCCAGCGGAAGCACCGCGGGGCCACCGAGCTGCAGTTCGGCGCTTTGGCCGCTCGGTGGCAGCCGCGAGCGTGGGAACTGCCCGGCGCTCGGGGGTGACGCGGCGGGAGAGCCCCGGGGACACTGGGGGGACACGGACCGAGGGGGACACACACAGGCAGACACAGGGGAACACACAGGGGGACACGAGGGGCAGGAGCAGGTAGCCTGGGGGAGCATTCCCCCCCAGGGCTCAGTGAGCTGCTCTCCTCTCCCTCTCCCTCTCCCTCTCCCTCTCCCTCTCCCTCTCCCTCTCCCTCTCCCTCTCCCTCTCCCTCTCCCTCTCCCTCTCCCTCTCCCTCTCCCTCTCCCTCTCCCTCTCCCTGTTTTTCCTTTCCTTCTCCTGTGCCAGCTGGCACCATTTTCCATTCTCCCAATCATCAGTTACCTAAAAATGCCCCCTCCTGCCTTGGTCCTTGCCATGTTGAGTCAGGAATGTGAATATTTCATTCCTGTAAATGCTGGGCAGTGTTGTTCATTGGTTGGCCAAACGTTTCCTCCTCTGGTGCCCTGAGCAGGATATTGTCATTGTTTTGTCACTTTGTAGTTTCAGTGAGAGAAGGAGCGGTCCTGCCTCTTTGGCTAACATGACATGGACCACCCAAGGGACCTGAGACAAGTGGAGGGACAGGACCAAGGGAATGGCAGAGGGCAGGGCTGGATGGGATTTTGGGAAGAAATCCACCCTGTGAGGGTGGGCAGGCCTGGCACACGCATCCCACAGAAGCTCCTCCATCCCTTGAAGTCTTCAGGGCCAGGTTTGATGGGGCTTGGAGCAACTTGGTCCAAGCCCTGAGACCAAAATGAGCTTTAGGGTCCTTGTCCTTCCCAGCCCAAACCTTTCTGGCCTTCGAGGATTTCTTCGGCACCGAGCCAAAGCACGCGGTGCTCCAGCCAGGGCTTGGCAAAATTTCATTCAACTTAACAACAGCCATTTCACAGACTCTTTTCAGGTTTTTTTCCTTAATATGAGCAACTTGAAGCCACGTGCAAGAGGAGAAACCTTTCTCCTGCACTGCTGCATGGAAAATCAGCATGGAGAGGGAGCAGGCATCCGCAGGCAGCAGAGCCTATTGAGATCTGGGAAACTGAGCTTAAGCCCAGATATTCTACTTGGCTGTGAACTAAACCCAGATTTAAAAAAAAAGAAACAAAACCAAAAACAAAACAAACACCCCCCTCCCCCCCCAAAAAAAACAACAAAAAAAACCCCCAGCATACATGACAGCATTCATCTAAAGCAATTGTTTAAATTGCTAATAAATTTTAAAAGTTAAAGCTGAAATAAAATTATTATAAAAATCTGCTCATTTCTTGTGATTATTACTTTATTTTATTGAGAGGAAAAATAATTTTTATTATCTAATTCCCTTTATTTTTATTTTATAATTTTTAATTGTTTTATTTTAGAAAAGAAAAAATCTTCGGATATATGACTTGTCCTTCATGTCATCTTTTTTTATATTTCCTATCTATAAATTTCCATTGTCATTTCCATGGTTTCAGTTATTTTTTTCCCTTTCTCCCTCGGTGCCAGCGACCCGCGCAGACCCGCGTGTATACATGACGGAATGGACAGGGGGGTTCCAAGGGATTTTTGGGGCTCGGTGAAAGGACGGAGCCCCCCCAGGATGAGAGATGACGTCACGGCTCCCTTGACCACCATCCGCATCCCCCTTCCCGGTGACGTCACCGGTCCTCCCCCACGCCTGCGCAGTGCGCGAGCAGCACCCCCCCCACCCGGCGCGGCGCGGAGGATGCGGGGCTGCAGGTGGGTGCGGGGCCGGGGGGCTGCAGGGGGGCTGCAGGGGGGCTGCAGGTGGGTGCGGGGCCGGGGGGCTGCAGGGGGGCTGCAGGTGGGTGTGGGGCTGGGGGGCTGCAGGGGGGCTGCAGGGGGGTGCGGGGCTGGGGGCGCGATGAAGGGTGCGGGATTCGGGGGGAGCGAGGGGCGATGCTGTCTTTGTGGGGAGGGCGATGCTGTCTTTGCGGGGAGGGACAGGATCCCTCTGTCCTTGCGGGGGTCGCACGGGGGGTGCGGGTGGCCGCGGGGGTGTTGCGGGGGTGTCGGGTTGGGGGCGCACCTCGGGCTGACGCTGCGGGCAGGGCCGGGGGGTGCAGCGGGGCGGGCGGCGGAGCGAGGCCGGGGCTGCGCCGCGTGTCAGCGGCGGTGCGGGGCCGTGCGGGGAGGGGGCTGCGCTCGCACACTGCGGGGGCGGCCTGGGGGGTCCTGGGGACGCGGGGTGTGCGCCTGCGGGGCGGCGGAGGGAGGGGCGGCGAGCGCAGCGAGGGCGTGTCCGTGTGCGTGTGTTTGTGTGCGTGTGCGCGCAGGGCCGAGCGTGTGTGCGAGGGATGTGCGTGTGCGGATCCAGATGTGCGTGTGTGTGTGTGCGCGAGGGATGTGTGTGTGCGGGTCCAGATGTGTGTGCGTGCAAGGGCGGAGCGTGTGTGCGAGGGATGTGCGTGTGCGGGTCCAGATGTGTGTGTGTGCACAAGAGATGTGCGTGTGTGCGAGGGATGTGTGTGTGCGGGTCCTGAGGTGTGGGTGTGGGTGTGTGTGTGTGTGTGTGTGTGTGTGCAAGGGCTGAGCGTGTGTGCGAGGGATGTGCGTGTCCAGATGTGTGTGCAAGGGATGTGCCTATGTGGGTGCAGATGTGTGTGTGTGTCCAGATGTGTGTGCAAGGGCTTTGTTTCTGTGCAGATGTTGCGTGCATGTCCAGATGTTGCGTGCATGTCCAGATGTGTGTGCAGGGCTGTGTGTATGTGCAGATGTGTGTGCATGTCCAGATGTGTGTGCAGGGCTGTGTGTATGTGCAGATGTGTGTGCATGTCCAGATGTGTGTGCAGGGCTGTGTGTCTGTGCAGATGTGCGTGCATGTCCAGATGTGCATGTGCAGAGCTGTGTGTCTGTGCAGATGCATGCGTGTGCAGGTGTGTGTGTGCATGTGAAGGTGTGTGTGTGCAGCTGCAGGGGCACACGTGCAGGCATGTGGGTGTGCAGGTGTGGGTGCAGGTGTGGGTGCATGCAGTGTGGTGCATGCAGTGCATGCAGGGTGGTGCTGGTGTCTGTGGGGCCTGGAGCTGGCTGCTGTGGGGTCCGTGGTGCACGTGTGGGAATGCAAAGGTGCACGGCGGTGCACAGTGTATGCGAGGGGATGCAGGCATGCACTGGGGCGCACCGTGTGAGTTTGTGCATGGCATTGCACGTGGGGATGTATGAGTGCATGGTGTGCATGCACAGACACTGTTGGGGATGCGTGCTTGCAGAGGTGTGCGTGCATGCACAGGTGGGGATGTGTGAGTGCAAAGACTTGCATGGGACAGGGTGTGCATGCACTGGGGCACGTGGGGGTGAGTGTGTGTGCACCCCAGTGCATGTGCACCGCTGCAGCACGCATGCACCTGACTGCAGACACTCTGTGCACGCGTGCATCGCTCCGTGCGTGTGCTTTGCATCTCTCTGTGCATGGCATGCGTGTTCACAGGGAGCACCGGGCCCTGTTCCGTGTGTCTGCGTGTCTGTGTGTCTGTGTGTGTGCTGCAGGAGCGTGCAGGGCTGGGCTCGCCTGCAGGGTGTGCATGCACAGGGCATGTGCTGCAGGGCTCAGGGCACCAGTGGGCACTCGTGCATGGGGTGGTGTGACTGAAAACCCTTCCAGGGCAGGTTTTCCCCAAAGCTGTGATGTGTGTGCTCCCCTCCCCGGGGAAGCGTGGCCAGGGCTGGGGAGTGAGCTGGGGTGCTGACACCTGTACTGGGCTGCTCCTGGCTTACTCCTGAGTTACTGATTGCTTGCTCTGGGGCTACTGCTAGGATGCTACTGGGATATTCTCAGAAATCTCCTGAGGGAGTAGTGAAATGCTGTCAAGACGCAGCTGAGATGCTCTCAGGGTGCTGCTGGGATGCTGCTGAGATGCCATGAGTTTATTAGGATGTGGACAGGCTGCAGACTGCAGTAAGGCACTTGCTGAGTGGCACTCTGCTACTCTCAGGATACTCTGTGGATGCTACTGGGATGCTGCAAAAGCTCCACTAAGGTAGTATCAGGCTGCTACTAAGATACTTGCAGAGCTGATACTGAGTACTGGTATGAAGGGGCCACTGGAGCAGCTCCCACAAGGTTCCTCTCAAGAAACATTCAGGTGGCTTTCAACGTGGTTACAGGGCAGTTAGAAAACACCTGGATAACACCACAGTGCCACCAACACGCTGAGGATAACAGCTGGATCCCAGTACACCAGCACTGGGATCCTATCAGCACACTCCTTATCTACTACTGTGATACTATCAGGGCATCAGGGTGCTCTTGGGATGCTCCTGACAGAATCAGGATATTTCCGCCTGAGCTAGTACAACATCAGGACAACGCTGAGCTTCTCAATGCTGAGCTGCTACTAGGATACTCTCAGTGTAGCACAGAGCTACTATCAGGATGTTGCTAAGATGCTATCAGGATAACAATCCAAAGTATCACTTGGCTAATTGTAGATGTATTGCTAATGCTAATGAGCGTTGCTAACGAGGCACTACTAAGATACTACAAGGTCATTGCTGGGATACAGCATTCCCAGGGTATTATCACAAAGGTGCTGACAGGACAGGGGTAAGTTTGCAGTAGGATGCTCTCAGGATTAAAGTGCAGTTATCTGTAGGACACTTCCAAGATGCTGCAAGGGCACTAGAAAAGGTCGTGGTGAGATAATTCTGGGATGCCATCAGGGCAACACTCACATTTTTGGGGTACTGGCAGCACGTTGCTGATCTTTTCAGGCCACTCGTTTAGCAGTGGTGTAGTGTCAGGTTAAGGCATTTTCTGGCTCAGAGATGGGGTAACTGAGAGGTGGCTAAAGCTGATAGGCCAAGAAACGCTTACAGTGTATTGTAATTAGGAAATTATTGTAATTAGTCAGCTTCTGATTGGGATGGCATGAATTGTAATGTGTATTTTCTCACCCTTCACATGAGACTGAAAACAGAATAAAAGTTTTTAAAACACCTCTCAGTTACCCCATCTGTGGGTCAGAAAAGGCCACAATCTGACAATATAGTATAGGGATACAACTAAGATACTCCCACTTCAGGGAAGTGGAGAGTGGCATGATGTTTTTTACAAACTGTCAGGGTAGCACTAAGTTGCTTGGACCACCATCAGCACTTTGGTACAGCTAGTAAATTACCACTAGATTAGTGCCACAGAATATCAGGATATTCTTCTGAAAGTAGCACATCCTTTTGGGATACTACCAGGATACTACAGAGATACTGTTGGTTGTGTAACAGCCCTGGCAGCAGGGTTTGGGTGCGCACGGCAGCAGTGAAGGGAATGGGAAGCTGGTGGTTGTAACCTGTTAGTAGCCTGGTGAGGGAATGGGGAACTGGGTGTTGTAAGCTGATAGTAGGCTGGTCAGGGAGCAGGGTGTTGTAAGCTGAGGGAACGTGGAGCTGGGTGTTGTAAGCTGTTAGCAGGCTGGTGGGGGAGCGGGGAGCTGGGTGTTGTAAGCTGTTAGTAGCCTGGTGAGGGAGTGGGGAGCTGGGTGTTGTAAGCTGAGGGAACGTGGAGCTGGGTGTTGTAAGCTGTTAGTAGCCTGATGAGGGAACGTGGAGCTGGGTGTTGTAAGCTGTTAGTAGGCTGGTGAGGGAACGTGGAGCTGGGTGTTGTAACCTGAGGGAACGTGGAGCTGGGTGTTGTAAGCTGTTAGTAGGCTGGTGAGGGAGCGGGGAGCTGGGTGTTGTAAGCTGTTAGTAGGCTGGTGCCTGATGAGCAGCCTGTCCCTGCAGCTAAGGCAGGCCCGGTGTTGAGGATGGAGGCGCCGCTGGTCAGTCTGGAGGAGGAGTTCGAGGAGGGGCCCGCGGACGATGGCGGGTCCCCCCCGCGCCCCGCCGACCCCGCGCTGGCCGAGCTGGAGAGCTTCTCTGCCGAGATGATGAGCTTCAAGTCCATGGAGGACCTGGTGCAGGAGTTTGACGAGAAGCTCACCGTGTGCTTCCGCAACTACGACGCTGCCACCGAGGGCCTGGCGCCCGTGCGGGGCCGGCTCCAGGCGCAGGAGGAGGAGGAGCGCCTGCAGGATGAGGAGTGAGTAAGGGCCCCCTGCCCCCGGGGCCTCTTCCCACCCTGAACCCCCCCACAGGGCAGGCAACTTCCCAGGGCTGCAGCACAGCCGTCCTCCGTGCCATACTCCGTGTAGTATCCTGTGAGTAAGGGTCTGAGTGCCACCTTGCAAGGTGCAGCCCATGTGCAGCTCGGCCCCTTGCATCACAGCACAGTCATGCAGTAGGGTGGAGTAGCTGTGTAGTATCTTTGGAGTAACTGAGTAGTATCTTTTGAGTAGCTGTGTAGCATCCTATAAGTAGGCCACCCTCAAGCCTGCGTTCATTCTGTCATGGTCATGAAACGTTCCCCTTTCCCAGAGTGTGCGGTCCAGCTCACAGCATGACTGTAGCACTTCAGAGCAGTGGTGTAGTATCTTATGAGTAACACCCTCCACGGCCTGTTGGACCTCCTTGCACTCTTGTATGAGCCCATCACGTGCAAATCAGCGCCTGGACTGTGCTGTGATCATACAGCACCTTGGAGTAGCTGTGTAGGATCCTTGGAGTAGCTGTGTGAGGTCCCTGGAGTAGCAGCCTATGAGGAGGAAGAGCAGCGGGTCCCGTGCCACATTGCTGGGGGCCACAGCTCTGTCTGTGCAAGGAAAGCCCCAGCAGCTGAACATAAACCCTGAGTAAGGTGTGAGTAGACTCCCTTTGTACCGTGCTAGGGGATGGCCAAATTCCCGAGGGTGAAATTCCCCCCTAGGCTCCCCCATTATTATTGTGCCTTTTGTGTTAAATTCTACAGCATCATTAAAAACCTCGTTTTGATTTAAAATGCCATTTTTTCCTGCAAACCCTTGGCCTTTTTCCTCCTGATGATTACACACTCTCACATTTCTAGTGGATTTTTTTGCCTGTTTAATTTGGATTATTCCAAAATCACTAACCCTTATTCTCACCTAGCAAAGGGGTTACTTTCAACCCAAAAAGCCCCAAATCTGTTGGTTTGTGTTTGGATTTTTTCCCCCCAAACCCACTGAGGCTGCAATGATTTTTGCAATTGGTCAAATTCGTGGTTTTTCAGAGCAAAATGCAGCTTGGCTGCGCGCCGGGGCTGCCGCGCTGTCGCCGCTTTGTGCCACTTATTGTGTCTTTTTTGGGTCACTTTGGGCAAAACAGGGCTTTTTATTTTTTTAGTCTTCTTTGAATGAGCCCTGTGTGCAGGCTGGGGGAGGGGCCATGGCCTCACAGGCGCTGCATTTCCAGAGTTTTTAACCATTTCTTGCCATAATTAACTCAGAAATCACTGCTGGGCTCGGCCTGCCCCTGTGGGGTGCTGCTCCTTTAAGAGCAGAGGAAAGAAAAATTTTTAAAAAAAAAGCAAATTTGGGGGGTGGATAATTACTAATTTGCTGTGCTTTGTTAAAAAATAAGTATTTAAGATTTGGCATCCGCATTTTTTATATGTTCATTTGTGAAATGAGTAATTCCAAAGGGAATTCAGCCCTGGTGAGAAGGGAAATATAAAAAATCCCAAAAATGGGATTCAGTTTTGGGGCTGAAAAAGGAGCAAATGGTTCTGGGGTGGTTTTCAGGGTTTGGATGTGGCACCAATTGGACTCCCAACCCCCATTTCTGGTGGGAAAATGGTGGGAGATGGGGAGAAAATTTCTAATTTCTTTCTGTGCCTTTCCCCCCATTTTTGGCCTTTTCTCCCATTTTTCGCCTTTTTCTCAATGTTGCCACTTTTCAGCTATTTTTTCCCATTTTCTATCTCTCTCTTCCGTTTCTTCCCTTTCTCTACTTTCCCTGCCCTTTTCTCCATTTTCCCCCTCATTCTCCCTGTTTTCTTACTTTTCTCCATTTCCCTTTTCTCCTGATTTTTCTTTATTCTCTCTTTTGGCCCTTTTCCTATTCCAAATTATCTCCTCTTTCCCTTTTGTTCCTGTTTCTCCATTTCCCACCATTTTTCTTCTTTTCCCTCTCATTTTTCCTTACATTTCTTCCCTTTTACCCAAATTTTCCTTCCCTCACTTCTTCCCCTTTCTGCCCCTTTTTGCCCTTTTTTCTTCTTTACCCCTTTTTTTTCTCTCTTTTCTCCTGTTTTCCCCCTTTCCTTTTTTTCCTTCCTTCCTTCCTCTCTTTTCCTTCTCTATTTTCTCCTCTTTTGGTCACTATTTCAGGAAAGCACTTTAGGTGTTGAAAAGTGACATTTTGGGATCTCTGGGGTATCTCAGTGAGGGGGTTGGGTGGTTGGAGCATGACAGGGTGACATTTTGGGGGTGTTTCAGAAGAGCATTTGGGGACAGTTTGGAGTGTTCCAGGGCAGCATTTTGAGCTATTTTGGGGCCTTTCAGAGAGTCTTGGGGCTTTGGGGCTGTTTTAAAATTATGTTTTGTGCCACTTCAGGGCATCAGGGTGATGTTTTTGAGTGGCATTTGGGGACAATTTTTGGGACATTGCTGTGGCTTTTTGGAGGGTTTTGATAGCAGCATTTCAAAATGACATTTAGGGGGCATCTCAAGTGCTGGGGCAGCATTTTTGGGTACTTTGGGGTATTTCAGGGCAGTATTTCATGATGGGATGTTGAGAAGCTTTGGGGTCTTCTAGGACAGCATTTAGGGCTCTCTAGGATATCATTTGGGGTGTTTTGGGATGTTTCAGGCACCTCAGTGGTGTTTGGGAATTTCTGGAGGTCATTTCAGAATGTTTCTGGGCTGCATTTTGGGATGTTTCTGGGCTGCATTTTGGGATGTTTCTGGGCTGCATTTTGGGATAATTCTGGGCTGCATTTTGGGATGTTTCTGGGCTGCATTTTGGGATGTTTCTGGGCTGCATTTTGGGATGTTTTGCAGCATTTTGGCGGGCCATTTTTGGGGTGTATCTCTGAGATGCAGCATTTTGGGATCAGCACTCACCCCCTGCCTCCCTGCAGGGTCTGGGATGCTCTGACTGATGGCTTTGCCCCCCGGGGCTCCCCCCAGCCGTGGCAGCTCCCTGGGACTGAGCCCCTCGATGGCACCGACCCCCAGGTACGGCTGTGACATCCCCACAGGGTCCCCTGGCTGTGATTGACAGCTGTCAGTCAGCCCTGAGGCTCAGTGACCATCATGGCACTGCAAACCACCCAAAAAGGGTTGGTTTAGCACCTGCTCTGTGCCAGTTTGCCCCCATGCCATGGGTAGGGTGGGTGTTTTGGGGGTAGAAAATGGGTTTTCATTTGTAGGGAGTTTGTGCTGCCAATAGCTGCTTTTGGGGTTGTACAAATGTCCCAATATCCATGGAACTGAATCCATTTGGATGTGTTGCTTTAGGGGGAGGAGAAGATAACTTCCTTGGGTTGTATGGGGAAAGATGGGAAAAAAGAAGATGCCTCCTCACCCAACATCTCCATCCATCCATTCTCTGATGGTGTTTTTCTCTGCCACATCCCCACCTGGAGTCCCCACCCTGTATCTCCATCAGACCTCTCCCATTCAGCCCACCAGCCCTCATTTCCCCATCCAGCATCCCCTGTGTCCCCACTGAGTGTGTCCAGCACCACTCTCCACCCAGCACCTCCAGCCAGCACACCTGGACTTCTCCCTGTCTTCTTCCTACTCCATGCTCCATTCTACAATCTCATCCACCACTCCCTGTCCAACATCTCCATCCATCTCCTGCAGCACCTCCCCCTCCAGTGCTGCCCACTGTCCCTGCCCAGAGCCCCATCCAGCCTCTCCATGCAGTGCCCTCCATGCAGCGTGTCCCATCCGATGTCCCCATGTCCCCCGGGGCCAGGGTGGTGGCTGTCCCCGTGCCAGGGCTGTGGCTGTGTCCCTGCTGGGGCCGTGCCCACGCCAAGGCTGCCCAGCCTGTGTTCTCCTGCAGCTCGGTGGGAAGGAGGAGGAGGAGGAAGAGGAGGAGGAGCTCACTGAGAGGAGTGAGCAGGACTCTGGGATCAACGAGGAGCCGCTGCTGACAGCTGAGCAGGTACCCACGGGCATCTGGAGCCCTGCATGGCCTCCAAAAGCCAGGCTTGGCCACCTCAGCCCACAACCACGAGCTGAGAGCACGAGAAAAAGGCAAATCCCAGCGTCTTGGGGTGTGGCATGCAGGACCTGGAATGTGGATGGAGGCAGAAATGCAGGCTGTGGGGGTGGTGGGATTTGGCTGCACGTGGGGAGGGGGGCTGTGGGTGCTGCTGTACAAAATGGGGGCATGGGGGGAAGGATGGAAGTGTGGGGGGCAGAGCTGGGATGCAGCTGCAGGTGCTGGTGTGGAGGCAGGAGGCAGATGTGGGGTGCAGGATGCAGGTGCTAGTTGTGGGGTGCAGATGTGGGATGCAGGTTCCAGATGCAGGATGCAGACGTGGGGTGCAGGATGCAGGGTACAGATGTGGGGTGCAAATGTGGGATGCAGGTTCCAGATGCAGGATGCAGATGTGGGGTGCAGGATGCAGGTGCCAGTTGTGGGATGCAGGTTCCAGATGCAGGATGGAGATGGGTCCAGGATGCAGGGTACAGATGTGGGGAGGGGGATGTGGAGGCAGCAGCAGGGTGTGGATGCAGAATAGAGAATGCAGGTGCAAGTACAGGATGCAGGAGGAGGAGGTGGGTGCAGAGAGCAGGATGCAGCCAGGTGCAGATTTAGATGTGGATGCAGGTCCTCAGAGTCCATGGAAGGTGGGATTTGGATGTAGGTGGGAATGTGGGATGCAGATGCAGGGTGCAAATAGAGGACCCAAGGGTACAGATGGATGTAAATGCCAGTGCTGATGCAGGAGGAAGGGGAGGATGCAGGAGCAGGATGCAGAATGCTGATAAGCATGGAGGATGGAGGGAGCAGGCTGCAGATGGAGGATGGAGATAGAGGATGAAGGAAGCAGTTGCAGGTGTGGGTGCAGGGCAGGAGTGCAGGGAGCAGGTGCAGGACAGTTGCAGGTGTGGGTGCAGGACAGAAGTGCAGGGAGCAGGTGCAGGACAGTTGTTTGCAGGTGTGGGTGCAGGATGTGAGGGGTGCAAGGTGCAGGAAGGATGTAGGTGCACATGGAGGTCACTGATGCCCCACAGGTCATCGAGGAGCTGGAGGAGCTCATGCAGAGCTCACCTGACCCTGAGGCTGACCCCGAGGGTGAAGAGGAAGAGGAGGAGGAGGATGAGGAGGAGGAGGAAGACACCAAGGCTGATGCTGAAGGCAAAGGTGGTGGTGGGGGCACGGAGCCCATCCTGCTGCGGGAGCTGCATGCTTTCTCCCCTGCCTTCAACAACAACTGCTCCCACGAAGGTATGGCCAGCAAAGCCCAGGCCAGTCACTTTTTGGGGACAATTTCAACCAAATTGGACAACTAAGTCTCTCCAGGCCTCAGTGCTGGCTTGCTCTGGGACTTGGCCAGAAGGGCTCTTGGCAAAAACTGTGAAGAGCACAGGGATCTGGCTTTTGGTGTGGAAAGGCACGTGGGGTTCACCAGGAGCCTTTGTGCTCTGCATGGGGCATCCCACACACGTGAGATTTGTCCCTGGTGGCGTGGGCTGTGTCACCAACAAGCCCAGGCACTTCACTCATTGCTCTGCTCTTTATCACACTGTGCAGGTTACTACTCACACCATGTCACTAATTGCACCGTGCATGTCACTAATTGCACCATGCATGTCCATAATCACACCATACATGTCACCAGTTGCACGATGCATGTCACTAATTGCACCATACATGTCACTAATCACAGCCTGCCTGTCACTAATTGCACTGTGAATATCACTGAGTGCACCTTGCATGTCACTAATCGTGCCAGGAAGTCCCTTAATTGCTCTGGGCACATCATTTATGGCACTGAGCATATCAGTAATTGCACAATGGGTTTGTCTCTTGCTGTCTCAGAAAATGCAGAGCCCATCTCGCTCAGCACGAGATGCATTTTAATGGTTGCAGTGTGTGTTTCACTGACTGCACTGGGGTGTCCCTGACTGCACCAGGCGTTTCCCTCCTTTCCCCATGCATGGCACTGGCTGCAGCAAGTCCAGAGGAGGCCATGGAGATGCCCCAAAGGCTGCAGCACCAGGCTGGGAGAGCTGGGGAGAGCTCAGAGCCCCTGGCAGGGCCTGGAGGGGCTCCAGGAGAGCTGGAGAGGGACTGGGGACAAGGGATGGAGGGACAGGACACAGGGAATGGCTCCCACTGCCAGAGGGCAGGGATGGGTGGGATACTGGGAAGAAAGTTCCCTGTGAGGGTGGTGAGGCCCTGGCACAAGCCATAGAGCAGCTCTGGCTGCCCCATCCCTGGGAGTGCCAGGTTGGACACTGGGGCTTGGAGCACCCTGGGACGGTGGAAGGGGTCGTTGCCCATGGCAGGGAGGTGGAACGAGACAGGCTGCAAGTCCCCTCCAGCCCCTGTTGGGGCTGTCCCGGGACACGGGGCTCTCTGCCGGGCAGGGCTGGGGCAGCTCTTGGGGCTGTTCCGGGACACGGGGCTCTGTGCCGGGCAGGGCTGGGGCAGCTCTTGGGGCTGTCCCGGGACACGGGGCTCTGTGCCGGGCAGGGCTGGGGCAGCTGCTGGGGCTGTCCCGGGACACGGGGCTCTGTGCCGGGCAGGGCTGGGGCAGCTCTTGGGGCTGTCCCGGGACACGGGGCTCTGTGCCGGGCAGGGCTGGGGCAGCTGTCGGCGCGGGAGCTGCTGGCGGCCGCGGGCCGGGCGGAGGCGGCGAGCCGGGCGCTCTCGGCGGAGCTGGTGGCGCAGCTGGCGCGGCGGGACGAGCTGGCCTTCGAGAAGGAGGTGAAGACGGCGTTCATCGGGGCGCTGCTGGCCGTGCAGGGCGAGCAGCGGGAGCAGCGAGAGGCCGCCCGGCGCCGCCGCAGGGACAAGGGGCTGAGCCTGCAAGGGGCGCGCTCCGAGCGCGGCGGCAGCATGCCCCGCAAGGTGGGCACGGAGCGGGAGAGGGGCGCCCCGGGGGTCAGGGAGGAGGTGGGGGGGTGTGGGGACAGGGTGGGGCAAGGGGATGAGGGGTGGGATGGATTGGGATGGGAATAGTGGCAGGGTGGGGCAGAGGGACATGGGGGCGAGGTGATGGCATGGCATGGCATGGCATGGATGGGGTGGGGTGAGGTGGGATGGGATGGGAATAGTGACAGGGTGGGGCAGAGGGAAATGGGGGCGAGGTGATGGGATGGGATGGGATGGGATGGGATGAGATGGGATGGGATGGGATGGGATGGGATGGGATGAGAATGGATGGGATGGATGGGTTGGAATGGGAATAGTGACAGGGTGGGGCAGAGGGACATGGGGGCGAGGTGATGGCATGGCATGGCATGGCATGGCATGGGTGGGGTGGGGTGAGGTGGGATGGGATGGGAATAGTGACAGGGTGGGGCAGAGGGAAATGGGGGCGAGGTGATGGGATGGGATGAGAATGGATGGGATGGATGGGTTGGAATGGGAATAGTGACAGGGTGGGGCAGAGGGTCATGGGGGCGAGGTGATATGGGATGGGATGGGAATAGCGACAGGATGGGGTAATGGGACATAGGAAGGACACAGGACAGGGACAGGGGGACTTGGAGCAGGGACACAAAGGGATTTGGGATGGGTATGGAGCAGGGTGCTGGGATCTGGGCAGGGTGTGGATGTGGGAGTCAGGGAGTTGTGGGGGATGCTGGTGGCAGAGGAGGTGCCACGGGTGATGGCGCTGTCCCGGGAGGTGACAGGTGACACCTGCTTGTCCCCCAGCGCTTCAGCATGGAGGGCATCTCCAGCATCCTGCACTCCGGCCTGCGCCAGACTTTTGGCCCTACCACCAACGAGAAGCAGGTGCCCTTTTTCCCCAAAAAAGAATTGCCCAAATCTGTTTGTTTTCACTCCTCCTCCATGCACTCCCCATCCCCTGCATCCCCCAACCCCCTGTTAAAATCTTTCTTCATTTTACAACACTGCTCTGTCCTCTACACCCTGCTAATCCCTCTTGAAAAAATTACCTGTTTTCTCCCCAAAAAGTCCTCCCTGAGGAGGGATGGATTTGGGTGGAGTTTGCAGCACCCAGGTAGTTCAGCACTCCCCAAAATACCTGCAAATTAAATGCAGTTGCAGGAATTTTGCAGAAATACTCTTATTTTTGCACAAATTTGTCTCAAGACAAGGCAGATACCAGGCAGTTTTGTGCCATCTGGGTGGTTTTTTGGGGTGGCTTTTGTTTTTGCAGTACCTGAACACGGTGATTCCCTATGAGAAGAAGGGCTCACCACCCTCTGTTGAGGACCTGCAGATGCTCACCAACAGTGAGTATTCATTCAAGCTGCTGCCTTGGCTCAGCATCACATGTTTTGGGGACACAAAGGCACATTTTGCTTTGCTTCAGTGGCTGCAGTTTGGGGTATCATTGCAGCACAACTGGTTTGGGGGATTTTTTGCATCATTGCAGCGTGGACAATTTAAGGTGCTACCACCCACGTTGCATCATCATTGCAACAAACCCACCTGGTGGGGAAAACCCCTGGTTTGCATCGCTGCAGCACTGCTGGTTGGCAGCCAACACCTCCTATACCAGGGTTAGTCTGGGGGTAAATCACCCATTCTGCACTGCCACAGGTTGGCTAATTGGGGATGGAAGTCCTTTGTTTGTGGGGAAATTATATGGCAACTGTGGGGCTGGTTGGGGGAAAAGGGGCATTTGGGGGGCAGCAGGGCCAGGCTCACAGCTTTGTTCTCCCTCACAGTCCTGTTTGCCATGAAGGAGGGGAATGAGAAGGTGCCCACTCTGCTCACGGATTACATCCTCAAAGGTACCTGCTCCCCCTGCCTGCCCCAGGCACCCCCTGTGCATCCTTCACTCAGCTCCTCTGCAGCTCTGTGCCCCCACCACAGACCCCTTCTGCATCCTCCTGCCCCTCCACTGCATCCTTTGTGCAACCCTTGCCCATCCCTCTTGCGACCTCATTTGTCCCTTTTGGATCCCCCGTGTATCCTTGGAGAATCCCAGATAAATCCCGTGGCATCCCTCGTGCATCTCTGCTGCATCCTCCACAGGATCCCTGCCCACATCCCTCAGGCACTCCTTGTCCAGCTCTCCTGTCCTGACATACCTGTCTGTCTCTGGAGGTGCCTGTGCAGCTTCCTGCCCCTCCTGGGGCCCATCTGCTTCATCCACACAGCCTCATCATCCTCTGTACCACCTCCCTCACCCCCCCACCTCATCAGGCACCCTCCTCTGCCTCCCTTGGGCATCCCCCTCCATCTTCTTGCATCTCCTGGGCATCCTTGTGCATCCCTGTGCATCTCCCACACCCTTCTTGTGCATCCTCCTGAGTCCTCGTGTGTCCTTCCTGCTCCTCCTGTGAAATGCTGTGTGAGCATCCCTTGTGCATCCCTTTCCTGTTCCTGCTGCATCCTGTGTGCATCCCTTGTGCAGCCTTTCTGCTCCTGAGCCCCTGTGCATGTGGGGCACACTCCTATGTCCCTCCTGGCTGTCCCTGTGTGTGTCCCTGTGCCCTCCTGGCTGTCCCTGTGCACACTCCTGTGTCCCTGTGCAACCCCTTGGGCACCCCTGTCCATCCATGTGCAGCCCTGTGTGTCACTGTGCACCCTCGTGCAGCATTGCACTCTGCATTCTTGTGCATCCCCGTGCACACTTGTGCATCCTGCTGCATCCTTCTACATCCCTGTGCATGCCCCTGCATTCCAGTGCATCCTCCCGGATCACAGTGCATCCTCCTGCATCCTTGTGCATACCTGCACATCTTCCTGGATCCCTGTGCATCCTCCTGCATCCCTGTGCATCCTCCTGCATTCCATTGCATCTTTCTACATCCCTGTGCATGCTCCTGGATCACAGTGCATCCTCATGCACTCCAGTGCATTTTCATGCATTCCAATGCATCCTCCTGCATTCCTGTGCATCCTCCTGCATCCCTGTGCATCCTCCTGCATTCTGATGCATCTTCCTGCATTCTAATGCATCCCTGTGCATCCTCCTGCATTCCAACACATCCTCATGCATCCTGCTGCATCCCTGTGCATCCTGCTGTATCCCAATGCATTCTCATGCATCCTTGTGCATCCTCCTGCAATCCAATGCATCCCCATGCCCACTTGTGCATCCTCCTGCATTCCAATGCATCCCCTGCATCCCTGTGCATCCTCTTGCATTCCAGTGCATCCTCCTGCATCCTTGTGCATCTTCCTGCATTCCAGTGCATCCTGCTGCATCCCTGTGCATCGTGCTGCATCCTTGTGCATCCTCCTGCATCCCTGTGCATCCTGCTGCATCCCAATGCATTTTCATGTATCCCTGTGCATCCTTGTGCATCCTCCTGCATCCCTGTGCATCCCTGTGCTCTCTGCTGCCTCCCTGCACCCTCGGTGCCCCCGTGCAGTGCCCCAGCCCCCTCCCCTCTCTCTCTCTCTCTTTCTCTCTCTCTCTCTGCAGTGCTCTGCCCGACCTGACGCGGTGCTGCCCCACACTCCCACCCCGGAGCCTCCAAAACGGGGCCAAACCCCAGGAAAAAGGGTCACCCACCCCCCCGTGGCTGCCCCACCCTGCACTTCCCCCTTTGCACAGCTGGGAATAAAGAATTCCTTACATTAATTAGGCAACTGGTGTCCAGTGTCTGTGTCTCCCCTTGCTCCTGGCAGTGCTTTGCCACTTTTTGATAGGAAAATGATGTTTTTAAGCAAAAAAAAAAATCCCAACATAGACTTTGCTGATTAATATTCTGGGATCTCTAAAAACCACAAACTTCTGGCTACCGAGCTGCTGGCTGCAGCTGCCACCATTGGAGGGGCAAAACTCGAATTAAATTGCATTCTTGGGGATTTTTCCCATTTTATCTCTTTTCCGTGGCCCAGTTTTCTGCTAAAAACTGTACAAACATCACCCAGAAAATCAACCCATTGTTAAGGAACGGCTCATTAAGGGACAGCGGGGCTTTCATCGTTTCCATTTGGGGGAGAATTGCTCTGTTTTGGGGTTTGTCACTCATTCTGGGGAAGAGTGCCTAATTTGGGGGTTGTTCCTTGTTTTTGCTGAGTGTTGATCCATTTTGGGGCAAATTCAGTCATTTTAGGGGAAGTCACTCATTTCCAGAAGGAGCAGTTTGGGACAGCATCCTTTGGGGGCATGTCACCCATTTTGAGGGAGAATTTTTTGAGAATTCAACTCCTTTTGGGATGAGCACCCATTTTGGGGGAGAATCACTCATCTCAGGGAGAAATTAGCCCCTCTTGGGTCACCATTTGATTCTGAGGAGCATCCCTCATTTTTGGAGACCATCACTCATTTTGGGGTTGTCTGGAACACTTTGGGGGAGAATCACTCATTTTTGGAGAGAACACCTCATTTTGGGGTGTGCATCATTCATTAGTGGGCAAAATCTCATTGGAGCTGGTTTGAGGGGGAAAATTTTCGTTTCTGGTGGACCATCAGCTTTGGAAGTATAAATCTAATTTTCTCCATATCACCCAATTACCAGTTTGGGTCCATCCACCCATTTTGGGGGGGTTATTCCTGCATTTTGGGTCTTCTCCACTCAAAGGAAGAAGCTGCCAAGAAAATACAGGTGCGACCCCTCATCTTGTAGCACTTTATAATAAATGGCCAGGAATTAATACTAAATTACAATGAATCCTTTATGAAATTACAGATTACATTCACGCCAGATCAGTATCCAAAAATAGGCATTTCTGCCCATTGCATCACTTGGGTTTTTTTATCCCAGCTCTTGTTCGGGTTCTTTTATCAACTCTTCAAGAGCCAGGAGAAAAAAAGGACATTATGGGCAAAAAGCCTCCAAGAAAATGATCCTTCTCCTAGAATCTCACATTTAGAGCAGGAACCTGCAGAAAGACAATTCCTTTTATTTTTGCCCTGGTTTGCTTTTGCATTTCCTCCCATGCCACATTTTAAGGCGAATCCACCCTTTTGCTAGCATTTAAAATTAAAAAAACCCAAAATACAGGGTTTTTGGCAGTTGCCCTCCCCCATGGGGCTAAAGCTCCACCATTTTGCCATGTGGAGGGACAATACCAGGGAGAAATCATCTTTTAAGCAACAATACTTAGTTTCCTTCCACCCAGGCGAGTCTTGCACATCGCCATTCAGTTTTGGGTGAAATCTTGAGTTTTTTTAAACCAGTTTTTCCCCCATTTTTAACTAACTCTGTGCCAAAATGCCTTTGGAAAAGTTTTACTTCCGGCAGCCTTTGCCCCAACTCTGCCTCCAATCTCAGACCTTAAGGATGAGAATGGGGTGAGTTGGATTTTTTTCCAGATTCAGCAGAGGTTTTAGCACATAAATTAAAGGATTTGGAGGAATTTCCTCCCTTTTCCAGAAAGTTGTGTCCAGAGTCACCAAGCAGCCTCAGCATCAGGGCCAAAGTTGGGAGGTTTGGGCAATCCCACGAGTCGAGCACCAAACCCTCCTTGGATATAGCAGAATTTGCACTCGCTGATTATTTTTTTCCCCCTCCATGCCAGTATTTATGCCTGTGAATGACCTTTCTGGGGGAAAAAATCCAAAAAGCATCAAGTCCTGGGGTTGGTTTGGCTTTTCTTTGCACCAAGAAATCCAAGGGATGGACGCAGTGGCCCACCCACCACTGCCCACCAGCATCCGAGCATCACGTGGGGAAAACAACTTTCCCTAAAAATGCTTTTGCTTACCAAAAAAATGAAGGGAAACAGAAAAATAAAACCTGAAATAAAAGATTAATCTGGCCACAATATGTGCCTTGTAAACGTGTGTCCTCTTCTGTGCGCTGCCATGGTGGTCCCTGTGCTCCTGGGGCAGCCAGGGCCTCTGCCAGCGCTGCCAGTTTGCTTTTTTCTCACTAATTTCTTCTTCTTGCCTTTATTATTTTTTTGCATTTCGGGGGAAGTTTTGTATCTGGTGCTGTCAGAGATTTGGGAGGGTGCAGGAGGAGCTATTCCAGTGAGTCACTGTGGTCCAAACCAAGGTCAGCACCAGGTGCTGCTGGGAGGCCACCAGGCTCTTCCTCCAGCTCTTCCTCCTCTTCCTCCTCCTCCTCCATCTCATCCTCGTCCTCCTCATCCTCCTCCTCTTCCTCGGTGCCATCCAGGGAGTCGTCGTGGGCTGCCAGCATCGCCTGCTGCATGGCCATGGTGGCAGTGGCTGATGAGAGGGGCTGGAGGTTGTCCATGCTGAGCGAGCCTGGAATGAAAAGCACAGAAATAAGGACTCCCCAGCTAAAACAGAAAGGACAAAAGAAGTGCACAAACCAAGAAAAACTCAAGTGAAAAGCTTGGAGAGCTTCACCCATAGGGTGTCCCACCTACCCCAGTCACTCCCTAAGGTCCAATCCTTAATATTTTTAGTTAATGTATGGTTAAATAACGAGAATTCTTAGTTCTGAGCAAGTCGATGCCCAAATTGGTTGGGCAGATCTTCTCTTCATCTTCTCTCAAGTCCTGCCTTTCCTTCTCTTCATCTCGTCTGGTGTATGTTCATTTCTGCTCTCTTCACCTTCTCTTCATCTTCTCTCTTCATTTTCCTCATCTGTTCCTTGTTCATCATCTCTCTCCATCATCATCACCTTCTCTATTCTTCTCTTCATTTTCATCATCTATTTTCTCTTCATCTTCTCTCTTCCCATTTTGTCTCAATCTGTCTCATCTCCCTCTTTCCACATCTCCCCTCCCTCCCTTCCCCAGCTCCTCAGGAGATGGCCCAGGCCATGCCCCCAGTGGGTGATCATCATCCTGGTGGCCAACTGGAAGGACCTTCTTGCAAGAACCTCTTGTCCTTCCCCACATCTCAACAAAGGCCTCTAGAAATTACCAATTAAGGCCACAATTAACGCACGGCCACTCCCTCCTGGAGGGGCAGGACCCGCTGGGGCTGCTCCTTACCGTCAGGGTTTGTCCCTGCGTTGCCCCCCTGCTGCTGCAGGACGCCGGCGGCGATGGAGTTGGGCCAGAAGCGCTGCGTGGGCCGGTGCTGGGATTTGATTTTCTTGGCTTTGGGGGCTGGGTCCGGGTTGCTGGCGTCCAGCATGGGCTGCAGGATGCGCCGCCGGGCGTTTATGAACCTGCCGTGGGAAAGAGAGAGCGCTGCGGTGAGTGAGAGCTGTCACAGCAACATCGAGTTACAGCAGCCTTATGGCAGATCAGCGGGTTGCAGTTTAATAATAATAATACTTTAAGAAAGCAGATTCATGGTTCAAAAAGCTGGGGGTTTGTTTATTGGCCTGTGCCACTGTCCCAGATTGCAAGGCAAGATGAATTCTATTACCATCTGGGCAGTTGTGTTTTGTTCAGTGGGCAGTTTTTCCTTATCTCTTCCACACCCACTCCTCCCTCCTGGGGGAAACACCTGCTGATAACAGGTTATGGAATGTCACTGATGACTGATGAGAACTGCATGACTGATAAGAACTGCAGCATCCCACTGGGAGACGTGAGCCCAGAGGGAGGAGCCAAGCATTCCTACCTGGATATAATCTGGAGATTCTGGAACACCAGCACGGCTTCTGCACTGGATTCACAGAGGAACAGCAGCTGCCTCTGCCCCTGGATCTCCAGAGGCAGACTGCACCTTTCTCCAGGATCCCTGCTCCAGCAGAACCACCCCTGGCCCTGCAGGAGGGCTGAGCCACAATTCCAATGGCCCTGCTGCAGCACCCTGACCCACAGGGTGTCAGGCTGTGCTCTGGCTCTGGCAGTGTTGGTTTGGTTCACTGCATTGATTATTTTATCCTTTTATTTTCTTCCCTATTAAAGAATTGTTATTCCCTGCTCCCATATTTTTGCCTGAGAGCCCCTGATTTAAAATTTATAGCAATTTGGAGGAGTGGGGAAAGTTTACCTTCTCCATTTCAGTGGAGGCTCCTGCCTTCCTTAGCAGACTCGGGTCTTTCCAAACCAAGACAGCCACACTATAGCTCTGCATTAATTTTTCCTGCTGAGTTGGGAGAATGCTGCACATTGGATTTGCCAGGAGAGGGCACTGAGACCTTGCAAACCAGAGCTGACACTAAACACCACTGAGCTCATCTCCCAGAAATCCCAGTCACAAAATCACAGAATATGCTGAGTTGGAAGGACTCACCAGGATCACTGAATCCAGCTCCTGCCCCTGTGCAGGACACCCCAAGAATCAGCCTTAACCACCCAAGTTACCCCCAAAAAAGCATTATACAGCACCAAAACAGGGTGGAAAAGGTCCTAAAGCCAGCAAAATGACTGAGGGGGCCACCAGTATCTGCTCACCAGTTGTTGACTTGCAAGAGGGTCAGGTTGGTTTGGGCAGCAATTTGCCTCTTCTCATCCTCTGTGGGGTAGGGGTGCTGGAAAAAAAGAGAGATGGGGTAGCAAGATTGCATCCCTGCATGCAAGATTGCATCCCTGAGTGAAAAATAGTGAAAACCTGCCTTTTTTTTTTCCCACCCTAAATTTGGTGGCTTCTTGCAATTGCTGAATGCAAGATTGAAGGGTGGCATCGAAGAGCATGAAGATTTCCTGGGGTGCACTTAGGGCTTTTCCAAGGCTTTCCATCAAATGCTTCCCTTGAAAGAAAATATTCTTGGGGTTTTTTTAACTCTAGCAATTTTCCAATGATGGTTGTTGGTAAACATGAGATTTGTGCTTCAAAAGCAACTTTTTGCTGCTTTATTGTCAGAGGCATCAATGAAACACCCTGAAACATCTGCACCGGGAACCAGCAGCACTGAAAGCTTCAGCAACCTCCTTCCAGCTGTGCTAAAATGCTCTTTTCCAGCCCCAGAAATGAAATTATTATCAAATCAGCCCCTAATGCCATGTTTTGGAGCCCCAAACCAGTGACAACACGACTTGTTTTTCAGCTGTTAGCCCCAAAATTGTGATTTCCTTGACAACACCACCCAAAGTCAATGCACACTGAAGATTCCCTTCCCACTGGGGCCTCAGGGGTTTAAAATGGCAATTTTTGGGCCAGAAATATCCTGGTTTTGGTGTGTTATTTTCAGCATTCTTTCCTCCTGCTGGTGCCCCAAAACTTCCAGTGAAATGATGAGAATTTTTGGTTAAAAACCACATAATCCCTGACACCAGATGGAGAAATCTCATGGGGAATCCCAAATTTCTTCTGATCACAAGGACCAGGCTGAGAGCAAAGATCCGACCATCCAGCAGAAGAATTTTTTTCAGTTTTCAATTCCATTTTGGAAATCTTAAACTACAGGGTTCTCCTAGCACTTGGCAGAAAATTGCTTTGCAGTTTCTGGTCTTAAAAGTCTTTTTTGTGCCCACAAATCTGCAGTTGTGCCCTCCAAAAACACGGGAGATGCACGACACAACAACTCTCTTGTCCTCATTGCAATAAATCCAGAATTTTCCATTAAAAAAAAAAGGCTGGGAAGTTCCCAGCCTGCTGCTGCTTCATGTCCTGGCTGATTTTTCCACAAGTTTCTCCTTGGAGCTGTTACCTCCTGCATTACTGATGCCTTGGGGAATCTCCCACCACTCTGTCTTCCTGGAGAGCCAGCCTGCCTTTGAAACCAGTTTCAGTTTCCAAATGATTTCTTGGCTGAATTATGCAGGAAAAAATGTGGGATTTTTTGGCTTTTTGCCCTTCTCCCAGCCCTGCTGATGAGAGAGAACTCTTCATGCACAAAAATATCCAGTTTGCACCTAAGCTCCCTCCATCTCCCATCTCCAATCCCCCAAAACAGGGTGACTTTGCAATTCTGTGTTTTGCCTGGTGGCTGATGTGCTACAACCCTACCTGTGAGCGCCTCTCACATTCCAGCTTGCTAGGAAAGGATATTTTAGAGCTGTTAACTGCAAAAAAATGCTCAATTATCCACCTTCAAAAAATCCCAGGAGTCCCCTTCTAGATTTGTGTGCTTCTTCTTGCCTTAAGGGAATATTTTTTCCCCACCTGCAGTGACAGTGGTCATTCCCAAAACACTCCCAAAACACAAACCACACTGCACCTTCAAACACAAATTCAGACAAACCACCACCTGGATTTGAGGATTTCTGGGCTTTTTGTCCTTTTTTCCCTGTCTCTCAGGGTGTTTTGGTGGCTCACCATGAGATGCTGGAAGAGCCATGAGCGCATGATGTTGGTGGCGTGTTTGGGCAGGACCCCTCGCTTGTTCTTGGACTTCTTGTCCTCACCATCAAGGAGGGAGGTGAGATCCAGGTTCACCTATCAGGGCAAAAGGAATGGGGAGAGAATTGCTTGAACATGGCCATGGGCAACCCAAAAAATGAGCAAAACCAACCCAAAATGGGAGTGTGATGTGTGAAAAAAACCTGGCACTTCTAGGAGCGTCCAAAACCCATTTCCTGCTCCACCAAATCTGCATAAATGCAGATTTTCCCCCAGGATCTGTATTTTTTATCTCTCTTTTTTATTTTTTTTTTTGGTCAATGCTTTGCAAGGGGTAATGGCACTGTTGGGGAGTGTAGTGATGACACCATGGCCAATTTCAATGTGTGTTTTAGGAGGAAAACACTTTTACCTGAAAAAAAATATATTAAAAATACTCCAAACCTCATAAAAAGATTATTTTCTCAACTGAAAGTTAAAAAAGACCCTGCCACTCACCAACCCCTTGCAAACCCATATTCCTCACCCAGCTGATTTCCACCACAAGGAGGGAGATGCCCATTGAGCCAAAATTTGCTTTTTTGCCCCCCAGAAATGAAAAAGAAGCATCTTGCTGCAAGAGGAGTTTTAATGAGGATTCAGGAACCAAACTGAAATCTAAGCACTTGAGTTAAAAAGGGATTTTTTTTTCCCCAAGTCTTCATCAAAACACTTCTCCTGGATGAATTAAACATCAGGCCAGCAGGTCCCTGTGATTCCCCTGGGCTGCAGCTGAATAAATCATGCCAGTGGCACAGGAAGAGCATCCAAAGGTGCTTGTCCAGGCTCTCTCCCTGCCCCAATATTCCCTGTGCACATGTTTTTCCCACCACAGAGGGTTTGGCTGCAAGATTTAAACCTGCAATGGAGAGATATTATAGAAAGAGAATTTTTAAGCATTGCACAGGCAAAAAAAATAAAAACCTGCCAGGGAGGTGCCACCTCTTTTGAAAATGCTGTTTATTGATTGATTGATAAGAGACTCCTGCAATTGAAATGGGGCATTTCAGGAATAATGGGGGTGAATTTCTGCTGCCCTGCCCCCAGGAAGCAGTGTTACAGAAATTGAAGGGTTTTGGGTTTTTTTCCAAATTCCTGGGGTTGGGAAGAGCTCATGGACAAGCTGTGCTAATAATTCCAGCTCTGCTCCAGATCATTGTCTCACTGCAAGAATGCAGGGATCATTGCATAACTCATTGCAATGTCAGGGGAAAAAAAAGGAATAAAACCAGAGCAAATGGCTGAAAAATATCCCCAAAATCAGAAAGGAAGACCTAAAAATGAGCCTTTCCCACAAGTGCCATGATTGCTGTGCCAGTGATCCCAGATCTACAATATATCAGCAATAACATCTATCAATATATATATAAACAATAATATCTATCACTATATGTATATATATCAGCAATAGATCTATCAATGTATATAAAACCAATAATATCTATCACTATATGCATATCAGCAATAGTGTCTATCAATAAATATAAAAACAATAATATCTATATATATATAGATATATATAAACAATAATATCTATATATATAAACAATAATATCTATCACTATATGTATATATATCAGCAATAGTATCTATCAATATATATAAAAACAATAATATCAATCTATATATATATCAGCAATAGTATCTATCTATATATATATATATATAGCAATAATATCTATCTATCAATAATATCTATCTATCTATCTATCTATCTATCTATCTATCTATCTATCTATCTATCTATCTATCTATATCTTATCCTATCTTCTCCTATATATAATTATTAATATAAAGCCTAGAATATGCAATATATACAATGGACAGTATATATATCTATATGTACACATATAATAAAGCATACAGAATGAAATACCATGTTCTATCACACATTACAAATAACAGATATTGTTACATGCTGTATGTTGCATGAAATAATACCATGTACATTATTATTGCATGCTGTAATATTTTATAAAAAAATTGTTACATGCTATATATTGCACTAAATACTGTGTACATTATCATTGTATGTTGTAATATTTTATAACAATAATGTTATTTTATAACAATATTGTTACATGCTGTATATCACACTAAATAACACTATGTACATTATTATTGCATGCTCTAATATTTCATAACAATAATGTTATTTTATAACAATATTGTTACATGCTATATACTGCACGAAATAACACTATGTACATTATTACTGCATGCTCTAATATTTTATAACAATATTGTTACATGCTGTATATAGCACTAAATAACACTATGTACATTACTATGGTATGCTGTAATATTTTATAACAATAATGTTATTTTATAACAATATTGTTGCATGCTGTATATTGCACAAAATAACACTATGTACATTATTATTGCATGTTGAAATATTTTATAACAACAATGTTATTTTATAACAATATTGTTACATGCTGTATATCGCATGAAATAACACTATGTACATTATTATTGCATGCTGTAATATTTTATAACAATAATGTTATTTTATAACAATATTGTTATATGCTATATATCACATGAAATAGCACTATGTACATTATTATTGCATGCTGTAATATTTTATAACAATATTGTTACATGCTGTATATAGCACTAAATAACACTATGTACATTACTATGGTATGCTGTAATATTTTATAACAGTAATGTTATTTTATAACAATATTGTTACATGCTGTATATCACACTAAATAACACTATGTACATTATTATTGCATGCTCTAATATTTCATAACAATAATGTTATTTTATAACAATATTGTTACATGCTATATACTGCACGAAATAACACTATGTACATTATTACTGCATGCTGTAATATTTTATAACAATAATGTTATTTTATAACAATATTGTTGCATGCTGCATATTGCACAAAATAACACTATGTACATTATTATTGCATGTTGTAATATTTTATAACAATAATGTTATTTTATAACAATACTGTTACATGCTCTATATTGCACGAAATAATACTATGTACATTATTATTGCATGCTGTAATATTTTATAACAATATTGTTACATGCTGTATATTGCACGAAATAACATTATGTACATTATTATTGCATGCTGTAATATTTTATAACAAT
This sequence comes from Fringilla coelebs, assembly GCF_963513975.1. Lineage (NCBI taxonomy): Eukaryota > Metazoa > Chordata > Aves > Passeriformes > Fringillidae > Fringilla > Fringilla coelebs. The sequence continues at coordinate 5,595,807 of NC_140051.1, forward strand.
ATTGTTACATGCTATATATTGCACTAAATACTGTGTACATTATCATTGTATGTTGTAATATTTTATAACAATAATGTTACATGCTGTATATCACATGAAATAACACTATGTACATTTTTATTGTATGCTGTAATATTTTATAACAATAATGTAAGTGCTGTTGTAACTTCTTAGGTCATCGCTATAATTTGTTGGGCACCCCAAAGGCACCTGGCCGATGGGTTTGATCGATTAATTAAGAATTTAAGATACTCCAAGGACTGGATTTATGGAGAATGGGGGGGTTGTGCCTGCTGCAGAGCCAGGTGGGGCTGGCAGGGCCTTACCTGGGCGTTGGGGATCTGCAGGGCGCCAGGGGTGATGGCCTGGGCGAGCACCTGGCCCTGCGACGTCACCATGGTCACGGGCTGGTACAGCGCTCCACCTGTGGCAAAAGACACGTGTGGGGGTACCCAGACCCCAGAGCCCCCCTGCCCACGCCCCCAGCGCTGCCTACCTGGCACGGCGGGCGAGCTGCCGCCGCTGCCCATGGCCAGGCTGCCGGGGGGCAGCGCGGCCGCGGGCACCACGATGCCCGCCGGAGGGTTGGAGGCGGGCGGCAGCGCCGCCGGGGAGCTCTGCAGCATCTCCTGCGCGACACAAAACGCCCAACGTGAACTCCAGACTCAACATCTCCATTTCCCCCTCCACTCAAAACATCTTTTTTATAATTTTGGTGGTTCGACAGAGAAAACGGCAGGAAACGGGATTTTTCAGTTTGTTGCAAGTGCAAATAAACACAAAAATAAAGGTTTATGCTCTGCATCTTCACCAGACTTGGGTTTTTTGTGCAGTCACTCTTTTCCATAAAAGAAAAAAATAAAGGTCATGAGGGACCAAAAGGAATTTCTTTTATCTTTTTCTTTCTAAGCATTTCTCTTTTTTGGTGCTTTGACTGGGACTGGATGATGCGACCTTTGCTAAAATTCAGGGTGAACAGCACAGTTTACCTTTAAAGTAAAATAATAAAGTTAATAATAATATATATATAACACCATATACGCATTATATAGATTTTTTATATCTTTATCTATATCTATATCTATATCTATATCTATATCTATATAACACCATATACACATTATTTTTTTATATATATATACACATTATATATATATATAAAACACCATATACACATTATATATATATACACACACACATAATATATATATATAACACCATATACACATTATATATATATAACACCATACACAATAATATATATATAACACCATAATACAATATATAACACCATTGATATCATTCCTTGAAGCTTTAAGCTAATTTCTTGCAAAAATGGGCAAATTTTTGAGCCAAAAGCATTAATTTTACTTTAAGGCCCGTCTCTGGAGCAACCATCAAAAGATCCCAAATGGAATGATTATTTGATTATTTATTTTAATAATTAAATGACTATTTGAGTATTTAATGTGACATTTTGGGAAGGGAGGAGTGCCAAAACTGAGGCTACTGGGGAATACAGGGCAATGTACTCCAAGCTTCCACACGGGCAGAATTTTGCAAATAATATTGGTAATATTGATTAAATAATAATTTTAAAATAAATAAAAGATAACTACCTCTCTCTAATTCACCCAGCTGGAATGGAAATAAAACTAATTCACCCAACTGGAATGGAAATAAAACTACACTTTTTTTTTTCCCCTTTCCACTGGCTTTCCCATTCTACATCACTTCCCTGGTGTCCAGCTGGTTCTCAAGTGTTGAACATAATGTCAACAAAGGGGATTTTTCTCACCTTTTAATTAATTTTCCCTACATTTTGATGCAATTCTTCAAGAATCCTATCATTTAGTTTAGGAAAGAGAACTTCCCTGGATTACTGATGTGCAATGACACAGGAAGAGCCAACCAAGAAAATGTGATCAGGGTGGGAAAAGCTGCAGCTCCCTTTCCCCAGGTGACTCCAGAGCTGGACTCTGAACGCACCAAATCCTTCCAGGTCACATCAGGACCTGGCTGTGCTGTCCCCTGGGGAGTTGGGGTGCTCTGGCTCCCCTCAGTGCATTTCCCATTGCTGGGGGGGAACACCTGAGCTCTGCTCCTTTTTTCCCCCTTCTCCCCATCACATTCCTGTAACTTTCCCCCCACCAATCACCCTTACTCTGCCTGTGCCAGCATCCTCAATAAATGCCATTCTCAATAAAAGCCCCCTGATGGCACTTTCCCCTCCTGTGATGCCATTTCCAAAATGTTGGACCCAGTGCCTCTGCCACAAGTTACTTCTGTTATTTTTCTGATCAGGAAATTTTGCTGCAATTGCTGTGAATTTTTTCATTTTCTTCCCAGACCTTCCTTTCCACCGCTGAATTAATTTTGAAAATGCAAATATGACTGTCAAATACTTGTGCTTTTTTTTTTTTTTAGTATTCCTTCCCCACCTCCAGTCTTCTGGGGGATGTAGTTTTCAGTTTGAGAAATGTATATCTCTCAGGATATAGAGAGCAAAATTCTTTTGCTCGCTCTTGGATTTGGCCCTGGCAAAGGATCCAGCTGATGAACACAGTGGAAATATTAATAAAAAATGAAATGTGGTCCAGGAGAACACCAGAAAGCAGCTGGATATGGCCAGGTGCAACCAGAATTTTGGAGCAGCTTGAAGACCTCTAGCTTTCCCCCCCTGCCTTGTTTTTCCATGATTCTTCCTAAAGAAGGGCATCCAGAGCAGCATTTTTGGGAGTGCATTGGGAAGAAGCAATTTGGAATATCAGAAAATGGGAATAAGAAACTGCTGTTTCCAGATAAAGTGGCCAAAGCTGTTTTCAACAGGATTTTGTGATGAAAAAAAAGGCTTTTCTTTTTGTGGTGTAGAGGAAAACTCTCCCAAAACACCATCTCACTGGTGTCCAAAAAGGCAGAATATTGGTAATTATTAGAAAGAGCTATTAAAGGAATTAATGGTCTTTCTGCAACACAACTGTGAAACCAAAGTGACCCAATGGAAGTGGAGGCTCCACCTTCAAATAAATATAGAGAGATGTCTCCAAGAAGATTTTAAAAAAATATATTTTGCATACCCATTGCCTCAGATTGCAAATGTCAGCCAAATTCAGTTAGGCTGTTCTGTTCTGCAGCGGAAAATATTTTATATATTTTATATTTTGACACTCAAGGAAATTCACAGCATCACAGAATGGTTTGGGCTGGAAGGGACCTTAAAGCTCATCTTGCTCCAGCCCCTGCCATGGCAGGGACAGCTCCCACTGTCCCAGGCTGCTCCCAGCCCTGTCCAGCCTGACCTTGGGCATTCCAGGGATCCAGGGGCAGCCCCAGCTGCTCTGGGCACCCTGTGCTGGTGCTGCACCACCCTCAAGCTGAAAATGCTTTTGGCAATTTTGAAATCTGAGTGTGGAAACAAATGCATCACTAGGTGTCTCTGCAGACCCACATCTCGGCCCTGATCAACAGCAAAACAAGATTTCTCCCAATTAAAAATCACATCAATGAAGAAAAAGGGCTGGGATATGACACAAAAAAATCCTTTCTTACAACAAGGAAAATGTCCAAGTGCCAAATTGTAAGAAAGTGCTAAAACTCAGTGCTGCTTGAGCTGCTGTCCTTGCCCTTGTGCTTTATGACACAGAAATTCATTTTTGGGTGGTACACCATCTGTCAAAATCTCTGTCTCATCCTAACTTGTGCTGGGGGAAATTTGGATTAGTTGGAGAAGAAAAATAAAAGAAACCCATGGTTTTGCCAGGAAAGAGCTGGCCAAACTCAAAGCCATGTAAGATAACTCATAATGCTCCTTTGTGAGTGGATGGGTGCATGGAGAGGAGAAACTGGCTGGAAATAAAGAGGAATGCAGGGCTGACCACAGAGCAAACTCAGATAAATTGAGATCTATATGGAGAAACACTGCATTGGGTCCCACCAAACCTGGTGTCCACCTCCAGCCCCCAGCATCTTGGGCCAGTGGGAGGTGTCCCTGCCCACAGCAGGGTGTTGGAACAAGATGGGCTTTAAGGTCCCTTCCAACCCACAGCATCCTGGGATTCTGTGCAGAACTAATCTGAGAAGAAATGCTGCCCTGAAAATGCCCATTCAAACACTGCCAGTCTGAAAGGAGAGCTGAAAAAACCTGAATTTGATTCCATTTCAATGTCCCTGGCAGCACTGTGCTTCCCAATGTCATTGGTTTTGCAACTGGTTTTTCCCTTGCAAGTGGAGAACAATGAGGACCCCTTTGATGTCAAAGGAAAGTTGAAATTAAACATTGATTTAAATTGGTTTCCTCCCTCTTCCATGAAAGAAGGACCTCACCTCTCCCATCCTGGTCAGAAGCAGCTCAAAAAATGCTCATTAAATAAAGGGAGGGGGCTAAAAAGGGCCCAAAGAGGACTTGAGGTAGAAGAATGAAGCCAAGTGAAAAGCAACCAACAAAAACAGAAAAGGAATCGATTGCTTGGTGGACTTGCAGGACAAAGAGGCAACGACTCAATCAGAAGGCAAAGCAAAGCACAAAATGAGGAAGCAATGGAGAAAAAAAAGAGGGTACAAAAATCTTGGTAAGGTAATGAAAGTTCAGGGAAGACTCAGCACATGGGAAAGCCCCAAACTTGTCACCCAAACTTGGCCAACACCAGGAATCATCTCTGGACCTGGCAACAGTCAGAACACCTTGTCTGGGTGACCTCTCATCTTCCCATCATCTCAGGCATTTTGCTTCTCCAAAAATTCTTGCATTTTCCATCTTAGAGAGCAGAAATAGCAGCAGGCAAAGACCACCCTTTTTGGATGCACCAAGAAAATCCAACAGATTGTCCTGAGATGACATTTGGACAGGTCCAGACATTGTTTTCCCAGTTGTGGTTGATATCCTTGTAATTGGGTGCCCATAATTTTTTAAACATGTGGTAAAACACTTAGCCAAAACCTGAAATATTTCACTTTCATGACAAACTTGGTGTATCTCAACACAAAATGATTGACACTTCTTCCAAACCATAAGAAAACCTATTTGCTGAGACACCTCCTTCATTGATATTAATTACATTTCATTATTTAGATTTGTTTAAAATCATTAATTAATGGCCTGTTTGCTTTTGCACCTCCCTTCAGCATGAAACCAACAGACCAAAAATTAGAGAAAAGACCCCATTTGCCATTTTTTAAACACCAATCCCATGATTTTTCAGCTCTCTGGAGCATCCTTAGCCTCTAAAAGTCAACTGATGGATATGGAGCATTTACACAATTTTTATCCATGCAAACTCAAGCATTCTCAATCAGTTGAATCACTCAAGCACTTGACATGGGGCAGTTGGAAAATATTTGCCATTGTGTTGTCACTGGTCTGTCACCCTTATCCCATGGCCAGATGAGATGGTGGCTCTGCACTGTGAATATTTCAGCTCCACCTGCTGAAAATCCCTCCAGGGCTGAGCCAACATTCCCCCTCCAGCTGGGTCTTCCCTGGGTGTGTTCCCATTTATTCCACAACTGCCTCCAAACCCTCACTTGAATTCCTCAACTTTCAAGTCTGGCCCAGAAGGGAAATGGCAGCAGCTCTGGGTTTCCAGGAATCAGAAGCACTTGGTACCTCTCCATGGGCCTGATTATTTTCCAAAGACTTGTGCTAATTTTCTGATATGATCCCCACCTCTTTGTGAGACACTAAATCCTCATTACTTTTCCTGACCGATGCATTCTAATTAGATCAACACTTTAAAAAAAAAAAAAAAAAAGGAAGGAGGGGGGGGGAAAAAATTCACAATAGCCACAGGACGGCTTTCCATCTCATTAACTCCCTCACTTATTATTTTCATGAAAATTACTGATAAAAAACGTGCATCTCCATTTGCTGGGACCGGGAGCTTTGTCGGCTCATATCTAACATCTCTCTCATCACCCGGGATGTGAGCTGTTGCCATGGCAATGCACAATAATAGAAACTAATAAATTACAAACGAGATGCTCGTTGAGCAATTATTGTTCTCTTTTATGCAAGTGTCTTGCTAATTTTGATCATAAGGAATGCTTCCATAAAGCAGCGAAGGGATAATAAGTCTATTTCTAGAGATTATTAGAATATAGAGTGAGGATGGGCTTTCTTAGATCAATGATTAAGTGGTTTGGTGCTTTCAGGGAACCTAAATAAGAAACTGAACTTTTCTGGGGGGCTTTTCCCTCATTGTGTTGGGAGCTTCAAACTCTGCAGCACCTGGAGCTGAGCTGCTAAAAATTATATTTTTTCTTTTCTGCCACCTTAAAACTGCCCCAAAAGCCCTAAGAAGGCCCCAACCCCTGCCTCCTTTTTAGGGAGAGCTCCAGGAGCTGGCTAGGTTATTTTGGGTTCACTGCAGTTATTTCTGGTGGGATTGTGCAACCCTGAATTCCATTTTTCTACCCCCAAAAGCAAGTGCCTGAGAGAGGGAAATGCCCTAGGGGAACACAACCTAGCATCAAGTTTTTTGGGATGCGACCAGCCAAGATTTATTCCCTGCACTGCAGATGCACATGAAAACCCCAACCCATGGGCAGCTTCTTTTCTGAAAACTGAGTTCCACACAGTTCCATATTTTGCCCCAAAAGCCACCAAGGTTCAACTTCTTTGGGCTACTTCAGGTGATATTTCTGCATTTCTCAGGCATTTCCTTGTACTCTTCCACTATCCTTGAGACACCAACTGTCTTCTTCTCCCAGCTAAAATCCAAATTATGCAAAAGAAGAAGCAAAGGGAATGTTGATCATGCTGGGGGAGAACTGCAAGATCTGCTGAGACACAAAAAGGAGCAGCAAAGCCAGAAAGGTTTACCTGAGACCCAAAAATCCTTTGAGCTGCCTTAAAACAAAAAGTGAGAGAGAAACAGTAGAGAAAATCTTGATGTTTCTCTCCTTCCTGCCAACAACTAGCATTTTCTCATTTAAAAATGCAACTTTCTTGTTTATATTCCCACACACTTGCACAGCTCCCTTGCCCTCACATTTGATTGCTGCAACGTGAGAGTTTAGGAGTCTCTTGCAGAGCCACAAACACTGGGGTTGCATCTCTGCCAACACATGAAAAAAAGGACATAAAAAAATTTAAAATAAAGGGAAAAAAGTCACCACAACATCATTTATTGCACTCTGTGAGCAAGGCACAGGATTTCTTTAATTCTTGGGCATGGACTCCAATGATTTTTCAGGAGGCCACAGCTCTTGTAGACCAAGTCTGAAATCCTGTTGGCAACTCCCCGTTGGCCAAAGTGCAACAATGGTTATTGGAGAGGAATTTTAAGGCATTACCTGGGGGTGGAGGCTGATGGAGGAGGGGTTGGGGGAGTAGGGCCCCCCCAGGTCGTTCCTGAGTAGGTTGTCACTGTGCATCTTGGTTTTGAGGCAGGTGATGTAGCGGTTGCAGAAGTCCTTGCACAACTCATTGACCTTCTCCAGCTCCAGGAGGTGGATGCGCAGCACCTGGATGGCCTTCACCATCTGCACAAGGGCACAAAGTTAAAATCAATCTTCTCCCCCAAAATCTAATGTAGAACTGATCCCCTGCAGCAGAATGAAATTCATTTCCTTTCTCAAGATACACCAGAAATGAACATTCTTGCCCAAAACCCATCCCAGAGCCCATCCCTCTGCATATCTGCCTTCCTTTTCCTTGCCCATCAATCACAACCCTGAGATCCAAGAGGAAAAAAATTCACCAAATTCACCACTGCCTTCATGAGAATTGCTCCCCATGCCCCAAAAAAAAGAACCAAGCCAAACCCCTCGTTGTTGAAAAGTGTTTGGTTATTCTCTGGAGGCCACTTCTTCTAACAAGATTACGGGGCTGCAACTCAGCCGTGAGCTGTTGCTGGTGCAAAGCCTGGGCCTCATTAAAACGTACCCCATAAACCTTAAAAAATTTACACATAAAACATTCCTCTCACCCAGCTGAAACCTTAAGTTTTACAGCCGCTGTTTGAAATCTTGCATAATATATAAAATTTCAGCTATTCACTCCGGGGCAATAAATCCGGTTTTATGTAACAAAGCGTCTTTGCATTTCAAAGAGTGTTTTTAACTTGCAAATTTTAGTGGTCATCTTTACAAACTGCAAGTTGCCATGGTTGGGAAACATCCTGAAAAATCCAGGGCCAAACTCCAGTGGCAGCTCCACGACAGAGAAGGTGAATTTTTGGCTGGTGAACAACAGGGATGACAGGTTGAGGCTGGAAAAATCTTTTATTTAGCTGCTTTTTTTTCTTTTTTCCTTTTATTTTCCTGTTATTTTTTCCCCTCCTCCGCAGTTGACACAGGCAAAGCACAAGGTGGAGGTGTCGTGCCCAGGATTTCCGCATCCTCCCAGGGCTCACCGGCCATGAAAGTCAATATTCAAGGGCAAAGGCAAGAAGACCTGACACATATATGTAAAAAAATAAATCTCTCAATTATCTCAGCTCATTTGCTTAGGGTCTCATTTTATGTCCCTGCTCCGCTGCGTCGTATATCTGTCCGGATAAAGAGTTACAGTCCGACGGCGTACGTGCGCGGGGTTGTAAAAAATACAGATGCTGAATTAATTGACTGTGTGGCACTCGGCAGCTGATTGAGTTGATAATGGTGAGATCTGACCTTTTTCTAATTTCTAATTATGTGCATCTTGGCAGCGAGGAATACATGACTCTTATTCTAATGATAGCTAATGCCACTGGCCTTTTCAGCCCCGCTGTGCCATCGCCAGTTTCTGGCAAATGGGTGGTGTTAATAAAAAAGGAAAAACAATGCCCAAAAAATAACAACGACAGGAAAAAGGACAACGTAAATAGGGGGAAAGTGTCAGCTCAAGAGCAGGTTGAAATGTTGAGTTTTGAGCACTGCAAGTCTTTCTAACCCAAAATTCCCTCCCACTGACAGGAATGTGCTTCTCCAGCATCATATCGACCATGTCCTCTGTCTTGATGCAGGTTACCCACACTGAGGTGCATGGCTCCTCCTTTTTTGGTGGAGTTCTGTGCATTGCATAGAAAATATACATCCAGCTATGTGCTAGAACTAGGGCAAATCCATCTAAACAGAGATACAGATACACAGAAAGACACAGCAACAGATACAGAAATATATGAATATCTATCAAGGGCTGGAAGGTCGTACATGGCATGAGTGGGATCAATCCAATTGCCCATGGCCAAATTTCACCTTGGCAGCAAGAGTTGCTTCAGAATATGCCTAAAAACCATGATTGGTGTGATGTGGGTTTTTTTTTTTAGAAACCACACAAAACCTGAAAATAGCCAGTGTGGATACATTTCCTGCAGTGACTATTTGCTGGTGATGTTTCATCTTTATATGTACAGAAATAGGTTTTCCCTTCCCAAAATTTTAGATTCTTTTTCCTTCATCTGGCTCCATTTCTCTCCTCCTGCTAGACCCTTACACCCATTTTAATGCATTTTAATGCAATGGGGGTTTTGTTGGTGCTCCTCAGCAATTGTTCAGTCCAAAAATTGAAATAATCCCAAACACTGGTTGGGTTATTGGGTTCTTGTGAGTTGGGGTTTTTTTGATTGCTTGTCCCAGAGCAATTTCTGTTCTTGACTACAAGTTATTGCAAGATGGGTTTAGCAATATGCAAGGGGGAAGCTTTGCCTGGCCTGCAAATTTTTTGGAGGGCATTCCACAGACTCTTGGTTTAGGGATGTTAAAAAACTCTCCTCCACAAGTTGAAGTTGGGTACAAACATGTGGGATTTTACTTCACCTTCAAATCCTCTCCTGTTTTTTTAAAAACAGTAGTTCTTGCACCTAGATGAGTTTTGCTAGTTCTTCCCTTTGTGAACTCTCATCATGTAAAATCACCTCCTTGATACCTGCAATACTTGGAAAAAGGAGCCTGTGAATTGCCTGATTTTGCTTCTTCTTTTGGGATGGATATCCCTCTGCTACAAGTCCCAGGGGACACATAACCCCTCAGGGGAGGTGTTTTGCTGTTTGCATCATCAGAGGCGCACAGAATTCCCTCTCAGACCTTGAAAATCTGCTTGTGGAGCATCAGGACAGTGCCATGGACTTGTCTACCCACAGGTTTGCCATGGACACCAAGTGTGGATGCATTTCTGGACAAAATAATAGGATTTGGGGATATTTCGAGAGGTCCACACAAGGGAAATCCAAAGCAGTCTTCTGAAGCACCATCCAGCAGCAATGGATGCAGTAGGAAATTCGAGTTGATGTGGCAGGGAATCCACCAGAACTGGTCCAAGTGTTCCAGACTGTTGTGATCCATGACCTTTCCCATAACTTTTTCCATGGAGTTATCATTCTGCCCTGCTCCTAGGACATGAGCTGGCCATGACACTTCAAACCAGATGGTGCCAGACGAGCATGCTGACACTCCAGCACCCTGCACTGAGGAGCAGTAATTCCTACAGAGACTGCAAGTTTTGGGGCACAAGCCAACCAACAACCTCAGCTGTTTTCAGGAACCTGGTTGACCCCATGGAGTTTGTGTAGGATAATGCCAAAAGGGGGCAGGGGGGCTGTTCTGACAGGGAATCTTCTGGAAAATGTCTCAGAGAAGGTCCTGGAGGAGGTCTCAAAAGGTCTGTGGTAACCTTGCCAAGATGACCAGCACTACAGAGCCCAGAGACACGGTGGGAGATCTTCATTTGTTCCTCACCCCCTACTTTTTCAACACCCCCCAAAAATCATCTGCCAAGCCCCAGCTGCCTATACCAGGTTGTCCAGCTCGGGGTCGTCACTGAAGAAGGGCTTGTGTTCCTGCTCCTGCTGGTGGACAAAGTTCTCGATGTCGACATCGAAGCTGGCCGAGGTGATGCACTCGGAGCCCTGCGTGGCCTGCTCACACTTCTCAAAGAGCAGCGTCAGCAGGGGGAACAGCGGGTGCCTGCAGAGGACAGAGGAGAGCGCCCATAACTCCCACTGCTTTGGGTGCCACGTCTGTCTTTACCCACCCATCATCCATCCATCCATCATCCATCCATCATCCATCCATCCACCCATACATCCATCCATCATCCATCATCCATCATCCATTATCCATCATTCATCCATCCATCCATCCATCCATCCATCCATCCATCCACCCATCATCCATCCATCCATCCATCCATCCATCCATCCATCCATCCATCCATCCATCATCCATCCATCATCCATCCACCCACCCATCCATCCATCATCCATCTATCATCCATCCATCCATCCATCCATCCATCCATCCATAATCCATCATCCATCCATCTATCATCCATCCATCCATCATCCATCCATCCATCCATCCATCCATCCATCCATCCATCCATCATCCATCCATCCATCCATCCATCCCCATCCATCATCCATCCATCATCCATCAACCCATCATCCATCCATCCATCATCCATCCATCCATCATCCATCCACCCATCCATCATCCATCCATCCATCCATCCATCCATCCATCCATCCATCATCCATCCATCCATCCATCGTCCATCCATCCATCCATCCACCCATCCATCATCCATCCATCCATCCATCCATCCATCCATCCGTCCATCCATCCATCCATCCATCCATCTATCATCCATCCATCCATCCATAATCCATCATCCATCCATCTATCATCCACCCATCCATCCATCCATCCATCCATCCATCCATCCATCCATCCATCCATGATCCATCTATCCATCCATCATCCATCCATCCATCCATCCATCCATCCATCCATCCATCCATCCCCCATCCATCCATCCCCCATCCATCCATCCATCCATCCATCCATCCATCCATCCATCCATCATCCATCCATCCATCCATCCATCCATCCATCCATCCATCATCCATCCATCCATCATCCATCCATCCATCCATCCATCCATCCATCCATCCCCCATCCATCCATCCATCCTCCATCCATCCATCCATCCATCCATCCATCCATCCATCCATCCATCCATCCATCCATCCACCCATCCATTCCCTCCCAGTCTGTAAGAACCTAGTAGTGCAAACCTCACTCCCAAGTCACACTGGAAGTGCTCCCTCTAGATCTCATTCAGCAACAACAACAAAAAAACCCCTTAAAAATTGTAAAATTCCCTATCTCCTCCATCAGGCTTGTTCCAATGTCTTGGTGCTTTCCATCATTGCACCAAAGTCAGCATTTCCTAAATAGGCAAAAAGGCCAAGTCCTGGACATAGCCAAGATGTCCTGGAGCCATCTGCTGTCCAAGTGTATTTTCCTTTCAAGGATGGACACCAGCACCTGCTCATCCATGGTAATATTTCACCTCTAAATGTCTCTGTTCCTTGGAGATGATGGATGGGGACTTCCATCTGCCTGCAGCCTCCTATGGACCAACCTTGTTATGGGCTGCTCCTCCACCAAGAGGTCTCTTTGCACCTCTGGCAAGTGCACAAAGATGGGTCAAATCCCACTTCTTTCTTACCATGAGATGATCTTGAAACCAAAGATTTATAGTTCTTCTTGAAATCCAAATCTCTCCAAAGATGATGCCAAGTTGATGCAATATAAAATGCAAATACACAAACAGCACCAAAGCACGTGGACAATACAGGGGTGAACACCAAGGCTTAGGGAAAGCCTCAGTGAGCCCCTCCAGCTGTGCAAATTCAAATCACAAATGCTTTATGGAGTCTTTCCAGGCAGAAATGCAAAATGCTCCTGCAGGAATGGCTTCCCACAGCACCCCAGTTATCTGAGCACAATGGGATTGGCTCCACCATTTTATCTCCAAAAGATGGCCCCAAAGATGACTGTGAATCACCTCCTGACAGCCTCTTTGAGCCGGAGTCAGGCGAAGGGGTTAAACCCCTTGGCTAAGTCTTCATTTGCAGCCGCTAATACCACAGCATATTATAGTTTAATCTGTCCTGATCCTGGTTTAATGCAAGATTCACCGAGGCTGGAGCAGAGAGTGGCGAGGGGGGGAAATCATTTCATAATTTCAGTAGCCCCGCTGGAGCTTAGCCAAGGGATATGAAAGGCAAATTCCAGGCGGAAGGTTGAATTATTGGGACTTATGAACGGTGGCACCACAGCAGGTGCCTGCTGCCATTTCCAGAGCTGCTCCAGCAATTAGGAGGGAGGGAATTACCCCAAGGATGGGGGTTTGGGGAGGGGAAAAGGGGGGTGCAGCCCCTGAGCAATTTGAGCCCCTTTTCTCTGAGGGGTTGCGTTAAGGCCAGCATCACCCCGTGCTCCTCAGGATTGATAATGGGGGCGGCGCTGCTCTGGGCACCCAGGAAGGTTTTGGGGCTGGCCAAAAGGAGGGAGTAGGAGGAGGAAGGAACATGGCTTGCTTTTCAGCTGAAAATAAAATGGAATAAAAAATTTAAAACCTAAGACGAAATAAAAATTAAAAAAAACGAAGTGGAATCCAATCCGATCAAATCCATCGATAAGTAAAAATAAAATTAAATGGAACAAAACAATAAAACAAACACCAAACAAAATAAAATAACATTAAACAAACAAAAAACCCCCAAATTTTAAAATATCTCCAAAAACCCTAAATTTTAAAATATCTATATTTAAAAAAAAAAACAAAAACAAACCCAAGGGGAAATCAGGGGGCCAAGACCCCTAGGGATGGGTTAAAGGAGGGCAGTCTCGAGGAGTGCTGGAATTTGGGGGCTTGCCATGAGCTTTATGCCAAATTATTGTGGAATTTGGGGTTTTTTTCATTTTTGCATGGGAAAAAAACCAACCCAAACCACTTTTTCTCCATTTCCAGCCTTTCCATGACCACACCACGCTATGGAAAGGATGGTCCACCATAGCAGGTGGAGGTTGTGGCATAAAAATGGAGAGGTGGAGCCCCTTTTTGCCATGAAATTTGCAGTGGGGGGAATAGATGGATATCCAGGATGCACAGGGGAATCAGGAGGATTTTCCCCACTGTGGCTGTTACAGAGGAAAAGTATTCCTATGGCACTAAGGAGAGTTTTGGGGTAGAAAAATCTGGTTTTTGCTGATTTCAGTTTTGAAAAAAAAAAAACCTGATTTGTTTAGTTGGTTTTTTTTTCTGCCAGGGAATCCTCCAAAAGAAAGGGCTGAACCAGCCCTGACATTTTCCTGCAGGAGAGAGGTCGTTTGCAGCCACTAATAAAAAGGATTCGACACGGGCTAATAAAGAGGAATGAATTCCTCTAATGGCCTAATTTCCCACCTTCAGCCGAGCCAGCAGCACAGCAGGCACGTCACAACAGGAATTTTATATTTTTTTTCACCCCTTTTCCCTTAAAAAAAACCTCAAACAACCCCAAAAAAAAAAAAAAAAGAAACACAAAAAAAATACCGACACAAAAACTTAATGCAAAGAAATCCAGGCATTTCCCACTTGGAAAACTCCAATTTGTGGTGCTCAGGTGGTTTAAGCATCATTTCCCTTCAGGAGCATCATCTTCTCTGGTCCAAAATCCATTGGGAAGTCCCAGCCCCACTAAAGTCAAGAAAACACTTCAGCTGGGAGAAAACTGCAGCTGAGAAGGTGGCACTGCTGGACACTCCCTGCCAAGCTGCTCCCACACCAACAAGGGTGGGGAAGGATTTTTTTTTTTATTTTTCCCCCTTTTTTCTATTTTTTTGAAAGGGTGATAAACCTCCTGCTAAAGCATAAAACACAACAGGGTGGTTTGTCCATGGGTTTTTATATTTCCCAGCAATTTCCTTCCAGCTTGATCGACCTCACAGCCAATGCCTTCTGCCCTGGTGCAATTATTGAAAATTAACAAAAATCCACTGGTTTGGGTGGAGGGAAATGGACCTAGGAGGGCTAAGAGAAAAATCCTTGTGTGCATTTGATACCTAATGACAAACACAGCATCCATTTGAACCACTGGATAGGGAGATATTCAGCAAAAAAAGGTTAATTTTATGTATATATCTAATGTAGGGCATAAATATATAGTAGGATATATTTGTTTTATAGAAAATAGATTTGTGGGGTTGTTTTGGCTGGTACCCAAAAATAAGCATCCAGGTTTGGGCAATAAGTGCACACATGGAACTGGACAACAATTTTCCCCCCAGATTTCTGGGGTGAACACCTCCCACAAGGTGTTTTTTCCATGTCTTTGACCTTCCAATTAATGCTGCAAAAACTCCAAAGGTGGGGTGGGCTTTGTTTTTTTCCCTTTATCCCACAAATGCTGCAGAACTCTTCAAGGAAGGGCAAAAAAAGGTATTTTTGTCCTCAAATGGCTTCTTTTGCTATGATTTCCATCACTGGGACACCTGCAGCAAATAATCCTTGGTGTTTTCCTGGGAAAGAGTGAGTTTATTCCATCCTTTCATCCACCTTTTCAGACCTTTCAGCCTTGTCATATTTGAATATTTGGAGGACAAATATTTTATTTCCTTCAAGTCCAACCTGCAATTTTTTGGTTCACAAGCCCCCACAGCCCTGGTCATTGATAGGTTAATCCTAAACCTTAAACTTCAATCCTAATTATGTTCAGATATTGTTACCCTTGCATCGTTGCTCTATGTTCTAATTTTGTAAATTATCACATATCACTTGTATAATGACATATTATTTATATAATTATACTATTTACATAATTAAAACATTACTTATAGTAGTTATACAATAACATTATGGCATATATTAAAATATTATGTATTATTATGCCCAAATTGACAAAAAAGTGGACTGGAGGAGCCACCCATCCCTTGGCCATCACTGCCCACATCCTGTAGAGATGCAGGAACTGCACATTTCAGGTTAATGTGAGACTTCACTCTTTGTCCAGCCCCAAATCACAAGACTTTACCCCCAAAAGGTAAATTTGGGGGAGTGGTTGAATATTTTGAAGGGGCAGAGATGCTGCAGAACAAAGTCCACGAAGGAGCTCCATCACCACACGTTACAATCAATGGTTATAATTGCTAAAAAGGAGCTAATTGCTAATCCCCCCCTTCCTGAGTGTTAATTAATGCATTAGAAGAACAGCAGATTAATAATGCATAATAACAACGAATGCATCAACCAACCGATGCATCAATTAATGCATCGCCGAACCGCTGCAACAACCCACAACAATGCAATAATTGATGCATTACAACAACCCAGCCATTAATTAAAAGGCATTAATGAATGCAATTATCCTGCCTCACCTGTAGACAGCCCTCTTGTCGGCCTCCAGCTGCGCCTGGGGGTCGCCGCCCGCCGCCGGCACCGGAGCGTTGGCGGCCGCCGCCGGCGTGGTGAGGTGCACGGGCTGGGCTTTGGTGGGCTGCTGGGCTGTGGCTGTCATCTGGGAGGGGATAAAGGGGAGAGGGGACAAACAGTGGGAAATAAATTACAATGAAATAAAACAGAGTTTGTTGTGTTGTCCCAATGGGTTTTCCAGTGTTCTCCGTGGGATTTTGGGGAGTTTGGGATGCAGCGCTCTGGGCTTTGGTGGGCTGCTGGGCTGTGGCTGTCATCTGGGAGGGCAGGGATAAAGGGGAGAGGGGAGAAACAATGAGAAATAAAATACAGTAAAATAAAACAGAGTTTGTTGTGCTTTTCCAATGGGTTTCCCAGTGTTCTCCGTGGGATTTGGGGGAGTTTGGGATGCAGCGCTCCGGGATTTGCTGGGCTGTGGCTGTCATCTGGGAGGGCAGGGATAAAGGGGAGAGGGGAGAAACAGTGGGAAAAAAGGAAGAGGAAGAGGAAGAGGAAGAGGAAGAGGAAGAGGAAGAGGAAGAGGAAGAGGAAGAGGAAGAGGAAGAGGAAGAGGAAGAGGAAGAGGAAGAGGAAGAGGAAGAGGAAGAGGAAGAGGAAGAGGAAGAGGAAGAGGAAGAGGAAGAGGAAGAGGAAGAGGAAAGAAGGGAAGAGGAAAGGAAGGGAAGGGGAAAGGGAAGGGGAAGGGGAAGGGGAAGGGGAAGGGGAAGGGGAAGGGGAAGGGAAAGGGAAAGGGAAAGGGAAAGGGAAAGGGAAAGGGAAAGGGAAAGGGAAAGGGAAAGGGAAAGGGAAAGGAAAGGAAAAGGAAAAGAAAAAGAAAAAGAAAAAGAAAAAGAAAAAGAAAAAGAAAAAGAAAAAGAAAAAGAAAAAGAAAAAGAAAAAGAAAAAAGAAAAAGAGAAAAGAAAAAGAGAAAAGAAAAAGAGAAAAGAGAAAAGAGAAAAGAAAAACCAGGATTTGTTGTGCTTTCCTGATGGGTTTCATGGCATTCTGCACAGGATTTGGGGAGTTTGGGATGCAGCACTCTGGGCTTTGCTGGGCTGGGGCTGTCATCTGGGGAGGGCAGGGAATAAAGGGGAGAGGGGATAAAGAATGGGAAATAAAATACACTAGAATAAAAACAAAACCAGGGTTTGTTGTGCTTTCCTGACGGGTTTCACAGCATTCTGTGCAGGATTTGGGGAGTTTGGGATGCAGCACTCTGGTGGGGCAGGTAAAACACACACAGGCATTTTGTGTGCCTGGAAAGAGAAGGTTCAGATTTTCACCACATTTTCCTCCACTTTACCCACTTTTCACGGGGGGAACCACAGGAAAAGCTCCCCCCTCTTTATTGTGGGGGTAATTCAGGCAGGGCTGGTTCCCAGATGAAATCAGCTGCAGCACCTGCTTTGCCAAGAGCTCTTTCAGAGCAGGTATTACTGTCTAGACAGAGTCATTTTCAATTTTAGCCCCAAATTAGACGAGCCTCTTCCAGCCTGCCAAGCCCAGCAATGAGTCACCTCAGAGCTGGGAAAGACAGCAAAAAAAACTCCAACTTTGATGGTGCCCGTGCCCAAATCACCCAACTTCAGCCCCAGTGCTGCCACTGCTGGGCAATAAATCCCCCTGGCTACGAACATTGCGCTTATTTTAAAAATAAAATTCATATTTGAGGTCAATTTGAATCTTTAAGATGGGAGATGTGCTCGTGTCTGTGCTCCTGTGAATCCCTGAGCATCCTCCCAACACCACCCCAAAAGTGGCACATCCTGGAACAGGGCCACACCCATTTAGGGGCAGTTTTCATTTAAAACTTAAAAAAAAAAAATAGAATTACTCATTGTCAGACTTCAGGCAGGTCCGACTTGGCCTTTGATTCCTTTAAAAAAAAAACTTCAGGGAGAATTTGAAACAACTGAGGCTCAACTGCATCAGCAGCACCCCAAATCCAGAGGTTTCAGCCTAAAATCCCAGTGAAAAACTGCTGCAAAGTGGTTGATTTGCCTGACTCTCTGCTGAAATTTCTGCAAAAATTAGTATTTGCCTATTTTTACCTGTAAATGTTCAGTCTTCCCTCGAGGCATGGAGAAAAAGGAAGCTCTAGGGCTTGCTAAACCTTCTATATCTAATTTATTACATATAACTTTAATTTATATGTAATTTTATATTTCTATAATTATATATAAATTTTATATATTTTTATATCATTTATATAATTTATATTTCTATAAAAAGTATATATCATTTTATATAGCATATAATTTTTATATAATTTATATAGAATAGAATATGATATAATATGATATAATATGATATATGATATAATACATATGATATAATATAATATAATATAATATAATATAATATAATATAATATAATATAATATAATGTAATGTAATGTAATGTAATATAATATAATATAATATAATATAATATAATATAATATAATATAATATAATATAATATAATATAATATAATATAATATAATATAATATAATATTGCTGAGCATTACATATACAATTTATTTATTTGTCTAATCCTTTTATTTCTTCCTGTGTTTTGATATAAATAATAGATATTATTTCTTTGTCTGATACATTTATATATTTATTTCTGTATTTATACAGAAATGGACTTATATATTTTTTATTTATTTGCCTAATGTGCCTTTACATTTATCTGTGATTGTTAGTACATAAAAATGTTCATATACACAAATTATTGCCATTAATTAGTGTAAATGTATATATATGTATATTTATACAAAAATATGTAAAACTTTATAAGCTGGACCAAAACCATGGCACCTTTTGCTTTTAAAATGTTTGCCTTTAATATCTCCTGCCTGACCTTTTGCTGCTGCTTTTTTTTTCCTTTTTTTTTTTTCTTTTCAATCTCCTTTATTGTTCATAACTCCAAAGTTGGGCTCCAGCACCTGTAAATTCACTTGGCTTTATTTAATTTCCAACTCTCCCAACAGGTTCCATTCCTGTCCCTCTCCCCCTGCCTGGTGCTACAGAAATGAGGGAAATTTGGGCTTTGCTTCCCCTCCTGATCCCAGCAGTTGGGATTTCTCCTTTTTTTCCCTCCATTTTCCATTTAAAACCAAAATGCAGCAGATTTTGGGATAATCCAGCCACATCACTGAATAACTCTTCATCCTTTTTCCCTTTTCCCCCTTTTTTTCTCCCTATTATCTCCATGGAAAATTACATTTATGCAGGGAAAAATGGCTTTTCCCCCCCAACCTTTTCCTTTTTTCCCCCTTCCCCTCATCACACTTATTTACCAGGATTCCAAAACCCTTTTTGCATCCTGCCAAGTTGAATATTTCCAGCCAAGTCTGCAACTAATTGAGCTATTACCCAAAAAATAGAAAAAAAAAAGCTTCCTTTGGGGCTGCTCTGAAGCCATTACCTCACCTTGGACTAAAGAAATGAACAAAAAATAATCAAAATAATTCCAAGCCCATGGAGAGGATGCTGGGATGGGGGGGATTTGCAGCTGAACAGGGAGGAGGGGAAAAAAATGGAGGCAAAAATGGAATTTGGGGGAACAGGTGGGGAGGGAAAAGGCAGCAGGTTCCTGGTAGGGGGAAAATGGGAAATAGGAGGGAATATTTGGGTGTAAAAGTTGTAAATTTTGATTAAAAAAAAAACACAGGTGGGGTTTGGTTTGGTTTCTTTTTCCCATGGAAAATGGCCAGAAATAGTTGGAAGAGATAAAAAAAAAAAAGTAAATGGAAAAGGAAAATAAAAAGCACAAAAAGTTCTGTTTGAAAAGGAGCAAAAAAATGAAGAAATAATTATAATGGTGACAATAATTATATAAACTGTTAAAAATTGTTAAAATATGTTTCAAATATCTTCAAAATGTGTTTACAAATGTATTGGAAAAGTAAAGCTTTAAAATGTTACAAATCTGTTCAGAGATGTGAAAATCAAAGAATGTTTTATAAATATGTTAAAAATTTATTTAAAATGCAGAAAAATGTAAAAAATAAGTTTGCAAAAATCCAAAATGCTTTCAAATGTAGAAAATACAAAAAGAGATGCTAAAATGTTGGGAAAAAATCAAATTATGTTCAAAATATCCTTAAAAACACATTTTTAATAAAGAAAAGATAAAATTTAAATAAATAAATAAATTTAAATATACATGTCCCTGTTATAATCACCAAAAAAGCACTTTTATGGGGAGGAGGGGAGGAGGGAAGATACTTTTATCACTTTCTGTCTTGAAAACGATGAAAAATCAACTTCCCCATCCGATTTTTAAATTTTTTTTCAAAATCTATTTCTAGACTAAGTTATTTATTTCTTTATTTTTGTCCCTATTGTAACCACTTGGGGGGAAGATGCTTTTTACCCCTTTCTGTGCTGAAATTTATGGAAAATTAACCCAAATTTTAATAATTTTTAATAATTTTAATATTTTTCTTAAATATATTTTTAGAACAAATAAATCAATGAATAAATCCCCCTTCCTCCCTTTTTTGTCCCTCTTGTGACCACCTAAGAAACATTTTTTTGGAAAGGCAAAGCTGCTTTTACCACTTTTGTTGCTTAAAATACCTATTAAAAAAAAATATATATTTTTGCCATCTAAATGGCTGAAGATCCCTCCTCAGCTTTTGGTTGTCATTCATTACAGAAAAATTATTTTAATGCAAAAATTATTTTAATTTTAATTTTCAACAGGTGGAGAACTCAATGAGACCACGCTTGGTGTAAAAGATGCTCCGTGTTCTGCTCCTTGAACACATTCCAGGCATTCATGAAGCATTTTTTCCTTCCCAAAGGCAGCTTTTGCCATAATTTCTGCCTCATTTTTGCTGTTTCTGACAGTGAGGGTGACAGCCTCTGCTAAAACATCACTGCAAAGCTCCCCAAATCCCTTTTTTTTAGCACTTTTCTCCCCAAAGTGCTTCCCTTGATGAGGAGGAGCTCTGATCATCAATAATTTTCCCCATTTATCCTCCCCGTTTCTTCCCCACTTCTGAGGAGAAGGAAATTTGTGTAATTCGCTTTTCCAATCCCTAAAAATCCCAAACTTTCAGGTGAAAAGTTCACAGCAGAGTCAAAAAAATAAAAAATAAAAATAAAATCAATTCTTGGCTGCAGCTTTTCCTTCCAAACCCACGAAACGCTTGAGCAACCTCCTTGATAAGGTAAAAAAAAAAAGGAAGGATTTGGTCAGCAAAGCTGCTGAGGGTCCCCAAAATTCAACAAAATTCAATGTATTCAAAGAGGGGGCAGAGAAGGGACAGGGAGGGAGAGGGGAGGATGCCAGGGAAATGTGGGCTATTTTTAAAGTGCCTTAAATTGCCCATTAGGACTCAAACGGTGCCGTGGCTCCCCCGCTGTGTAAGCGAGAAAAGGGAAAAAAAAAAAATAAATTTGGGAAGAAAAAAAAAGAAAAAGAAAAAGAAAAAAAGCCCTGCTGAAGGCAGAGCAGCAGAGCGAGGAAATGATGACACAGAAGTTGGAGGAGCCATAAAACCCCGGCGAGTGTCGTTTGTGAGAAGTGACCTTTTCCCACCAAAGGAAATGAGGAGAAAGGAGAGGGTGGCTTCAGGGGGGGGTGTAAAAGTCAATTTATTTATTTTAGCTTGCAGAGGACAGGCTTGGGGGGGCAGTTTTTAGCTTTCTTTTTGTTTGGTTTTGGTTTTTTGTTGTGTTTTTTTGGGTTTTTTGGGGTTTTTTTTGTTGTTGTTGTTGGGAGGGGAGATTTTTCTGCAGATGAGAAACGCAGCAAATGAGGAAAAACTTGAAATCTTCCACATGAACACAAAAAAAATGCTGCTTTGAACGTGGAGCTGGCTCAGTGCACAATACAGATCACCCCTGTTCAGTCATTGTAGCTGGAAAAGCAGAAATGTGATATAAATTTACCCTTAAAAAAAATCTCAGGATGGGTTTCAAGGCTCAGGACCACCTCTGAAATCCATCCTCAGCTCCCCCTCCAGCCCACTGGGGCGCTCCAGAAGAGTTTCTCTTGGACAAACTCCTCTTCTTAGAATAACTTGACTCCATAACCATGCTTGAAAAAGTGATTTGACTGCTTAGAGCACCATTGGAGATGAAATCTTTTTTTCTCCCCTGCCACAGGTTATTAAAAAATGCCATTTGAAATAAATCAAAGGCCATTCCTATGACTAAACCTGCCCTGGTTTAGTCAAATGTTTCATCTTCCCAGCTAATTAACCTGCTGGTTACAATCATGTCAGCTGTCCAAGAAGACCCAAAATCACAGAATCACTGGGTTGGAAGACTCAAGATCATCAAGTCCAGCCCAGCTCCAACACTTCAACTCAACCCTGGCACCCAGTGCCACATCCAGGCTTTGTTAAACACACCAGGGATGGGGACTGCACCACCTCTCTGGGCAGAACATTCTAGAACTTTATCACCTTCTAGGAAAGAAACATTTTTCTAACATCCACCCTAAATTTCCCTTGGCACAGCTTAAGACATAAGACAAAATCTTTCCCTCTTGCAGACTGACAGAAGAGGTTTCAATTCTGAGATGAACGCTCTGGGGTGAAATGTTTTGTAATGGGAATTATTTGGGAACTCAAGGCAACGGATGCAGGATCTGGGGGTGCTGAGGACACTCACCTGTGGGGTGTCCTGGTAGGGAGGAGGAGGAGGCACAGTCTGGGTGGCCATCATGGTCAGAGCTGGGGCAGGGGAGACATGGTGCATCCTGCTTGGGACTCACATCGAGAACCTGCGGGCAGAGCAGAGCTGCTGGAGCGCCACGGGCTGCCCCCCAAAAAACCCCCAGACAGGGAAGGGAATGGAAGGCAGAGAGGAGAGGAGGCATTCCTCACTCTGCCACACAGCCCCTGGAAGAAAGTCAAGGTGATTTGATGAGCCTTATTGTGATTTGATGGATAAGGAGTGCATAGGGGGGAAGAGGAGCAGGGAGATCTCCACTGGAGATGAAGGTGCCACCAGTGAAACTCATGAGATTTTCTCCCCTGTGAAGCCTGGCACAGCCAGGGCATTTTCTTCCCACCCCTCATGCCTAACCACACTGCCTCAATGGGGATTTCCATCCCCTTTCCAGCTATTCCTCCTTTCTGGAAGCAGAAAGACAAACCAGAAATGCAAAACTTGCCATTTTATAAATGATACACCAAACTGTCCCAGAATGATGCCACCACAGGATCACATCCTCATGCTCAGTTCAGAAGGGACATTGAGAATCCAATGTGGAGATTTACCAGCATATTTAATATATTCATTTATTATTTCATTTAACATATTCCTATGCAGTGCTGTCCAACCCAGCTGTCTCCTGTGCTGAGGTGACTGACCCCATGATGACTGAATGCACAGAAATGTGGAAACTCTTGTTTGATTTCAGCCAGGGAGCAAACCTGGATTTTTTATACTTTATACTTTTATATAATTTCATATACTTTTATATACTTTTATATACTTTTATATACAGTTTATACTGAGGGGATGGTCCTTACACCGTCTCCAACCTCTCTGGAAAATGCTGCTTTCTCTAAAATGCAGTTATCTGGGAGAAAAACAGACAAATTTTTTTGTATCTTCAGGTCCAAAGAAGATGGAGAAAAAAGAGGGGCACCAGGAAGGGATAAATTTGTAATGGAGCACTTGGCTGGGAAAAGTCCCCAACAAATAGACCTGGTGGTAGATGTGGCCCAAAAGCAATTCTTGGCCCTGAAAACACCTCTTGTCCCACTATTTCACTGCAGCTGTGTGGTTGCTTTAGAGAGAAAAGCCAATAATCTTGTCTGAATTCTTAAAAAACTCTGTCCTGTCCTCTCTGTGGCTCAGAGCTCTGTTTTGGGCCAAACCACAAAGTCACCCAGCAAACCTCCCTGGGTGCTCCTTTCTTCTTGCAATGCCTCCTTGTTGGAAGAGATGAGACCTCCCCAAGGGATGTCCCTGTTGGGATGCTCTGGCTAAGCCATCACCCCACGAGGAGATGCAGCAAGTGATGAAAGTCCCCAGATATTGTCAGGGAATATCTCCCAAAACCAGTGTCAGCACTGCTGTCACCATGAGATGGTGGCAGGCAGGAAGGTGCAAGGAGGAGGAGCAGAGGCACTGATGAGCTCAGTCAAAACTGAGGCACATTTGGGAATCTTTGGGAAGAATTCAGCCCTCCCTGTGGGGTTGTTTTGGGGGAAGAGGTGCAATATCCTGATTTTCTCGAGGCTTTTGCCAGGCACTAAGTTCACAAATGCACCACATCCAAATGGAAAGCCAAGTGCTGTGTGCATGGGATGAGCAGCAACAACCCTTCTTTATTTTGCATGAATAAATGAGGTTATTCTTTCTTATACTTTGCACAAATATGGATAACCCACAAATTGAATACTGAGAAATCACACCCGAAATCCTGTGCATTGTGAAGGTAGATCAGGGTTCTTGCCTGACACAGACCTCTAGCAGTGAGGATATTGCATTTATGGGATTAAAATGATGCTTTTCATCTTTTTCCTCCCAACAGCAAAATAGCAGGAGGCAAAATTATCTGCTCCTGAGTGAACTCACAGCTCAAAACCTTTGATGTCCAATGTCAAACTCAGCTCACAGCTGCAGGCACACAAATATCCCTGTCCTGGGGGGGCAACACCCAGGGAAAAACCTCCCCACCAGAAACACTTTCAGCTGGGGAAAAGCAGAATTTAGCACTGTGACAGTCTGGACATCTGTGTGGGAAGCTAAAAAAAAAATAAAAGGCATTGCTATTTTGGGAAAAATACCCTGCTTGGCATCTATTGTTCCTGCCAAGAGAGATCCTACGGGCAGCACGTGGTGATTTGCTGTGGGGTGAGAGTTTTTGGGTGAGGCTATTCCCAGAAGGTGGCAGCCCAGAGCCCAATTTAATTGCTGAATAATATCTTAGCTGCTCAAATCAAGCTGTTCATCGAGGTTTATGGGTGATGATTTGTTTGGAGAATAGGACTGACAGCTAAATGTGGGGGGGAGGAAAAAAAAAAGGGATAAAAGTGGGAGACAGCTGTTGCCAATAGCAGTATATTTATTTAACCAGGGGAAACAAATGCACTGGAGCACTGTAAATATCCAGGAAGGTGTCTGGTGGGCACAGGAGAAGCTGGACAGGTGTTTCACGTGGGATCTCAGGATAACATAAAATAAAATCCATGTCAGCCCCATGGATTTATCACAGCCAGTGCAGGGAAGGGTTGAAAACTGCCATTACATGCATTAACCCTTTCTCATTTCTTTGTATTTTCGTTTTATACATTAATCTCCTCTGTTTTCTTTCTTTCCCCCACTTTTAAAATTAATTTTGGACTCTTGACCATGGGCATCCAGCTCTGGGAAGGAGCAGAGCATCACCAAACTGCTCCTTCCAGCCCACCTCAGGGAAATGTGCAAATCTTGGGTGAAGAGTGAATTCTGGGGATCTGGAGATCAGGGAGGGCAGGAATTGCAGCCAGCTCCTGGGGGATTTGCACAGCAGAAAGAAATGGTGAGCAATAAAAACCCATAAAGGCTCTTTCATTTCTGGAAGCAGCAGTACTTCACATTTTGGCAGTGACTTGAGATCAAAGTATCCTAAATTTCCTTATGAAATAAAATTATTTCAGCTATCACTGAAATGTTGCCATTACTTTGGAAATGTATTTCCCAAAGAGCTTGTGCCTATCTAAAAGACTCTCAGATTTATAGGCTGGGGTTTTTTACCAGCAATATATTAAATCCATTTTCAAGTAAAAATAATTAAAGACTAAGTTGAAAAGTTGGGGGTTTTTTTCCATGATGCCTTAAAATATTTAAAATACCAAGGTATTGGAGTCCCCCTCCAGGTGAACATGACCTCCTTGATTAATAAAACAGCCATAAACCCATATTAGAATGGTTAGGGCTGGTCAAAATTGGGGCTGAATGAAAAAAAAATTTTAAAACTCCCTTTTATGGACTCTACATCACTGTTTTCAAAGCAAAATGTTAATACTCAAGCTGCCAAGCACAACTCTTGTTTCTGAACCAATGGCAAAACAAGGATCACCTTTTTCAGCTTATTGAGAAGCTTCTGCCCCACAGCAACACATGCAATTGATAATGGAGGATTCAACACAAAAAAAAATCAGAAAATCAACTTCTCAGGCTTTTCTTCTCCACCTGAAGCATCAAAATAATTAGAGATATTAAGGATTTTTTTTTTTTTACCAACCATGGAAGGTATTTTTCTGTATTAAGGGAAGATTGCCTTTTCTGAAGGGGATTTTTCGTGTCAGACACGCTCTCTCCACAGCAGGCTGAGAGTTTTTAATGTCCCCATCTTCACAGAGGGCTTGTGCAGGCTGAAGTTTATGATATATTCACTCAGCTAAGTTAAAATGAAGAAATAGAGCAGAGGAGGGATGGAGAGGGTCCTCCAGAGGACAATCCATCTCAGCCAGAGCCAGCAGGATGGGCTTGCCCTCGAGGGGTGATGCCAACTCTTGATTGGCCATAAAGTGAATTAAGAGTGACCCTCTCCTCTTGAATGTCTCATTTCTATCAACAAATCTCCACCTTTTTTGCCTGTTTTTACCAAAATTACCCTGAAAGATGAACAGCAGGTTTTCATGGCATTACAGGAAGTTTTTATGCCACCCCGAGCTTGTTAAAGATAAACCAAGTGCTATTAAATGATCAAAACCAGACAATAATCCAATTTTTCAAGACATTTCCCATCCTTGTCCATTCCTCCATGTGCAAGGTTGCTTCCAAACATGTTGCTCATGTAACACCTCATCTGGGGATACCAGGAACCTCTGTGCACAGATACCACCGTGCCATCAAATAGCTTTAAATTTTTAAGAATATATCACAGCCAAATTTCCTCAATCCAATGCCAGGAGGTTTTCTTGCACTGGGAGCACCTTTTGCTCTTGGCCAGGATGTTGGATTTACTAAATGCTGACCTCCATACCCTCCCAGTATCCTGTTATTGGTTATTGCCTGGTAAAAAAGGAGAAATTGAGCCTGTGTTTCTGCTACAAGCTTGGGTTAAAGCAGATACTGACTTGATATTGCTGCAGAACAAAGTCCAGGCCAGAGCAAATACCTTTCCTGGTTTTCTCCTTAAAAAAGCAGCTGGTCAACACAACTGGGCTAAAAGGGAGAGGGAAGCACCATGTTGAACAATGCCAAAAAAACCTTTGCCAAAACCCTGGTTTGGAAACTCAGTGGATGGGCCCTGGAGCACCAGGAAAAGGAGCAGAAAATATTTAGTTAATATTTTCACCTAGGCATTTAAATTTTTTTTTGTTTAATATTTACATGCATTTATTTGTTATTTGTATTTATTTAATTAATATGTCCCAATCCTCCTACCAGCTTCAGCTCCATAGAAAGGATGGAGCTGCTTCAGTGGATTTCTGATGAGAACAACAATTACTGCTAAATATTTCTCTCCTCTCCAAAGATACCCATCTCTGAAAGGCTCCAGGGATATCTCTGCAACATAAACATGAGAATAAAACCTGCAAGAGCCAGTCAGAGCTTTAGCAGACAAGGTTAATGTACCTTGAACAGCAGCATTAAACAACTTTGCTCATTTTTTTAAGTGGAGAGCTGAGATACCTACATACATTTGAAAGTGTTATTTTTATAGGGGAAGACCATTAAAGCACCTTCCAAAACAAACTGGCACAGGGAAACATCAAAGAAGCTTCTTCAAAGTAACCTGAGAATACTTGAATTTTGTGCAACCCAGCCCTCTGCCCAAGAAAAGTTCCCAAAAGAGCAAGTTGTGATTTTTTTTTTCAGCAAATCAAAAAGCTTTGAAGTGAAATGTAGCTGAGGAACCCCAAAAATGAAGAAACTTCCTCTTGCTGGGCATGAAATGACTGAAAAAAAAGTTCTGGTTGCTTTGTAAAAAATAGGGAGCAGATGGATGTTTTAACAGTCCTTCTCTGAGAACAATTAATGTCCAAAATCTAAAGTCTTGCCCCATGCTTTCAAACCTTGGCTTGTGCTCTTCATTCTCCATCTCACAGGGAGTGATGAGTCAGGAATCACCAGCACCCACATTTCCATCCCAAACACCAAATCCCAGACCCCCATGGCAATGAGAAGGTGACAGAATCACAGAATGATCTGAGCTGGAAAGGACCCACAAGGATCCTCCAGTCCAGCTCCTGGTGCTGCTCAGGAACATCCCCAAGAGTCCCACCCCACACCTGAGAGCATTGTCCAGGTGCTTCCTGAGCTCTGCCAGCCTTGAGCCATGCCCAGTGCCCTGGGGAGCCTCTCTGTGCCCAGGCACGCTCTGGGTGAAAAACCTTTCTCTAATACCCAACCTCAGCCTCCCCTGACAACTTCAGCCCCTTCCTTTTGGCCCCACAGAGCAGCAATCGGGGTTTGTCCCTCCTCTCCCCTCACAAGGAAGGTGAGCCCGTGAGGAGCCTCCCCTCAATCTCCTCCCAGACCTGTTCTGGTCCCTCTGAGTGCCCCCAGCTGCTCCTCCTCGAGCTTCCCCACCTTTGCTGCCCTCCTTGGATGCTCTCTGACAGCCCAGGGTTGTTCTCCTGCTGTGGTACCCAAAAGGGCTGACAGAGGAGGACAATCCCCTCCCTCACCCAGCTGCTGCTGCTGGAGCCCCCCAGGACAGGGATGTCCCTCCTGGCTGGCAGGGCACTGCTGGCTCAGATCCAGCCTTCCATCCAGTCCCTTTCTGCATCCCTCTGTCTGTCTGTCTGTCTGTACCTGCAGGGTTGCCCCATCCCAGGTGCAGAATCCAGCACTCCCTGAGCTCCATGGTGATGGCCCAGCCCTCTTAATTTGTCAAGGTCTCTCTGCAGGGCCTCCCTTCCTTCCAGGGAGTCAACAGATCATCCCAGCTTTGTATCAGCTGCAAACTGGCTTAATGTCCCTTCCAGTCCTGGTCTAATTCATGTTGAAGTGTTGTGATTTCAGGGTTCACCCCAGAACCCCGGGTCCCTCCCCTGGAGATTCCCTCCCAGGTGTGTCAGTCCCCTCTCCTGTCCCCACCCTGACCCCTCCCAGCACTGTCTGTCAGTCCTGCCATTCCAGAAGGGGTCAGTGATGGGCAGGTTCAAAGGATGCCCTCTACCCCCGGGGGCTCTGGGCCATCCAGGTGTCCTTTGTCCCTTGAGCCCTCCCCTCCTGTCTCTGGCTGGTGGCTCCTGCCCCTTCCCTGCCCTCTCCCGGGGTTAAAGGAGCAGCAGCCACGGGCTCAGGAGTTCTGCTGGAGCTGCTGTGGGTTCAGAGGCTGTGGGGCAGAATAAAGCTCTGGATCCAAACCCTCCAGCAGAACCCACTCCTTTCCTTCCCCATCGCCCCAAAGCTTCTCCACAGAGGGAACCCTGAGGAGCAGCCCCTGCTATGGGGGGAGGCTCCATCCCAGCACCACCAGAGCTCCTGCACGCCTGGACTTGTCCCCACGTGCCCAGGGCAGCACCAGCCAGCCCAAAGTGTCTGTGGGGTGAAACACCACCCAGCCATGGCCAAAAGTGTCTGTGGGGTGAAACACCACCCAGCCATGGCCAAAAGTGTCTGTGGGGTGAAACACCACACAGCCATGGCCAAAAGTGTCTGTGGGGTGAAACACCACACAGCCATGGCCAAAAGTGTCTGTGGGGTGAAACACCACAGAGCCATGGCCAAAAGTGTCTGTGGGGTGAAACACCACACAGCCATGGCCAAAAGTGTCTGTGGGGTGAAACACCACCCAGCCATGGCCAAAAGTGTCCCTGGGGTGAAACACCACCCAGCCATGGCCAAAAGTGTCTGTGGGGTGAAACACCACCCAGCCATGGCCAAAAGTGTCTGTGGGGTGAAACACCACCGTGCTGCTGTTTGGTTCAGCACCAAGAGCCAAACAAGCCCAGGCAGGTCCTGTCTGGCTCGGTTGGTGATGTCCCACTAGCAGGGGGTGCAGGATGAGCCCTGCAGGACCCCACAGTGTCAGGCTGCCAGTCTGGTGTCCCCCAGCCCCTGTCACCCTTTGTGTGCCCCCGTGAGGCAGCAGCTCTCGCTGATCCAGCCATGGACACTTTGTGCAGAGGATGCTGCGACAGCTGGGATGGAGGGCTCCATCCCCAAGGACCCTGCCAGGTTAAAAAGAGCTTCTCAGAGGACAAAAAATTTGCAAAAAATTTGATGAGTTTTGGAGACATGAGCTGGAAGAAGAAGTTTAAGTGTGGGTCTGAGGTGAATGAGGTCATGGGAAACTCCAATATTTGTGAATTCTACAAACTTCTGTCCCAAGCCCAAAAGTGAAATCAGCACTGCTGCTTGACGATGAGTAGCTGAGAAGAAACACGCTCAAAAACTGCCTTGCTCTGCAAAATTTAAACCATTATTCAAGTTTTTCCATTCCAAACTGACACCTGCAGTCACTCACCAGTGTCCTGGTTTCAACCAGGACAGAGAGAATTTTTACAAGAGCTTGACCAGACCCTAATATTGTTTGATACCTTATTGTTATTATTGTTGTTGTTGTTGTTATTATTGCTATTATTATTATTATTATCATCATCATCATCATTATCTTATTTATTTATTTATTTATTCATTTGTTTGTTTGATACCATTGCCAGGGGCAGGGGAAAGGGACTCTCTCTCTTCTGAGAGAGGAAATTTAAGAAGGAAATTTATTTTCCTGGAGCAAGCCTGGAGGATAGATCAGTGGGGTCATGCTGGTCCTGACCAGAGGGAGCTCTTAAAATAAAATAAAATAAAATAAAATAAAATAAAATAAAATAAAATAAAATAAAATAAAATAAAATAAAATAAAATAAAATAAAATAAACCAGTACACCAAATAAAATCCTCCCTTAAATCTGCCTCATTTCTTGCTCTCTCCTGCTATCACACTTGGAAATTTTCCCCTTGGGAAGGGGAAAAACTCCCTCTGGAGCCCCATTAGGCAGATAAACCAGAGTTCTTGCTCGCTGAGTTTTCATTTCACATCCCTCTCTTGCAGCTCTGGTTCCTCCTGGTCTTCCCTTCCCTCTGAATTTCCTATGTAAAATGTAAAATTCCCTATGAAAAATGACTCTGCTGACCAGAAAACAAAAATAAGGTTTCCCTTGAGGCATTTCAGGCTTTCTGGCACCCACAGGGAGCTGTCCCTACCCAAACCCCAATCCAAGGCACTGGAGATTGAGAAGGGAACACCTTGATTAATCACCACAATTGAAACATTTTTCATTTGCCCATTTGAAAGCAATTTTTGGGCCATATTTCCAGCCTCAATGATGAAAGAGAAGTTTGAAATACGACATGGTGATTTATAGGGAGTTACAATGGGTTTCAAACTCCTTTAGTAATGCTTAATAAGACTGTCATCTCCATTTACTCCAAATGGGAGGAAATCTCAGCCTGGTCTGAACTCAACAGGATGAGGAAATTGGGATCAAAAAAGGACTGGAAAGTGTTCAGGGTGTGAGACAGATAGGCTACATTTTTTTTTCACAACATTTTTTTTGCACAAAAAAGGCATGGCCTGGCCTCAGAGGTGCATCTTGTGGTCCTAGGGGCTTCAGGAGGAGGAAAACTGAAATAATTTGGTGCATGGAAACTGCAGGGACTAACACACAGTGGAGAAAGCCAAGGGAAACCAAGCTGTTTCTCAGAAGCCTTCAGGTAATTTCTATCATTAACCACTTAGAGTGCTGCCAGCCCAGTGTTCCAGAAGATAATTAAACAGACACCCACCACCATCTCACCCTCCTGTGCCTTTCAAGGAAGGTGTCTGGACCCTGCTGGCACAATTTGCTGAGCTCTTCTGGTTTGGTCTCCTTGCTGGAGAAGCTTCCAGGCCAGGATGGGATTTTGTGTCCTCCACAGCCACAACCCAACCCACACAAAGCACATGGCAGGACACAGAGCACTTTTGATGCCTTGAGATTTTAGCTTTTCTATTTCCCAAATCCTGTGCTGCATTGGTGCATAACTCTAACTCCACATGAAGTGTCAGCTCCTGTCTTCACATCTTGGTCAGACAAAACAATTCCTCTGGGCCTGGAACCCAAGGACACCCAACAGCCTCAGGAGCCAAAAATTATAAATAAAAGTGAATTGGGGAGGAGCAAACTGGGGGAATGGGACTGCATTGCCTGAAGCTGAAATTGGAGAATTAACCCCTGCTATGCAAATGGACCAAAGTGAAACCTGCCTGACAAACTCGAGCCCCCTGCCCATGCTGGGTGCAGCCTCTGGGAGGCTCTGACTGCCCCAGGTGTGTCTGTTAAAGGCCTTTAATTCATAAATTCCCACTTTATTCTCTAACTCTGTCTCACCTCTGTTCCAGGCATCCCTTTCACTCACTTGGAAATGCAGATTGGAAGGAGGGCACCAAGCAGGGAGGATCCCCCCAGAAATGGTCATTGTGGGGACCCCAAACCCCCCCCACACTCACCAGAAGAGTAATTTCAACATGAACCCAACCTGCACCTTTATCTTATTTAAAAGAAAGTAAAATCAGGCCAAGGAGATTTTCATCCCTTCCTTTCTCATGTGGTTTTTGGTGTGGCTGAAGCAGGGTCACCAGAGGAATCAAAGGGGAAATAATCCTGGCCCTGCTGGCTGCTTCCTACTTCCCAGATCTATTTTGGGGTCTTCTGGCCCATTTTTGGGGTTCCAGTTGCACGTGGAGCAGGAGCTGCTCCTGTACAAGGGATTTGGGTTTGTGGGATGGATTTTTGGGGTTCCCAGATGGATTTTTGGGGTCCCCTTGCCATTTTTGGGGTTCCAGGTGCACGGGGAGCAGGAGCTGCTCCTGTACAAGGGGTTTGGGTTTGTGGGATGGATTTTTGGGGGTTCCCAGGTGTATTTTTGGGGTTCCCAGATGGATTTTTGGGGTTCCCAGGTATATTTCTGGGGTTTTGGGATGGATTTTTGGGGTTCCCAGGTGTATTTTTGGGGTTCTGGGATGGATTTTTGGGGGTTCCCAGGTATATTTTGGGGGTTCTGGGATGGATTTTTGGAGTTCCCAGATGGATGTTTTGGGTTCCCAGGTGTATTTCTGGGGTTCTGGGATGGATTTTGGGGGTTCCCAGGTATATTTTGGGGGTTCTGGGATGGATTTTTGGGGTTCCCAGGTGTATTTTGGGGTCCCCAGGTGTATTTTTGGGGTTCCCAGGTGTATTTTTGGGGTTCCCAGATGGATTTTTGGGGTTCCCAGGTGTATTTCTGGGGTTCTGGGATGGATTTTTAGAATTCCCAGGTGTATTTCTGGGGTTCTGGGATGGATTTTTGGGGTTCCCAGGTGTATTTTTGGGGTTCTGGGATGGATTTTTGGGATCCCCTTGCCATTTTTGGGGTTCCAGGTGCACGGGGAGCAGGATCTGCTCCTCTAGGAGAGCTTTGGGACTTTCACAGGAGGCAAGACTCCAAAGGCTCAAAGAAAAGATGCTTTGCTGGGCCATGGACCAAATGAAGAGTTTGGGTTTTTCCCTGAGAAGCCCCCACCTAAATATAACCAGTTTAAAGTGAAACCAGCCACTTTTGCAGCATATTTACCCAAATTGAGGGGGCCACTCCCATTTTCTGTGCCCAAAGATTTCTCTTTGCTCCTCCAGGAGGGTTTTATTTTCTGTGTCACTTGCTGGGTGCCCTGGTTTTGGCACGGATCAAGCACATTTGTCACTCTGTCAAGCCCTAATTTTAGTGATCAGGGTTGACTAGAGGACTGTGAAACCCTTGGTTTCATGTATATCTTATTTTAAGCTCTGCATTTCATTTATTTTTAGTTGGTGACCATTTCTTTGCACCCTACTGCTGGCTGTGCCAAAAATTTTGCAGTGATAACAACCTATATTTCAGAGTATTTTCACAAAAATATATATGTGTTTTTCTCCAGGCTGCTTATGCCTTGTAGGGCTCTTAACAATATGTTATCTACACTTGAGCTTTAAAACAAGACTCCCTGCACAGACTGATTTCTTAAAAATAAAAATAAAAAGAAAATAAAAGTGTAATTCAGCTCTGAAATGCTCACTGCATTTAGGGAAGGGTTAAAACAATTTAAATTATATCAACAGAAAACAGCAGAAATTCCTCCAAATAAACCACACCAAGATCATGACTCACCACATCCTGCTCAATTAATGAACATAATTGCACAATTAATACATTATAT
This sequence comes from Fringilla coelebs, assembly GCF_963513975.1. Classification (NCBI taxonomy): domain Eukaryota; kingdom Metazoa; phylum Chordata; class Aves; order Passeriformes; family Fringillidae; genus Fringilla; species Fringilla coelebs. Next base: position 5,630,078 of record NC_140051.1, read on the forward strand.
TATTTAAATAATATAAAGCAAAGCAGCCTTACTGTTAGGGGGTGCTCAGGGAGCCCTGGAAGTGTCCTCCCACTGCCCCAAAAAATGGGTAGGGATCACAGCCTGGGAAAGCAAAAATGAAATATTTTAACATTGAGAGAAAATGATGAAATAAGAAAGTGAAATATTAAGCAAAGGATGAAGGTCTGCACTGGGAAAGTGCAGTGGCAGTGGAGCCATGGATGGCAAGCCTCTCTTAATGGTTTTTTTTTTCTGGAGGATGATGGGGAAAATAGGAGAAATTGAGGAAAACAGAGGGGGAATATCCCCTGGAGATGAAAGCAGGACTGATGTCTGAGTTAGGTCAGGGGTTTTCCCCATCAGGTTTGAACATCTCCAAAAAAGGACAAAAATCAATCAGATTTTTAGAGGTCGAACCGAGATGTGTCCAGCGAACGAAGGCTCCTGGCTGGGCTGGGCACAGGGGGTGGAGGCCAAGGTGGTCCTGTCCCCTCCTTTTCCACTCCTGGTGGGTGCTGAAAGCTCCTCACAGGATCACACTGAGGGGTGCTGCTGCAATCCAGCTCTGGAAAGGAGAAAAAAGGAAAAAAGGAATGAAACAGCACTGATGGCTGGCTGTGCCCCCTTTTCATGCTGGTAGTTGGCATTTCCCTGGTTAATTATAATATTTCCTGGGTAGTTATAATGAAATTATAATAGCTATTTCCTGTAAAATAGAATATTTTATAATATTTGGCATTTCCCTGGTTAATTATAATATTTTTATATTATTTAAAACACCTTTTATAATAAAGGTGGTTTTGTACTTGGGCTCACACAGAGTGAACTGGGGAACAGCCTCCAAAATGGGGGAGCCACTGGACAAGGAAAAGTCCATCCATATGTCAGAGGTGATTTTGTAGCTGCCCTTTGTGGGACTGGGATTTCTGGGCCCATCTCAGCAGCTTCAGTGGAAAAACAAAGATGGGCTGAGCAAGGACCAGCACAGCCACCCACACTGGGGTGTTTGGTGTTTGACTGCAAAAAAAAAATAGGAATATGAGAGATAAAATTCACCAGATCTCTCCATACATAACAGCTCTAGGGAGCCCCTCAGACCTTCAACATCCATCTGCTGAATGTCCCTGATGGACATCACCCCCAGAGGTCACCTGAGATAAACATCACCTGAGACCTCCAGTACATGTCTGAATGGACATCACCCCCAGAGATCACCTGAGATAAACATCACCTGAGATAAATATCACCTGAGATAAACATCACCTGAGATCTCCAATTTTTGTCTGAATGTACATCACTCCCAGAGATCACCTCTGTGTCTATAAACATCACCTGAGATCTCCAATAAATGTCTGAATGTACATCACCCCCAGAGATCACCTGAGATAAACATCACCTGAGAAACCTGCACAGGACCTCCAAAGAGCTCCTCAGATACCCAAAATTCACCTGAGATGCCTCCCAACATGCACAGAACCTCCAAAGAGCTCCCCAGCTGCCCAAAATATACCTGAGATACCTGCACAGAACCTCCAGAGAGCTCCCCAGATACCCAAAATACACCTGAGATGCCTCCCAACATGCACAGGACCTCCAAAGAGCTCCTCACATGCCCAAAATACACCTGAGATACCCGCACAGAACCTCTGGAGAGCTCCTCAGATACCCAAAATACACCTGAGATACCTGCACAGGACCTCCAAAGAGCTCCTCAGATACCCAAAATATACCTGAGATGCCTCCCAACATGCAGAGAACCTCCAAAGAGATCCTCAGATGCCCAATACATACCTGAGATACCTGCACAGAACCTCTGGAGAGCTCCTCAGATACCCAATGTACACCTGAGATGCCTCCCAACATGCACAGAACCTCCAAAGAGCTCCTCAAATACCCAAAATACACCTGAGATACCTGCACAGAACCTCCAGAGAGCTCCTTAGATGCCCAAAACATACCTGAGATACCTGCACAGAACCTTTGGAGAGCTCCTCAGATGCCCAATGTACACCTGACATGCCTTCCAACCTGTACAGAACCTCCAAAGAGCTCCTCAGATACCCAAAATACACCTGAGATACCTGCACAGGACCTCCAGAGAGCTCCTCAGATACCCAAAATACACCTGAGATGCCTCCCAACATGCACAGAACCTCCAAAGAGCTCCTCAAATACCCAAAATTCACCTGAGATACCTGCACAGAACCTCTGGAGAGCTCCCCAGCTGCCCAAAATACACCTGAGATACCTGCACAGAACCTCCAAAGAGCTCCTCAGATATCCAAAATACACCTGAGATACCTGTACAGAACCTCCAGAGAGCTCCTTAGATGCCCAAAACATACCTGAGATATCTGCACAGAACCTCTGGAGAGCTCCTCAGATGCCCAAAATACACCTGAGATGCCTCCCAACATGCACAGGACCTCCAAAGAGCTCCTCAGCTGCCCAAAATACACCTGAGATGCCTCCCAACCTGCACAGAACCTCCAAAGAGCTCCTCAGATACCCAAAATACACCTAAGATACTGCACAGAACCTCCAAAAAGCTCCTCAGCTGCTCAAAATACACCTGAGATGCCTCCCAACATGCAAAGAACTTCCAAAGAGCTCCTCAGCTGCCCAGTACATACCTGAGACACCTCCCAACCTGCACAGAACCCCCAAAGAGCTCCTCAGGTCCCCCCACCCACCCCAGGGATGCAGCTCTGCTCCCCATCACCTGCAGAGAGCCGTGTCTGTGAGGTGAGGCCAGACAGGAGATCCATGGGAACTGCTTCCCCTGGTTCTAACTGCACCCCAAACCCCTGGCAAGAACAAGGGGTGCAGTTTGGTGCCTCCAGGGCAGGTGTCCATCATCTCCCCCAGGTCCAAAGGAGCTCCAAGGGGAAGCTTGCATTCCTGGAAAGGTCATTGCCCAGGGAGAGACGTGGAAACAACTGGAACATTTCAGGGCAAAGCACAGCAGAAAGCTCCAAATGTGGAAAATTGGGTGGAAGAGACAGAAGGTCAAGGTGCCTCTTGACTTCTCAGGCCAGTGTAGGTCCAGCCAAGAGATACAGAGACCTCATCTGCTCAGAGGGGCCTGAGTCCCAAACTCTTCCACCGCAACAGCAGGTGAAATATTAAAGTTATTTATGGCAAAGAATTAATGCTCATGCCTTGGAGGAGCATGAATGGGCTGATGCCAAATACATATCACCAATTTGGACTTGATTTTCATTGGATTTGTCCTGACATCACGATGGAAAAGCTCGTGTTTTGCACCAGCCCTTCATCCTTAAAGACTTTTTTTATCCTACAGGAAAGACTTTTGCCATCTGGGCTCGCTGTGTGAACAAAACACACAGGCTGGAGGAGAAGGAGCAGAAATAAGGCTCTGTCAGTGTTAAAAGAGCTCTGACAGACACCCTTGGAGGTGGCTGGCCTGAGACCTTGGGTGCTGCATGCATTTGGGACAAAACCACCGTGCACCTTCTGCAGGAATGCTGCCGGTTTTGTCCCCATCACGAGGAACACGAAGAGCCAGCCCCACCAGGGACATCTCCCTGAACACCCCTGCAGAGGAAGAGAAGTCTTTTTGAGCACTTTTAGCAACTTCAAAAGGCATCCTTTGAAGTTGAGCAAAGGCCTTTGAAGTCCTCCTGGTGCGAGGGGGAGCGGAGGAGATGCCTCCTCCAAGATGCTCCACCACCGGCAATGCGAGGATCCACGGCGTCCCAGGGCTGCTCATGCTTGTGCTCAGCAGCTGCCCCAGGTCATGAATGAGACACCATTTCTGACAAGTCATCAATCCCCACAAATGCCCTAAATCCTGATTTTTGGCCTGAACAGCATCCAGCAGCAGATTTGGGAGTTCAGGATCTTGGGACAGCAGCCTCTACCCCGGCTGCAAAAAGCCAAGGGCATCCCTCTTAACAAGTTCTAATGAAGTGTAAGGGAATGCTAATAAAGCTGACATTTAGCAAAAGAAAATTCAGGATTTTTGCAAAAAAGTGTAGGATTTGAAAGCAAGAAGGCTTTTCCCAGCATGTCACTTTGTTTCTTCCAGTGTGAGCAGACCGTGCTGCTTCCAGCCTCATCGTGTCAGTGCTGTTTAATTGGGACCATCATGTTTTAATAAATTTAATGCCAGCTCCTCTGACTTAGAAGGAAACCACAAATGCTGAAATCCCCAGTAATGCTGGGTTCTGTTGAATTATTTTTGTACCCCACACTATGCCCAGCAGCAAGCTCTGCTGGCCCCAGACTCCACACCCCTGGGGACAACCAGAGACCCTGTAGGTGTGAAAATCAGTGAAATGCAGAAATCAAAGCTCAAGTTTCAGTTAACCCTTTAAGGAGCTCCAAGGGATGATCATGACTCCCCAAATACTTGGCTACACCTGCTGCCATCTGCCAGGAGGACTTTTGAGATAAAAACCTTTGGTGTGTTGGGCTTTTCCCCACACAGTGCAATTTCCCTCCAGCCTCTGGATAAGGGCTGGGGCCGGGTGTTGGGGATGCTGAAGCAAAGAAGAATATAATATTTTCATTTCAGAAGTTAAACTGGTGATGCAGAAACCCTACTCTTTCTCAGAGAAAGATCTGAGACATGCCCAAATATTTTTGTATTTCTACAAAAGCAAAGCTGCTTTGAGGCCAAACACAGTTGGGAGAGACACATCTGCTGGCAGAGCCCTGATGTAGAGGGTTCACATTTACCCAAACGGGGCATGTAGAGAAATATTGGCCATCCCCACCCCAGACACGTGCATGTGAACACATCTGGATCCAGGGAACAAAAGCAGCCTCTCTCCACTGTGCTGATAAATAATGGAAAGGCAAAGTGCCCTGCAGAAGCAGCACCATACTGTTCGGCCTCGGGCGAGACGGAGGAAAATTCGGTGCCCATGAGGTCTGGAACAGTGGGATTAATAACACATCAATTTTAATGCACGGTGCCTTGTGAGGTTTTTTTCCCCTTTTCCTTTTTTTTTTTTTCCCTCCCTGCTTCACAAACAGCAAAGTGAATGTTTGAGCATCTCAGTGGGGGGTTAATGAGGACTCTGATTAGTTATTCAGATTTGCCGATGCTGCCTACATCCATCCTCGGATGGGGGAGTAGCAGGAAAGGGTTTGCAGAAAAAGCTCTTAAAGATGACCTGCTTGGCTTTCACACCTCAGGGGGATGGAGGTTTTGGGGGGCTCACATTGTAGGGGTCCCCAACCCCAAAATCCTTGTGCCAGCTTTGAGATGAAAAAGTTTATTTTCTGTCATTTGCAGGGGATGCTGAAAGCTGCTGCACATTCAGCCATGCCAATTCCTGTCAAGTTTCTGAGGAAAACATTTGGATTTGTGGGATTTTTTTTCATGTGGAAAAAAAAAAATCTTGTGTGTCCTTAATAAAATTTCTGTGCAGTTCTGGTCAGAAGTATAAAACCAAAACCGACGGATGGATTCAAAAATGACTCCTGGATTCATGGATGCAAGGCTGCACAGATGCATGGATGAACACACATGATGAAAAGTGAAAAGACACCTGGATACATAGAGGCAAAGCTGGAAGAAAGGATGGATCACCCCTTAAGCCACCACTGGGCTGCAAAAATGCAACAACTGCTGCAGCATTTCCTCCAGCTTCCCATAAAAGTCCAACAGTGCTTTATGTCCCTGTGAAAAAGCAATGAGCTCACCTCCTTGCTCCTTGACCCAGAGGTATTTTAAGCAGGTTGAGCTCACATCAGTATTTTAAGGAGGTTGAACTGCTGGATTTTGGGGGTTTCTTTCCAGATTTAGGCTTTTGCTCTTCACCTGCATCAAAAATCAAAAGGGAACCTGAGAAAATAAATGGCAGGTTCCAAAATGATGCCACAAAAGGCCTGAAGGATGGAGCCAGGGAGGTGTTCCATGGCACTGCAAAGGGCCAATAAAGAAATTCAGGCATTATTTTAGGAGTCACTGTAGGATTTGTTATTTCTTCATCAAGAAATCTTGGAAGGATGAGCAGGAAGGTGAAGGCACTGTCTCAGTGATAAATTCATGCCAAAAATGAATGTCAGCACTGGATTCCTTTTTGGGTCCAGAGACCCAGAACTCTGGTGTTTGTGTCATTTCCCACAGCACCTGCCAGGATCTAAGGGGAGAGCCAAGCTGGAGTGATCCTGATTTCCCATCGAGGCACTCCATCCCAAACAGGCTCTTTTCCCAAGGACTGCCTCCATATGCTTTGTCTGGGTTTTAAACGGTGTGTTAATTGTTCTGAATTAACAGCTCCAGCTGGAGAAGCAAACAAGCAATTTGCAACCTAAGATAACACCCAACTTATCTCAAGTGATTTAAGTTGGGATTTTTTTTTTGTTTGTTTTGGGGTTTTTTTGGGGGGGTAGGGGTTTTTTCTGGGGTTTGGGGTTTTTTTGAGGGGATATCATGCCTTTGTGGTTGTGAATGCACTGTCCAGAGCCTGGCTGAAATCACTCAGTGCACCCAATCCATCAGGAGTGCCCATTGGCACATGGGCACAGGAGGAGGTGGGATGGCAGGACAAAGAGAAAAGATGAAAAATCTCTGCATTTCACTTTGCTTTAGAGACAGGAAAAATCTAATATATCCTCATCACTTCTGGGCAAACATCTGACTGCAGAAGAGCTAAGGATTGTTTTCTCCCCAGCACCTTTTATTTTCTATTACATGGAATCAGGGAATCCCAGAATGGTTTGGGTTAGAAGGAACCTTAAAACTCATCTTCTTCCAACTCCATTCCACTATCCCAGGCTGGTCTAAATCCCCATCCAGCCTGGCCTTGGACATTTCCAAGGATGGGGAAACCTGTGCCAGGGCCTCACCACCCTCACAGGGAAGAATTTCCATTTACAGCTTGTTTCAAAATATTCAAGCTCTCAAAAAAACCCAACAGCAAACTCTTTCAAGGTTTATCCCTTTGCCCTCTTTCATCTTTTTCCCTTTTGTTTTTTTTCATTTGCTGTTAGATAGAGGAAGGGAGAAGGAAAGACCATGATGATTATTTGCTTACAAGACTGGATCTTCAACATGGATGTATCAATTTATTTTTTTTTAATTATCATTTCAGCAATTTAAATCATTTCTAATCTCACTCAGGGTGTGGGATTCAAGGAGGAAAGTCCACCCCTCTCTCCCCCCCATTCCATGCCTGGTTTTAAAAGGAGCCAACGGTGCTGGCAGCACAACAGACTCCACAAGAAAAGATTTCTGTGATTATGACCAAGTGCCTGCTGCCAGATTGAGGGGAAACTTCTCTTGCTACCTGTCCTGGTTCCAGCCAGGAGAGGGTTAATTTCTGCAGTAGCTGGAGGGGGCACGGCCAGGACCCGGTTATTCTACACCCTTTTTTGGGGGGAGGGGCAGGAAAGGGACTCCCTTCCCAGCCGGAGCAGCTCCAGCTCAAGGTGAGCATTTCTGTCTGTGAATCTCTCTTTTTTTGGTTCCCTTTTGTTATCAACATTGTTGCTGTTACTGTTTGTTTCCTCATTCGGGTTTCCAGTAAATTGTTCTCATCTCAACCCATCTTTTGGATGATGATTTTTGCCTTTCTTGCCTCTAACTCTCCAGAAGGGGAGGAGGAAAGGGATCCAGTGAGTGGCAGCAGGGTTTGCAAAGTCTCAGTAGAAGAACTAATCTGGGGGGACCATTGCTAAACCATGACTCCACCACTAAACTGGGGGGACCATTCCTAAACCATGACTCCACCACTAAACTGGGGGGACCATTTCCAAACCATGACTCCACCACTAAACTGGGGGGACCATTTCCAAACCATGACTCTACCCCAGCCAAGACTGAGTTGGGAGTCAACGTCCATCAACCCCCAAAAGCTTTCCAAGATTGGGTCCTATCAGATGTCTGGGGTCATGGACCTCCAACATGGTCTTCTGCTGAAGTTGGTCTTTGTCTCCATTTTGTCTCCTTTTCCCAGAGGAAAAAAGGTCTGACTGTGCCCTGAAGACACGAAGAAGGAACATTAAGATGCAATGATGCCTCCTTCTCCAACAACCTCCAAATGCAGCCCCAGCTCGGTGGGACTCCCCAGACCCCCAGTGCCAAGCTGTGCTACCTGAGCACCTCCTGGCACGTGGATAAAGTAACAGGAGAAGCGATAAATCACTTTGGCACCTTCCCTGGGCATGGCAGCCCTCGATAAAAACCCAAAACTCAGGGGAGGGCGGGTGACACCGCACCGTTCCCAGCGCGTTCTGCTGCGCAGATTAATCCTTCTCGGTGGAGAATTACAATTAGGGCTTCGTCTTAAGGAGATATCAGCAATCAGATATCTTATCAAATGCCACCTCAATTATTCAAATAATCCCTGGCTCTTAGATTTGGGGGCTGTTTAGGGAAAGCAGTCCGATTAATGTGCTGACACTTCCCCATCACGTCCGACATCCTCAACTTCACGTCTGATTACGGAATTTGCATTCAATTTAATTTTTTTTCCATCTGGAGTAAATGAATAATCCGAGTACCTACCCCAGCCTTAATTACATTTGTTAAATTAAAAACCTGGGATGTGAGAAATTTAAATGCATGTAGCTCCGTGGCCAGACAAACCTGCACGTTCAACCTGCCGCAGCCCTGCCAGCTCCTGCTCCAATTTCTCTTCCTTCCCCACAGCCAGGCATCAAGGAAATTACAACTAGAAAACAAAAATTCTTTCTAAACGATGAAACAATAGATGATCTTTTGACATTTCCAGCGCTGTTTGCAAGGGAATGAGATAAAATGTAATAAATTCATATACTTCTGTGTGTTTCTTGGCTCCAGCAGCTAAAATTTCCATCTCTTTATGCAGGAGTCCTGGGGAGCAGAAATCCTTGATAATGCCAAACAATTCGACACTTTATTTTCTCTTTACTCCACACCATGCAAAACACAGGCTTCAAGCTGCCAGCTGCTGGGAGTGAAACCAGATGCCACATCCCTTTTCCATATGGAAACAGAAATCTCCCTGTCTGGGGGGGCCGTGTGCTCCCCTCAGTCCCAGCCCTCCCTGACCCCAGGGCTGCTACTGGCACACAGCAAAGGCTCCCTCCAACAGCAAAAAAAAACACTCTTTCAATGTGGAATTGTCATTTTCTATACTCAGCCTGGCTCAGGCCAGATTCTGGTACCATCAGACCCAGAGGACATCAAAAAAGATTCACCCCAAGCCACCATCACATTTCCTAATTTTAAAACAAAGAAGTAAACAGAGTAAAATGAGTAAGACCACAGGACTTGATCCATTTTTCAAAATAAACTTAGCAGAAGCTTGCTGAGTTTCCCTTCTTTTGGACATGATGAAATTTAAAAGGATGGAATTAATAGGTGGACATGAAGTGGTGATTAGAAAAGTGTCCAAATAATTAAAGAATAATTAAGCATTAAATGGGAGATAAAGCATTACCAGCTCAGACCATTTTAGGAGGAACACTTCACAGATTAATTGGAAATGGGAAATGTCAAATAAATAAATTTGGGCGTTGATCTAGATGTCAGCAGCAATGAAAACGCTGAGGAAAGTCTTTTCTCAACACTCACAAAGACTGAATTAAATAACTTCCATGTGAGTGAGTGCAATTACAGCAATCCCCCAGTTTGAGGCTTGTGAGACCAGTAATAAAATATGGTTAAAAATATTCAGGGAAAGCCACACTCAGGGAAAGTCAGACAGGTGAGAGTAGAATCAAAAACAGTTTTCCCTTTCCTCCCAGCATGCTTGCAGCTCAGACAACACTTCTGCATTCCCAGGTCCCTTCAGAGGGGTGTGACAGAGCATCCCCCCAGGCCCAGAGGCCATCAGGTCAGGCAACTCAGACCCAGCCTAATGGACCTGTGGTTCCTCATCCTTCCTGACTTTCTCCTGCTTTGTTTGAGTTAACAGTTATGGTTCCAGAGAAGAAAACATCATGTTTTAGCAATGAGGTTCCCAGCGAGGCTGTTTAAAAATTAATTAGTGCCATGCAACGTATTAACCATGAACAGCAATTTCAGCTTTTGTACCTTCTTCATTGCCTTCTACATGGTTGTTATTCCAGCTTTTCCACGGTCCTCCCAGCCAACCAGGACCTGCACAGAGCAGACCAAGGGAATTATTGGCTGTGTCTCCTGGAAATTCCCAATTCAACAGCAAACACACACCCCAACGTGATCCCTCTGAAGCTTTTAAATAAATTAGAGTCATATTTGCTGAGCTGGCTGGAAGGTTGGGAGCCTGCTCTGCTCACAGAGGTGCCCATCATCCCAAAACAGCAGCTGGCTGCCCAAGGACAGTCCCTGAGCACTGTGGGTGTTGTGGTGGGGAGGAGGTTGTGGGTCGTGGCTTCACCCAGGACGGAGGACAGAGCTCCTCCCTCCACGGGCAGACTCAGGGGGAGAGCACCCAAACCTGAAGATGGAGAACCTTCAAGGATGGAGGTCTGCCACCCCCAGATGTATCTGCCAGCCCCAAAGGTGAAGATTTTCCTCCAGACTCAAGGAAGATCCTCATATCCCAAAAATGGAGATGCGCTCCCAACTCTGTAAGTGAAGATGCTCAAGGATGGAGCTCCACAAAGTGCAAGGAAAAATCCACCTAATCCCAAGGCTGGGAATTCCCCCAGTCACAAGGAAAGGGATCTCCCAACCCTGCAGATGGAGGTCTCCAAAACCCAAGGACAGAGACCCACAAACTCCAATGACCGAGCTGCTAACCCTGAGTATGGGGATCCACCAACCCTGACAATGCAGACCCCCAGAACCCTGAGGACAGAGATCCTGCAGACCCCGAGGATGGGGATCCCCCCACCCAAGAATGGAGAGAGAAATCCCCTCCAGGACAAAGCCCCCCCAAACCTAAGGATGCAAACCCCACGGAGGGCAATCACCCCCTGGGACATCAGGGGCTGAAATCTGCACGGAGCAGAACCTGGGGCCATCACCCTGCTCTGGTCCCAAAATGCAACCCCAAATGAGGCAGCCCTGCGCTCCTTTGGCAGTGAGAGAGGCAGCAGGGAGCAAGGAACCTCGCTGCGTGCACTGCCTTCAGGTGGATCGCGGAGCTGAGGGGAAACTCGCTGGCACATCTGGAATATATTCATTTTATGGCATGTTTCATATCACAGACAGGTACTTTGAAGCAGTTAAGTAGTAGCAGGGCAGCACGTCCCCATGGGTGGGCTGTGGTTTGTGCTTTCAGCCCGAGCTGCACCAGCATGACAAAGGGGCTGGGGAGACAGAGCTGACGTTTTCCAAACACAGCTTTGTGCCTCTGGGGGCAAATCCAGCAAGAAATTAAAACCCAAAAGGCCAAAAAAAAAAAAAAAAAAAGAAGAAAAAGAAAAATAGAAAACAACCGCCACATCTAAGTGATGCTGATCCCCACATCAGGCTATTAACAGGCCCATCACAAATTGTAAATGACTCAGATAAATTAAATGGCTTAGCAACTGTGAGGAAAGGCCCTTCTGAAGATTCATTTGTTTTGCGGAAAAGAAATTATTGGGGAATTTAAAATCTTTTCCAGCAGCTTGACACAGGCACCCTGTCAAGCCCACATATTGCTGCTCATGCAGCCCTGGGAGCCAGTCAGCTCTGAAAGAAGTGAGAGAATCAGAGAATCCCAGACTGGCTCGGGTTGGAAGGCATCTTAAAGATTCTTCCTTTTCCCTGCGATTGGCAAAGACCCTTCCACTGTCCCAGGCTGCTCCCAGCCCTGTCCAGCCTGGCCTTGGACACTTCCAAGGATGGGGCAGCCACAGATGCCTCCCCACCCTCACAGGAACAATCTCTGATATCTAAAGCTCCCCTCTTTGAGTTCAGTGCCATTGGATGCTCTGAGCCTCCAGGAGCAGGGGGATGCAGGGATGCTCCTGCTGGGGAGCCACTGACGAGGCTGCAGCTCCTCCTAGAAAAACAAAGCCTCAGCCAGTGAGGAGGTCTGAAAATGGGATGATTTGACCCAAAACATCTCCATGCAGAGGGAAAGCTGGCAACTGAGCTGCAAGTAAAAAAGAAAGGGGGACAGTAACATGGGGCCAGAAGTTAGGGTTGCAACCCTGAGTGCAGCGATGCCAAAACCTGCAGTGATCCCCGAGGCCCAGAGAGCTGCAGTGATTCACCCCCCAAAGCAGGGAGCACTGCTTTCCTCCCCTGCTAATTCATGAAACTCATGCATTAAACCTACCTGACTTCAGAGGCAAAGCCCAACTCCCCATTCACAGCCCTTTTAGCTCATGCAAAATTCAGGGGTTGTTCACCTTCAGATGCTGTTTCGCCAGCAGCAGCAACTCAAAACCCCTTTTAGTGGAAGTTCAGAGGTATAAAAGATGCAAAACACCCCTAAATTATTCACATGGTGTTTCAATCAAAGCCACACTATGGGGTAAAGGGAAGGATCTGGTGACCCTGGGGAAGTCTCCCCATCTCTGCCTGGATGTCTGTACTTATTGGGGAGAAGTGAATGGGGGAGACAAAATAAAAGGGTTTTCTGTGTCCAGAAAGGGCTGGAGAGTGGGGAATGCAAGGGGTATCCATTTTTCAGGTGCATCCAACCACAGAATCCTGGCTGCATTTGCCCTTTGGCAACACTGAAACTTTTCCAAACTTGTATAGCACCAGAGGAGTAAAATTCAAGTGGGGCATGGGAAGAGAAATTGCAAACCAAGAAATCCAGAAAGAAAGGACAGAAACAACTAAAAAATTAAAAAAGAAATAGGAAACTCAAAAGGAGGTTTTCAAAAAAGGAAAAGCCTTGGAAGATAATTTTTCTTCCATTTTGTCCTCTTTGTTTTGCTTCTTTCTCTTTCATTGAGCATCCAGGTGCTTCTGAATTGGGATTTCCATTTCCAAAATTTTTGGATTTTTCTTAGGGCAAAACCCCAACAGCCCAATACAAAAAAAACCCAAGCCCAATCCCAAAAGTAGGGCAGGGAGCCCTGCTCAATCCAGCCTCAGCTTGAGGCTCACTAATTACCCAGTAATAGTATTTATATGCTGCGGGCACACTCGGAAATGCAGCTCCCAATAACCGAGGTCGGCATCAATATTAATGTCCTGCCTTGACTCTCCATACTCAGGGACCAAGGAGAGACAAAAAAACCACATCACAGCAAAGTGAAAAGAGGAGCAGAAAATGAATTTTAGAAGTATTTTTCTGTGTTTGGACAGGAAGGGAGTGCTTGAGATTAAATAAGGGGAGCAGCAATAAGAGCAAATGCAAGTTCCCATCTCTGAGGCGTAACTCTTCCAGCAGTGCAAAATCTTTCACCATCCAAACTTTGAGTTGGAATAGGCCAGAAAACCTCTTCTCTTCCTGTGATGGGAATAGATTTCTAAAACTCAGCGTCTTCCCCTGACCAGAGTTACTCTAAGACATTCATATTCAAATATTCACCACCAAATTCAGTCCTCTTTTGGTTGCTCATGCAAAACCCCAGGCTTTGGGTTGGCTCAGCTGGAAACAACCTCCTGAGAAGCACTTCTTTTCCAGGGCTAGTTTGGGAGCATATCCCCCCAGACCCAATATTCTATTGCATGCAAATGTACACAGAATATTTGCAGAAATGTGGCTGCACAGGGCACAGGGAGGGTTGCACACGTGTCCCAGCACTACTCCATAATTCGATTAAAAACCGTCTTTTCTTCATAATTTCTACGCAGAGCCACTTGTCACACCAGGAGCATTAAGGCAGAGTTTAAATGGAGTTAATAAAGTATTAATAGCCTGCAGGAAGGCTGTGATGGATTTGAGCTGCATGTGATCAGTACCCCTTGGTACAAGTTGTTACTGCCAATGTCCGTGCTCGGTGCACAGCGAAAAAATCAGAGGTCTTCCATGAAAAATGCAGTTCCAGGAAATCAGACATTTCTCTTGCCATTTCTCCATCTTTCATGTTTTTCTCCATCTGCACGTTTTGGGGATTTTTCCCATCCAAATGAAAGCTGGCAGCTGAAGAGCAAGCGTGGATGTGGCATTTACTCTGCGGAGTGTCAGGTGTGGTATCAACCCACAGCACTGACACATTAATTCCTGTTAATTAATACTGAAAGGAAACAAATGGAACCCATAATGTTCATGCCCAAGAATTTACCATTAAGACATTCCTGGACCACCATTTTGCAATACTTTCTTCCCAATGCAATTTGAGAACATCCTTCTTTTAAGTCAAATTCCAAGCAAGAAAAGGGCAAATTATGGAAAGAATTCGAAAATGGATGCTCTACTTCCCCCAGAAACTGTGGCTATGAAGCCCTTACTGACACATTTGGAGCTGTTATTAAACATCTTCAGAGAAGACCCAGCTCTGTACTGATGGCTACAACAGCAGCATCAATTAACCCTTCCAAGACCAGCCCTGAGTTAATGACTACAAAGGCAATGAGTAAACTGTTGATCCTGCAGAGAAGACCCAGCCCTGCATTGATGACTATGCTGTGCAGAAGCAGGACTCAAGCCAACTGCCTAAAGGCTGCCATAAAAATCAAATGCTACTATTAAGTGATTTCAGATATTGAAAGAAATCTCCAGAGACTAATTATAACCTCGTTTGGCAATTTGGGTGGAAAGCACACTCTGCAGTTGAAGCCTTGGCCATCAATTCTGGTCAAACTTGAGATCTTTCTAAAGAGCCGTTGTGTGACCCAGTGGAAATGGCAATTCTTCACATGGAATTTTTCCCAAAGCTTAAATCGCCTCTTTATTCCATATTTCTTAGTTCTAACTTGTGGAAAGAGGCTGCAAGGTCTATTCCAGGAGGAGCAGTCTGTGAGAAAATGTCAGAGGGTAAAAACATCTCAGGGAAGAAAAGTGAGGGTTTCTGACTGGCACCACCAGAGGACCCAAACCCCAAAGCAGGAGGGGTTTGTTTTCCTTTGTTAGGGTGATGAAAGAAGAACCACAAGAAGGAGTAGACACCTTCTTCCACCTCCTCCAGCTGCAGAAGGTCACCACCTTTTGGGCATCCAGAAATGCTGTTTCTCCAGCCAAAACCTTCACTAGAAGATCTTCCCCATCACTTCCAAAACAGAGGAGTGAAAGGAGAGCACCTTCCTCCAACCTTTCCATCAGCATCAGAGGAAACACCAAAATCACCACACCCTGCAAATCCCTCCCAGTGTCTGCTTTCCCCACAGGATCCTCCAAGATGTCCAAAACCTGACCTGCCAAACAAATAACTGAAATCAAACGAGAAACTGAGTTAATTAATAAATTGGGAGCTGCTGAAGCACAATCCCCTCGCCATACCAGACACGGTGCTCCAGGTTTGCCCCCACTGCTTTCCCATCAAATGGAGAGAAATAAAAGTGATTTTGAGGCTTGCTGCAGCTTTTCAGCTCTCTGATGAGATATTATTGGCTGATCTCCTACACAGCTGCTCCCTGCTGAATAGGCAAATCCCACCTCCCATGCCATTGGCCATCAACCAATGTGGGAATAAATGCAAGTTTGGGGTTATTTTTTCAGTTGATGTGAATTATTTGGGGATTTTTTTTTTTTTTTTGGCTAAGGAATATGTGATGATTTATCCAAAACTGCATTTAGATGGAAAAATCCCCTCTTTGCTGTCTCATCCCTACCTAAGTGAGCAGCTGAGGGTGGCCCAGTGCAGTGACCACCATCCTACAGCCAAGTGGGTCAGGACTATTTAATACCAAGAGAAATATTTTATTTCTTCAGCAAGAAAATGCTCCTTTTCCCAAAGTACTAGTTCAGAATGGAGAAAAACATTCAGTTTTGAAATGCCTCAATGAAATTTAATTTTTGGTTTGAATCAACAGCTTCACTCGGTGCCATTTTAATGCTATTTTATGCTGAAATGTCAATTGGAAACTAACATTTTAAAATGTCAAAACATTTCACGTCTGCAGACGGTGCCGATAGTTTTTTGCTTCCATGTGTCCAAACAGAAAATGCTTTTGGAATTTTACCATGGAAAAGAAAAAAAAAATTAAAAAAAAAATATATATATACATATATATAAATCAATATTTTGACTTCTTGGAATGAAAACAAAGTTAAAATACAATATTTCCTCTAGGATGCAAACAATATTTTCTGACAAGCTGTAATCACCAAAAAGCAATCTGAGCCAAATATTTGCTACCACAGTCTGTTATAGCTTGATGGCAAGAGAAGAGAAAGAGATTTTTGATATTGTAGCCTCTCTGAACTCTTTTTTTGCCAGTTATTTCCAGGGTGCAGGAAGCTCCTTCCACCACACAGAGCCATTTCCAAGGCACTGATTTTCCTTAATAGTGGGGAAAATAGCCTGAAAAATGATGGTCCTTCTCCTCTAAGAAAGGAGAATTTGGGAGGGATTTGAATTTTGGGGGGGATTTGAATTTTGAGGGGATTTTCCCTGCATTTTGCACTGATGACACCCCCAGCAGTTTGGGGGAACTGGAACTGGGAGGTTTTTACCACACTGCAGGGAATGCATGCACAGGGTGTGGGGGTTTATCCAGTGTAAATGCAATTATCCACTGATCTAACCTTTTAAATTCCTGCCTTGCCCGTGAGTTACCAAAAAAACAAATGGAAAAAAAAAAACAGGAAAAGAAAGCAAATAGTAGACAAGCAATCCAGGGCAGTCACAGTTTAAAAAAAAAAAAGAATTTTGCTTATTTTTCTGGTTCCAGGGGCAGGGTGCAGACACACAGAGTTGGAAAATGGGATGAAAACTGGTACTTTTGGTAGTTTTTATCAGTTTGTTGCTCCAAATCTCCCAGCTCCATCATCCTTAGAGGTGCAGCTCAGCCACCCTCCATCACCTTTACATCTCCTCCAAATTTCTATTTTCCTCCGTTTTTTCCAGCCCAGGCTCCAGCCCCGCGCGGGGAATAAGCGCAATTATCTCGTCTCGCCACATTTTTCCAGCTCTGCCTGAGGTTTAATTAAAGCCAAGAGAAAAACACAGAGGAGCAGCACTGGGTTCTGATATCACCCCACCACATGTGGCAGGGAGAGGGGGAAAAATGGGAGGGAAAAAAAAAAAACACATAGAGGAAAAAAAAAAATAACAGGGAAAAAACCCACCCCCTTCATCATCGACTTTTTAATTTAGCAAAGCTTCCTGGATATTGCTCCCTTATCACATTTCCTTTAAAAAAATATAAATATAAATATATATATATATGTAGCTGTGCAGGTCTCCATGAATATATGGACAGTAGAATATGCACACAACCTATCTCTATAAAAAAAAAAAATATATATATAAAGTGTAGCCTAATCCCCTGTAATCTCCTTGAATTACACCTCAACCACCCTCCACACAGGTGACCTTTCCACAAAAGGCTGTTTCTATGCCAACAGCATTGTTTGAGTCAGGCAAGAGAAAAAATACAGCACAATAATCTGTAATTTTTTCCTTAATTCAGTGTTTTCACCCACGCTTAGGAGCCAGTTGATGCTAGGAATACAGCCTGGTCACAGGGAAAAAATAGTATTAAAAATTAATTAATATCTAGGATTTCAATATGAAGGGAAGAAGGTAGCAGCCTTGAGCAAATCTAGATTTTGACTCAATTTCTGGAATTGTTTTTTCAGTGTAATTCCCCTCATTTGGGGGTTTAGGAGGAAAATCCTACAGTGTTAAGGTCCTTTCTATCTTGAAATCTGCATTTCTCTCTCCTGTTCCATCTCATCTTGCCAACACAATCCACAGGTATCAGTTCCTACCAGCAAGTCCATTTATGGAAAAGTCACAAAATCTCAATTTTTTTTTCCATTTTTACTGGTTTTTGAGGAATTCCACCAAGTAGTTAATCTCCAGTGGGAAGAAGAAAAATAAAATTACCATGCATAACAGATCTGAAAAGCTTGAGAAATTGTTATAACATGAACCAAGGCAGCAAACAATGTCAGGTAACAAGTGGTTATGAGATTTGACTGAGCAAAAACAGCTCAATACAAATAATTTCCCAGAGAAAAAGACTCTTTTGGGTCTAGATAATGTTACTGCATTTAAAATTTGGGATATTTTCCCTCACTTTTTTCAGTTCCTGCAGCTCCAGTAAAGCTCATCCCAAAGCAGAGAATCTAACAACGATGCAGAGAAAGAAAAATGAGATTTTTCCAGCACAAGTTTTGGTGTATTTTGGAGAGTGGCACAAGGACCCATGGACTGTTGGGTTGAAGCATCCCCAAAATTGTATTTTTCTGGTTTGTTGAGAAAGGGACAACCTCTAGATCCCTGCATATTCTTCCTATTGGCTGCTGGGGATTTATTTCTGTGTTTCTTCTGACCCAAGCCCAACATCTTCATGGGTCCCAGAGGGAAAACATTTCCCAACAGATCCATCTCACAGGCGCTGAACCAAGAGGATAAAAATACCGGTTGCCATGGGAACATAAACTCTGGAGTTTGAAAATACCAGAATTAAACCTTACACTAATTTTGAGCCTTAAATCCCTGGTTTTGCATCTGTGTTTTGGTGGGTTTGAGGGTTTTGGAGCAAAAAAACCCCTAAATTTCAAGACCTCTGCCAGTACTAAACATCCTTACAGATATTTTCCCACAGCTGGATGCATCCCCAAGTCAGGAATACATTTATAAACTTTAAAATTTAAATGCAGAGTTAATTTTAAAATAGAAATTACTTTCTAATTCAATAACAACTTTATAATTTAATAAGATACATGATTTTCTAATTCAATAATCGAAGTGAATTTTAAATGAAAAACAAGGATTAGTCCTGGCTTGTGGAATCACCTCTCACCATCCAGCCTTGGAATCTGCCCCATGGATAATTCCTGGAATCAGGGCAAGGAGTTGATCATCCAGGGCCAATAGATACAAAATTCATTTCTGCATCTTTCTTTTTTTAAAAAAAAACCTTCTGAGATAAATTTTACTTGCTCAAAATACACTGCAATCCATTACGAAATATAATAATAATAATAATAATAATAATAATAATAATAATAATAATAATAATAATAATAATAATAATAATAAAAATAATACTCAGGCCCCAGAGCTAATGATGCTCAGGCAGAGAATCCCCAGCTCAATGGCAGCTTCAAAAAGGTTTAATGCAACTTTTGGAGTTGGTGTTGAAATTGCTCAGCCCAAATAGGGAAAAGCCACACTCAAAGGAAAATAAATCATGTTTTACTCATTAATAAGGAGTAAATTTGGGATCACCAGCACAGGGAATGTTCTGCTAGGCAAAGCTGAGCGATAATAAAAGGATCATGAGCGAGAAGGGGACATCAATATTCCTCATCACAAAGGAGGATTCCAATCATTAAACTTCAGTTTCTAAAGGAAAAATGGAAGAGGGAATCCCCTCCCAGTGTCAGAAAAACAGAGTTTTTCTGCAACTAATCAGAGTTAACTATCAGAGTTACTGCAACTAATTAGTTGGCACCAACAATGAAATCAGTTTATGCCAGCATCAGAGGAGTGCTGAGGGCTGGGAGGGTCTCCGTGGGGGCCGTGGGTTTGTTGGATGCTTTTCCAACACTGTCCCAAGTGTCTGGAGCTTTGGAAGAGCTGAATCAGTTCAACCTCGACCAGTTTAACAAGGGTTAAGTTTCCTTAAAACACAATTCAGGCTGATGCTTTGGACTCCCCCCGGTCCCAGCTGCAAAACTTCAGGTGACAGAGACAACGTGGCACCCTGG
Source organism: Fringilla coelebs (assembly GCF_963513975.1). NCBI lineage: Eukaryota > Metazoa > Chordata > Aves > Passeriformes > Fringillidae > Fringilla > Fringilla coelebs. The sequence continues at coordinate 5,649,682 of NC_140051.1, forward strand.
TGTTGCCACAAAGAACAATTTCCACTCTCTTTTCTCCCAAAACAGCAGGAATGCTGCATAATTTCATTTCTCTAGAGGACCAAGCCACAATCCTGCTGCATTTTGAGGAAAATCTCTGGTTTGGGGCGTTGTGGGTGTTAGTGGGACTCTGTCTGGTGGAGAAGCAACCGCGGGGATTTACTTACCCAGGTGACGCTTTCCTGTGGCAGCAATATCCCCCCAAACCCCAAAAACTGGGGGAAAAACAAGCCTGTGGGCCCAAAAAGGGGTTTTTTCACCTCGAATTCCTAGCTGGGAGAGGAGGCCTGGCTGCTTGCATGCCTCCACATTAAAAAAAAAAAAAAAAAAAGCTGGAAAAGCATGAAAAAGCAAAAAGGGAAAGAAAAGCAAGAAAAAGCGGAGGTAAAGCAAAACAACAAAAAAGCAGGGAAAGGTGTGGGGGCAGAGCAAGGAAAGGCAAAACAAGAGGAAGCAAAAAGCCAGCTCCTTGGTGCAGTTTGGGAAAAAGAGCAGCTTTCCCATCGCCCCACAATCCCTCGCTGGCCCCCAGTGGGCTTGTGCAAACAGCAGCGGAGCGGCCGCGCCGGCCACGCTCCTGGGGCTGGGATTTTAAATAAATACAAGAGCCGGCAGCAGCAGGGCAGGGGGAGAGGCTGGACCCCCGTCCCAGCAGGGAATCTGCCTGGGGAGGATGCTCTGAGGTGGATTTGGGGGGATCTGTTTCTCCCACATGTGTGAAAATATGATTCTGCAGGTAGCGCTGGGAGGGTGAACTTGATTTTCACAGGCAAAGGGAGGGAAGGGATTGTGTATGGTATAGATGTGTATATTCAGAATTAATCTGGGGGGTTTATCCCAAATTAGGCAGAAATTCAAGGTATGATTATGGCAGAGGGAGAGGGGGGAGCCCACCACATCACCTAATGCCACGTGTATCTAATTTCTTTTATATCACATTATATATGTTTTATCTTACAGATTATATTAATAGAAGTTTAGATGTTCTCTAGTATTACATATTATGTTATATATATGTATATATGTCATATATATGTCTATGTATATATGTATATTATATATGTTATATATAATATACCTGTTTCTGTGTTATATTTGTTAAAGATGGTATGTTATATATATTACATAATATATTGGAGTAATATTTATTATTTATATTCCAATAATAGATTATACCTTAATCTCTTTTCTATCATACAATACTTAATGTTATATATATGTTATAGAGAATATACATGTTATATGTGTTATATATATATAGGTTATAATGTTATATATATTACATAATATATTGGAGTAATAGGTACTAGTTATATTCCAATTATAGATTATACATTAATCTATTTTATATCATACAATACTTAATGTTATATATATGTTATAGAGAATATACATGTTATATGTGTTATATATATATGTTATAATGCTATATATATTACATAATATATTGGAGTAATAGGTACTAGTTATATTCCAATTATAGATTATACATTAATCTATTTTATATCATACAATACTTAATGTTATATATATGTTTTATATAATATACATGTTATATGTGTTATATATATGCTATAAACGTTATATGTTATATATATAACATAATATATTTGAGTAAGATGTATTAGCTATATTCCAATTATAGATTATACATTAATCTATTTTATATAATACAATATTTCATGTTGTATATATGTTATATATAATATACATGTTATATGTGTTTTATATATGCTATATATATGTAACATAATATGTTGGAGTAATATGTATTATTATATTCCAATTATATTCTACATTAATCTCTTTTATATCATACTATATTTAATGTTATATATATTTTATATATAATATACATGTTATATGTGTTATATATATATATGTTATAAACGTTATATGTTATAGATATATAACATAATATATTGGAGTAAGATGTATTAGTTATATTCCAATTAGATTGTACATTAATCTACTTTATATCATACAATACTTAATGTTATAAACGTTATATGTTATATATATAACCTAATATATTGGAGTAATATGTATTAGTTATATTCCAATTACAGATTATAAATTCATCTATTTTATATCATACAATGCTCATTATAAAATATGGGACCAATAAATTATTTAGTCTCTATTATTTCCTTACATGGTTACATATCTATGATCTATAGGTATCCTTTCCTTATGGTTATATATCTATGATATGATAGGAGTAACATATATTATGTATTATTCTAATATCTATTATCTATCATTGCCATATATTATTTGTCTGATTAATGTATCAAACAGATAGATTTATCTATGTGTGAGCTTCAGGATTTTATTGGGTATTTAGTGGAGAAAAGGTCTTTTCCCAGAGGTACCTGCTGGGCTGGGACCACTGGAAAATCACTGCAGAGCAGAGATTTGGGGGGATGTGGCCCTTGCACACCTGGCAAGGGCAGATGCTGACAGCTGTTGGCAACCCCTGGCACTGAACCCACCTCTCTCCCCCTGCAAAACTCCATTGCATCATTTCAGGGAGGCTTTCAGTGCCAAAAAAAAAAAATTATTAAAAAAAAAAATCCCCTTATTGAGCATCAACCTCACAAGCTGAAATTCAGTGCCTTTCCCCATCCCAAATTCTTACCTGGACCTGGTTTTCAGCCCATCCCAGCTAAAAAAGAAGTCAATAAAGGGAAGATGAAAAGCTATTTATTAGGATTGATAACAATCATTAAAACTGGCTGGGTAGGAAAGCACGATTCTGCTCCAGAGAAGGAAGAGGGGAAAATGCAAATTCTGCATGAAAAGAAGATATTTCCCTAATCGCCCCAATCAAATGCCGGTGCAATTATCTGTGGCCAACCCAACGGGTTAAAATTATCCTCTTCATCTCCGGACACAGTGAGGAGCCGAAAAAATGTTTCATTTTAATAAAAATGAAATCTGGACCCTGCAGAAAGCAGCTTCGCTAATGACGTGTTTACACAGAAAAAGACAATTTCTATTTAATGGTGATTACTAGAGAGAAGAAATTAAACTTCCCAGAGTCTGTGGGTTAGGGATAATGGGAAGAAAGTTATTGAGGGTGTGTAAATCAGGGGAGCTGGATGTGGGAATGGCCAGGCGTGTGGACAGCTCAGTGCACACAGCTCTGCTTCCCCAGGTCCTAGCAGGCAAAAAGGGATGTTTTGCTATGCAGATTTATGTGCCTGTGTGTGTTTGCATATATGCAAATTTATTGCATCGCAAATGCGCAAAGGCACGGGGAAAACCGGGAGGTGCGCGCGGTGTGCAAACCTGCACCTGGAAATGCACGTGGAAAGGGGCACACACCTGTGCAGACACAGCCTGGGGGCCAGGGCACATCTGGGAGCAGCCCGGCACACGTGGCAGCACGCGCAGAAACGCAGCAACACCCGAGGAACGCGCACAGGAAAATGCAAACGTGTGCGGGACACACGTGTGCAAACACACACGCAGATGTGCAAACGCACACTGAGCTGGAGCCACAAGGCAAACTGCATCCCTGCTGTAACAGGCCCTGGCTGCACTCCTGGGATCCCACTCTGAGTTTAAAAAGTGCAAAATAGGGTTTGATCGCGAAGCCGCGCCAAAATTTCAGGTTTTGGCTCCCCAGGTGAGCGATGCAGATCCTTCCTATTCCTTCTACTTATTTAATTAATTTTTAATTACGGTTCTCCTTTGAAATTATTTTTTCAGGAGAAAAAAATTATTAATTTCTTTCCGAAGAAGCCAAGACAAGATCTTTTCACACCCATCTCCCTCCTAGGATGAATTAAGTTTTGGGGTTCCTCTTTGTGCCAAAGCCGTTTCCATCCCGCGCCGACCTGCGCAAACCCATCCCGGGGCAAAATCACTCCAACGTCAGCCTTTAATGTCTGCTCCTTCCTAGAGCAGAGCAAACATCTGCAGAACAAGCCCAGATGTGAGTGAGTGGTGTTCCCCCCCTCCTTGAGGAATTTCAGCTCCGAGGCACATAATAAGGCAGCGTCTGGGATGGTTTAATAATAGTAAAATGAGAATCGCTCCCGAAGCAGAGTGAAGGGCACACCGGCGAGGAGCTTTGCAAAACAAAAACCAGCCCCGAGCTGGAGTCTCGGGGGAACACTTGGATCAGAGGAACAGTAAACAACGCACAGAAATGCAACTTAATTATCTTTACAACCCGAGTGCGCACCCGGCTGCCGCGGCTTTGCACGGAGGTGGGAGCAGAGAGGTGCCGGCATCCCCACGCTGAGGCTGCAGCATCCCCAAAAAGCCAGGGGAAAAGGCTCTTCCTGCAAAGTTCTGCTCGAATTTTCACTCAGGAGATGAAAACAACAGGGTCGATGTGGGATTGGGGATGCTCAGCCTGGCTTCTTATTCAGCTCGGTAAAACGCGGCTCGTTGGGAATTTTGGGCTCATTTTTTTAAGGAAAACAAACTCTTGGCTTGACCTTGTCAAGTCTCACTGCATGCATGACCACCGTGCCCCCTGCATCAACAGCAGCTGGGGAACTGCTACACCTCTCTCACCAGGATGCTCTTCCACAAAAATGGGAATGGGCAGGGAAAAAATGCCCATTTTTATATAGATATGTACATTTATCACCTGGAAATGGTGTTAATTTAAACTGAGGATGCTGGTGAGGAGAGAAGTGATGTTTGAAATCACAGTGTGGGAATGGTATCAAGCCAGGGATGGTGGAAAGGACCAAATCAAGGATGCTGGGCAGGATTAGCTCAAGGACACAAGAATCAATCCATGGATGTTGGCTCTTATCAAACTAAAACTTCCAGCTAAATACAAAATGAGGATGCCCACAAGGACCAAAGCTAAGACCACACCTGCAGATCAGATTCAAGAACATCCAAGAACATTCACTGCATCCCTTATGCAACCTGAAGGTGCATAAATCCATGGAAGCTGGTAAGATGCACCCACTGGATGCATTTCCTGAGTGAAATGGCAGAGAAAGTGGCCAAGCCACTCTCCATCATATTTGAGGAGTGGCAGTCTGCACTGAACGGAAAAACAACCAGAGGAGAAAGGGAAATACAACCAGAGAAACTCTTGGGGTGCAGGTGGGGGAGAGCTGGACAGGCCCTGGCCCAGAACCCCCCTGTGCTGGGCTGATCCCCAGCCTGAGCAGGGGGGGATTCTGCCCCTCTGCCCCCCAGGTGAGACCCCACCTGCAGAGCTGCCTCCAGCTTGGGGGTCCCAGCACAGGAAGGAGCTGGAGCTGCTGGAGCCCAGAGGAGGCCATGGAGATGATCCCAGGGCTGGAGCCCCTCTGCTCTGGAGCCAGGCTGGGAGAGCTGGGGGTGCTCACCTGGAGAGGAGAAGCTCTGGGGAGAGCTCAGAGCCCCTGGCAGGGCCTGAAGGGGCTCCAGGAGAGCTGGAGAGGGACTGGGGACAAGGCATGGAGGGACAGGACACAGGGAATGGCTCCCACTGCCAGAGGGCAGGGATGGATGGGAGATTGGGAATGAGGAATTGTTCCCTGGGAGGGTGGGCAGGCCCTGGCACAGGGTGCCCAGAGCCCTGGATCCCTGGCAGTGCCCAAGGCCAGGCTGGGGAGGACTGGGAGCAGCCTGGGATAGTGGAAGTGTCCCTGCCATGGTAGGGGTGAGACTGGATGAGCTTTAAGGTCCCTTCCCATTCCCATCTCAAACCATTCTGGGATTCTGTGACAGTTAAAATTAAACCAAAATCCTGTCTGGGCCCAAAGCAGGGATGCCAGCTGGGATCAGTCCAGGGATGCTGGAACCAGCCAAGGCCACTAGCAGAGCAAACTGAAGGTGTGGCCAGGACCAAAGCAAAGACACTGGCCTAAAGCAAAGCTCAGCAAATCTCCATTTTCATCCAGCTTTTTTAAAAATGCTAATCTTGATGTCTCCCAGGCTGCCAACAGCTTGGCAAGGTCCTCCACCTCTCCACAGCCCCTCCAGCAAGGCAGCAATGGGCTTTTTTATTAACCTGACTGAACTAGCTGGGAAAAACAGAGAGATTTTCTGGCACAGTTTGGAGGAGAAAGGTCCAGCTCCCTCCTGGCTGCAGAGCTGAGGGCAGCCTGGGGCTGTCTGAGTGGTGCAGCCATGCCTGGGAGTCAGCTCAGCTCCCCCAAAGGGGCTGTTTCTACCCAGGGCGAGATTTTGTGCAAAAATCATCTGTTATTGCAACTCATGACACAGCTCAAGCACATAAATTCAGTGATGTTTTGCTCAGAAAGTGCTTTTTATCAAAAATTTCTTGCAGAACACACTGCTAGTAACTCTGCACCCAGCACAGGGTTTGGGTGTTAAATGGTGATGCTCCTTTCCAAGGGATATTCAGATTTCAACGAAGGTTTCCAGCAACCCCAAACCAACCAAAACCTTCCCAAAACTCTGAGTTTACTTCTTAAGCTAATCAGAAAATCTCCAGATTTGGGTGGTTTTTGGGGCTTGGGGGGTTTTGACACCTGTCTCTATTAGCAAATGAGATGACTGAAGTGGAGAGTAATCCAGTCTTTACCCAGCTTCAAAAATAAAATTATTAAAAAGCCTCATGCTCTGAAATTCACTCCACTGCTTGTTTAATTCTTTTATATTTTAAAAAACAGGTGCTTTTTCCTGGAAACATAAAATTTTTCACCACTCCCTTGGCACAGCTGAGCTAGATTTAAGCCTCAGAAGTAACACTAGGAAAGAGAAAGCTGCAAAAAAATCGTGGATTTCCTGCAAATCCAGCAACAATGCAACAGCTGCAGGAAAAAACCCAGTCCCCAACCACCCACCCCAATTACACCCAGTGTCCAAACTGGAATGAAATTAATTCCTCTCTTCAGCTTTCCACACAAGAAAGCCACACTACAATATTTTTCTGCCCTGGGATGAAGATAAATTAAAACCTAAATGTTGCTGAAGCCCCATTTGATGCTGCATCCTAAAAAAGAATTAATTTGCAAATGGTTTTCTAATGACTTGAACAAGGATGCAGCTCTGACAGGGAGGAGATGTGATGCTCTGCAACCCCTCCAGCCTCTTTTTCCACCCATTTAAGTGCAGTCATGTCACAGTCCAGCACTGGAGAAGTTTGGGCCACAGTTCTACGAGCTTTGTGCTTAATGAGGGGCAACTAATTAAAGCTGGGAAGCGATGACTTCGTCAGGAGACCCTGCATCAAGTCTGTCCTAGGGTTTTTTGGGCAGTGAGCATCCCTGGCTGGCTGGGCACTCATCCCAGCAAGGTCACACCTGCAGTAATTAAAGATTTTGGCTCATGGGGTTGCACCAGCCTGGCACCATCAAGGCTCTCCACTGCAACGATCCCCAAGAATATCCTGAATTATTCTGATGATTCAGATGCTGCTTGCATTCCCAGAGACAAGCAAAGATATGGAATGCTCTGAAAATCTTTGGAAAGGTTGAAAAGCTTACAGAAGGTTGAAAGCTTGGAGGGAGGAAAGCCCCAAACACAACTATGAAATATATGAAATATATGAAATATATGAAATATATGAAATATAACAAGGATGAGGATGCTACAAAGACAAGGATGAAGGCAATGGTGCAGATCCAGCCTGGCTGGGTGCCAGGTGAGGAGGAGGAGGAGCCCCAAAAGGACAGGGTGGAAATTAGCAAGAGCAATCAAGGCATGGAACAGAGACCTGGTGGCACCCGGAGCTGGGTAATGGAGCTCTGCAGCAGCAGCTGGCAGCACTTTGCTGAAAAATCCACAATTTTACCCCAAATCAGAGGCTGGAACACCCAAAAATGCTGGGAGCAATCCCAAGCCCTGAGCAGGATGGTCCCTAATATAAAATATCCACCAAAATAATAAAGTTGGCCCCTAAATTTGTAAAATCTCTCCTCCCCCAATGATAAAAATACCCCTAAATAGAATAAAACACCTCCAAATAAATTTAAAAATTTAAATTAAGAAATACCCCCAAATAAATTATGGAATAGAAAAAAATAAAATCCTTCAAAACAATAACAAAATACTCCCAAAATATTACATTCCCAAAAATCACAGATTGCTCAAAATAAGTAACAAAATATCCCGAAATAGAATAAAGCACCTCCAAACAAATAAAAAAAATAAAATTAAAAAATACCCCCAAATAAATTATGGAATAGAGAAAAAAATAAAATGCTTCAAAAAAAAACCCCAAAGTATTTCATTCCCAAAATAACAGAATACTCAAAATAAGTAACCCAATACCCCCAAAATAATAAAATACCCCAAATAAATAACAAAATACCTTGAAAATAATAAAATAGCCAAAGTAAACGATAAAATAACCCAAATAACAAAACCCCCAAATAAACAACAAACTACATCTCAAAAATAATAACGACTAAATAATAAAAATTATAAATAATAAAATATATATAAATAATTATTAAAATATCCCCTCCAAATGGTGAAATAGTCCAAATCTCTGCCCCAGCCCTCTGGAACAAAGGCAACTTTCATTTAAAAATCACATTTTTTCCCTTTGCCCCAAATCAGATGCTGAAATAATAAAATACCCCACATAAATAATAAAACAACATAACAAAATACCCCCAAATTAATAAAACAGCCAAAATAAATGATAAAATTACCCTAAATAAATAACAAAAACCCCAAATAAACAACAAACTACATCTCAAAAATAATAACTAATAATTAATAAAAATAATAATAAAATATATTGAATAATTATTGAAATATCCCTACAAAAATGGTCAAATAGTCCAAATCTCTGCCCCAGCCCTCTGGAACAAAGGCAACTTTCATTAAAAATCACATTTTTTCCTTGCCCCAAACCAGATGCTCAAACACACAGCTCCAAGCATTGTCCAAGCTGCCACCACTGCCCCCAGTTTTGCCACCCCAATTTTGGGTTTTTTTCTGCTTTCTAAACCTCCCATGGCAGCTCCAATGAATGAAATCAGACCTGAGGTGTCCCCATCAGGAGCCCCCCAATTTTGTCATTAATTATTCTAAGAGTATCTATTTGTAATGATATCAATAATTTTAATTTTTGTGGTTTAATTGCAGCTCGAGGTAAGAGCACATAAATGTTATATTAGGAGTTTATAAAATAAACTCTTTTATATAGGATTATATGTATAGGATTTCCTGATTTACCATTTAAAGCTTTGAGGGATAAGGATAAAGCATGGAGAAAATGGATTTTTAGGATTGATAAATATTTTGATGTGTGAACTATTTATCCACCACCAGGAAAAACCCACACACACACACTGTGCTGGAAGGTGAGGCTGGGAGGACAGGGAGGGTCTGAAAAATAAACATTTTGCAGTTTTTAAATGAATTTTGTAAGGGTGAGCAGCTCATGGGTGGCAATTTCCCATGGCTCCTCAAGGACCTGCAATTCAATATTTCCACTACTGCAAGGAGAACAATCGAGACATCCTCCTTCCTATGTCCAAATTTATCATTTTCTTTTTTAATTTTTTTTTCTCAGTTTTTGGGGGAGACACTGGATGTGTTCAAGGAAGGAAATCTGGGATGCAATGATCAGTGAAGGATGCAGTGCCAGTCAAGAGGTGTTCAGAGGCATTTTTAAATTTAAAAAAAAGGGCTTTTCCTGAGATAATACAAGATTTGCTCCCCTGGTTTGGTGGGCAAATCCATATTTCAGTGGTTTAACACCCAGAAGAGTTGGAGTTGTAGCATGATGAATATGCAAAGAGCAGCATCCAAGATAAAGATAATTGGATCATTTTTATATATATATCTATATAATTTATTTATTTTATATTTATATTATTATATATTTTATATTTGAATTTATATACACATTAAAAGAACATTTATACCCCATCCCATACATATAGAGAGGATATTAGGAGTGAAAGGAGGCAGAAAGAGGACAGATAGAAAAAAGATACGTATATATTGGATTAATATCTTGGATATATTATACCTTATCTTTCCAATGGATATAATATTAAATTTATATAACAGTGGGGTATAAGGATATAATATATGCAGTGCATTCATGTAATATTTCCAGTGGGATATAATGTGATATATCCAATATATTCCATGTATATTCAATATATTCCATGTATATTCAATATATTCCATGTATAATCAATATATTCAATTTATATTTAATATATTCAATGTATAATCAATATATGAAATTTTATTAAATTTATATTCAAGGTATATATACATATATACACAAACATATATATACATATATATATCCCCTCTGTTTATGTGTGTGTGTTTATAAAAATTCAAAATAATCATCCAACATAATCCAATAGATGAATATAATGTAATATATACAATATATTCAATGTATAGTATAGATCTCTAGCTATACCTATCTCCCATATAAATAAATATATATATATCTCATGTGCTTGTATGTATATATATTATTCAAAATAATCATTCAACATAATCCAATAGATTAATATAATGTAATATATCCAATATATTCAATGCATAGTATAGATCTGTAGCTATATCTGTCTCCCATATAAATAAATAAATAAATAAAAATATATAAATATAATATATATAAATATATAAATATATATATCCCATGTGTTTGTATCTATATATATTATTCAAAATAATGATTCAACACAATCCAATAGATGAATATAATCTAATATATCCAATCTATTCAATGTATAGTATAGATCTGTAGCTATATCTATCTCCCATATAAATAAATAAATAAATTAATTAATTAATTAATTAATTAATTAAAAAATTATAAATGTAACCTATAAATATAAATGTCCCATGTGCTTGTATCTATATATATTATTCAAAATAACCACCCAACATAATCCAATAGATGGATACAATGCAATATATCCAACACACTCAATGTGTATTCAACATATATATTTATATATAATATCCAATATAAAGGATCCAGTGGCTGGATACAATGCAATAGAGGCACTACAAACTGTATATTTCATAAATAAATAATAAATAAATAAATATATATATATATATATATATATATATAGGTAGATAGATATAGATATAGATATATATGATTTCCATAAGCATTAACTCCTCCTACTGCTGCTTTTCATTTCTTTGCCAAACTTTCACAAAACCCCCCAACTTTTACCGAGTTTTTGGCTTTCTCTCCTCCCACACTGGTGAAAATCAGCATTTTCCCTGCTGAGCAATGCCCACATTGAGGAATTTCCCCTCCATTTTGGGGCGCACCGCGCTGCCAAAAACAACTGTTCTGGAAATGCAGCAGGCGGGAGGCTGCAGGACACAAACTGCCCATCCCAACCTGCTTCTCCACATTTCCTCCTTCCACACAAGCACCTGCTAATCGTGGGGGTGGCTCTGCCTCTGAGTGCTTCCCTCCAGGTGAGTTCTGCTTTTCTGAAGGGCTTTCCCTGGGTCACCAGATGAATTTCCCTTGGCCGTGAAGCCCCACTCCCACATCTGAGCCAGGATGCTGCAGCCCTGGGCACCATCCAATGGCCAGGGGTTTGAATCTGCTTTTCAAAATAAAAAATCCCCCCAAAACCCCAAAAAATAAAGCACTTGGGGTTATTAATTTGTGTTTCATATTTTTAAAAAATAATCTCCCTGAGCTGTGACGCTCCACATGGCACCATGATGGATCCCTGAAGCACATCTACATCCCACAAAAGAAGGGAAAAGGAAGAGAAAGAATGAGGGAAGGAAGGGAGACATTTCAAAATCAAAAGGTTTTTAGAAATAAAAATAACACTCAAACAATACCTGCTTGAGAAACCCAGAGAGACTCCAAAATTCAACCAAAACCCCCAAAAGCTTTGACTCTACCCCTGCCTGTGGGGCCAATTTCTGCTAGCAGAAATGGATATTTTATAGCAATAAAGAGATGATATTGAGAAATATATATAGATCTATAGTATTTCTAATTCATGTTATTATAAATAACATCTACTCCATAATAAATAGCAAGGTAATAATTCCTTATTATATCAAGCATTATATAGCAATCTAATACATGTTCTATAATCAGTATATCACTATATATCAAGCATTATAAATAAATATATCAGTGTGAATAGATCCTAATCAACTCCTGTGATACAGGATTATGCCATGCAGTTATTTAATTATTTATAAATATTTGTGTATTGCATTCACTCATTACAGGTTATATATCAACGTTACGCAGCAAACACTTCTATAACAATATTGATGGCAATAAATAGAATTTATCAGTATATACACAGCAAAAAAAAAAAAAAAGGAGGAAGGATTTTGCAAATTAGCAGCAATTTAGAAATTTTTTTTTTTTTTAAAATACCATAAAATATTTGGGGAAAAACCCACTGAACACCCGAGCAACACCACAAACACCCAGCACCCAAACCCCGCTCCAACCCCGGCACACCGGGGCGAGCCACCCCAATAAGATAAAAGAACTTGTTTAAATCTCTTCTTTTTTAATCTTTTTTTTTCCTTTTTTTTTTTTCTTTTGCCCACAGAGCTGGAGCTGGGAATCCATTAGCCTTTAATGAAGTGAAACCCTCATCTTGCCGGAGCCACCTCATTTAGCGCAATTGTTTCGCAGCCATTACGGAAAGACAATTACAAGGAAGCGGCGAGAGTAATTGGAAATGCTGGCAGGAGTTGGGCGAAATGATAATAAATAAAAATATTCCCCCTAATAAGCTTGCCAGGAGGGGGGTGGGCTGGAGAAAATCAACATAATTAGAACTGAACCTCAGTGAGGAAAAACAGACAGCGGGGTGGCGAGCGCTCGGCATGGAGGAGTGGGGGGAGAGTGGAGAAAACTTTGGGTTTTTACTCAAAAACCAGCAGGGAAAAGATTTTCCCCCACCTGTAAGCAGCTATCAGGAGGAAAAAAATGGTTGGGATGGGAGATGATGTCCACAGGGATGCCTGGGGTGCTCCTCCATCACCTGATCCAGGCGGGAATTAAAGCCAAAAAAAAGCTCCAAAGTGAAATGGGTTTGTGTTCACAGGACGTCATCGAGGAGCATCATTGGGTAACAGGAATTTCTCCTCATCAGATGGGAGGAAAATACAATTATTTTTGTAAAATACTATTATTTTCGTAAAATTTAATTCTTTTTGCAAAATACAATTCTTTTTGCGAATTACAATTACTTTTGCAAAACCTGCATTATTTACATTAAGAGCAGAAAGCATTAAGGACGTGGATTTGGGGGCAAAGGGATAAATCATACTCAAAACCCAACTGGGTAGTTGGAATTAAAGCCTAAAAAAGCTTAAAAGCCAAATTAAAGCCAAATTAAAGCCAAATTAAAGCCAAAAAGAAGCTCCAAAGTGAAATGGGTTTTTGCTCACAGGACGTCATTGAGGAGCATCATTGGGTAACAGGAATTTCTCCTCATCAGATGGGAGGGAAAATACAAATTATTTTTGTAAAACACAATTATTTTTGTAAAACCTGCATTATTTACATTAAGAGCAGAAAGCATTAAGGACGTGGATTTGGGGGCAAGGGGATCAATTGTACTCAAAACCCACCACAAGCAGCTGTTGGTGGGTTCCTCCTCTGCTCCTAAAATCCTTTTTTTTTTCCACTAAATAATCCCCATCCCCTGCCAAACCATCCACCCTCTATTCCCATTCTCATCCCAACCCAATGTTGCTTTAGCAGCTCCTCCAAAACAGTTTGCAGCAAAAAAAACCCCATATTAAAATTGGGGGTTTGCACCCAAAAAAGCCACTGAAGCAAAGGTTGGCACAAAAAAAGGTTCTCCAAGCAGGGAACTGTACACCAAAAAGTCCTTAAAATAATAGATTGCACCTAAAAATGCACTTTTAGCAGTTCTCAGCAAAAAAAAAAGAAGTCTTTAAAGCAGAGCTTTGCAGAAATCAAGTCCTTCACAGAGGGGTTTGAACTAAAGGCTCCTGGCACAGGAACGGATCCCTGAATCACCACAGCAAGGGTTCTCCAAAATCTCAATAAATTCTTCAATCTTTCCTTAGAATTTCTCTTTTCTACTCAGAATGGGAAGGTGGGAAAAGCCAAAAATGCTGGGAGCAATCCCAAGCCCTGAGCAGGATGGCCCCAAATAGAAAATAACCATCAAAATAATAAAATAGACCTCCAAATTCATAAAATATCCTCCTCCATGATAAAAATATCCCAAAATGTAATAAAGCGCCTCCAAATCAATTAAAAAATAAAATTTGAATTTTAAAAGACCCCCAAATAGATTATGGAATACAGAAAAAATTAAATGCTTCCAAAAAAAAAGTAACAAAATACCCCCAAAATAATCAAATGCTCAAAAGAAGTAACAAAACACTCCCAAAATAAGAAAAATACCCGAAATAAATAACAAAAAACCTCCAGAATAATAAAATAGCCAAAGTAAATGACAAAACAACCCTAAATAAATAACAAAAAACCTAAATAAGTAACAAGCTACATCTCAAAAATATTAAATTACTCCCTCAAATAATAAAATAAATTAAATAATTATTAAAATGTCCCCCCCAAATGGTCAAATAGTCCAAATCTTTGCCCCAGCCCTCTGGAGCAAAGGCAACTTTCATTTAAAAACCACACACGTTTTTTTCCTTGCCAGTTCCCAACTCTGTGAAGATCATTATCACAGAATGGGAGCAGAGATAAAACATTTTTATTTTCTTTTCTTTTCCTTCTGGTGGGATTTTGGAGCAGAGCATCCCCCACTCCCAGCTCTCATGGAAGTCAGCTCATGTTGGGAGTTAATGTTTCGTTAATGCATTGGGTTTTTTGTTAATTTATTTTACTTTATTTTACTTTTCCATATTTCTCCTCTGTCACCAATTATTTTGCTCCCAAAGGGATTATTACAATTCTCCCTGTGACTTTTTTAGCCTTGGTGCCTTCCATAAGCCACAGGTGATGCTCATGCCACAATAATGTGTTATTAAATAATATGAAATTATTTTAAACTATGTAAAATTATTTCAAATGCATTAAATGTTATTGAATAATATAAAATATTACCAGATCTTATTAGATATTCTGCAAAGCCATGTGCACAAAAATTTAGGAGCTGAAAAATGCCTCAACCACCAAACTGGGATGCTCCAGTTAGAAGCAGGCTGAGTCCAGCTGGGAGGACAGTGGGCAAAGTTCTGGAAAATTGGGGGAAAATTGGGCTATTTTGGGGCTTTTTAGACAAAAAAAATAAAAACATATATTTGACTATGTATTTATATTATATTATATTATATATATTATATCTATTATCTATTACCTATATGCTTAACTATCTATTTTAAAAGTATATGGAATTTATTTTTATATATTATTTTATATTATTATATAATATAATATGACATTATATATAATATATATAATGTACTACTATATTATATATATATCATATATATATTATATTATATTATATTATATTATATTATATTATATTATATTATATTATATTATATTATATTATATTATATTATATTATATTATATATATAATATATAAAACCACATATTATACTATAATTATATATAATACTATTATATACAATTATATAATTATATAATATACATTCTATATTATAGATTATTTTATATTATGTATTATATTATTTTATATATTTCTTTTTCTATATACATACACTATATAATGATATATAATACTATTATATACAATTCTATAATTATATAATATAGTATTATACATTCTATATTATATATTATTTTATGTTATATATTATATTATATACTTATTTTTCCATATACACAGTATATATGTAATATATAGACACACTACATAATTGTTATCTATTTATTTATATTATTATAATATTATTTATTATATAGAACAAATACAGAGATAACATAGCTTACCCTATATCTAATAATACTGTATACATATAATAGAGGTATCTATTCTATACTATATTTTGTATTTTATCTTTTATAGTCTATATTTTCTATTACCATCATTCTCATGCATATTAAATATATTCTAAAGCTATATTAGATATTTTATATCTATTATAATCTATAATATCTCATATATTTATGATATCATATTTTACAGATATTTTATACTACATTGTACACCGTATCATATAATTATATAAATGCATGCCTGATCTGTAATTTATGGAAAACCTATGGTTCAGCCCCAATTTTATATAAAATATAAAATGTATTTTTATTCCCTACCCTCTGTTCAGCCCCTACAGACACCCTGTAAAAACAATCCCAGACCTGAAGGATCACTTTCCATTGGAGAGAAATGTGGAATGCAACACCTGGGATGGAACACATCTCCTTTCTGGATCTCAGCTGAGATCTACTGAGACATCCCAGGATCTGAGGCATTTGGGAATATCTCATTGACAAGGATCTGTTCTAGTCCAGTCCACTCTATTGAATCCAAAGGGAATTTGCTCAGGTTCCCATGGAGGCTGGCAGAAACAGGAATCTTTAGGAGAAAAACCAACACCCTGACACAGAGCTGCACCACCTGCGAGTGGATGGCACCTTCCAGAACTGCCAAGAATTTCCTTCCTGAATTTCCTGAATTCCTTTTCCTGATTTTCCTGATCCTGCAGGATTCTGCTATCCTGCCATTGCACCTCTTAAGAGAAAAACCAATTTATTCTCCAACATATCCACTTTTGCTGCAACACCACAAGACACCAACGACGATTTTGGGGCCACTTTACATCCTCAAAACCTCACTCTGCCTTTTCCTGATAAACCACGCCAGATAAACCATACCCTCTGGAATTTGGTATTTGCACCAGAAATCCATCCATTTTTTGCTGCACAATGTGTGACCACAAAGGAGTTGCAGGGAGCAACTCCTCTAAAATATTTTTTGGGGGGGGTTTGAGGGTTTTTAAGGTTGCAAGAATGAATTAATTTGCCCAAGCAGCGTTTGCATCCCGCGTTCCCAGCGGGAATTTTGCAGTAGCCAAGTGGAAAGGTTTATTTAGCCGGGAGCGGCGCTGCCTTCACAAACATTTCCCCTTATCCAGCAGGGAGAACCTCACCAACCGAAAGGAGATTTAATTAGTGAAAATCTCGTTAGGCAAACGAAATTATCCGTAAGACAATCCTGCTCTGGACAGGGGGGTGATTAAGCAGAGCCATTAATCGGGATGGATGGGGGGGGGGGGCAGGAGGACACCACACCCCCACCCCCACCCCCTCCGTGCCTGCCGAAAAGCCCTTGAGCATCTCATCAGCTCACCTTGATTGCATCATGCAAATTGCAATTAGCTTTTCGTTCCATCACCCCAGAAAACAGGAAAGAAAAAAAATCAAAATAAAATAAAAAGGTATTTTGGGGGTGCGGGCGCAGCAAGCCCCAAAATTTGTGAGTGGTGCCCACGGGATGAGGCGCCTGCATCCCACCACGGAGCACTCAGGGATGCAAACGGCATTTTTAAAGTTATTGTGAGAGATTTTGCTATGATTTCCAGCTCTTACAGGAAGGTTTTTCACCCTAAAGCTGTGGGTGTTTTCTCACTGGTCCCTGGGGGCCACCAGACCCTCCAGGGGACCAGCAAACCCTCCTGGGGGCTACCAAACGCTGCCAGGGTCACCAGACCCTCCTGGGGGACACCAAACCCTCCTGGGGGCCACCAAACCCTGCCAGGACCACCAGACCCTCTTGGGGGGCCACCAGACCCTTCTGGGGGCTTCTAAATCCTGCCAGAGCCACCAAACCCTGCCAGCGCCACCAAACCCTCCAGGGGGCTTCTAAATCCTGCCAGAGCCACCAAACCGTCCTGGGGAGCCACCAAACCCTGCCAGGGCCACCAAACCCTCTTGGGGGCCACCAAACCCTCCTTGGGGCCACCAAACCCTCTGGGGAGCCACCAAACCCTCCTTGGGGCCACCAAACCCTCCTGGGGAGCCACCAAACCCTGCCAGGGCCACCAAACCCTCTTGGGGGCCACCAAACCATCTAGGGGGCTTCTAAATCCTTCCAGAGCTACCAAACCCTCTGGGGAGCCACCAAACCCTACCAGTGCCACCAAATCCTCCAGGGGGCCACCAAACCCTCCTGGGGGGGACCACCAAACCCTTCCAGGGCCACCAAACCATCCTGGGGGCTACCAAACCCTGCCAGAGCCACCAGACCCTCCTGGGGGGGCCACCAAACCTTCCTGGGGGGACACCAAACCATCCTGGGCACCACCAAACCCTCTGGGGAGCCACCAAACCCTCTTGGAGGCCACCAAACCATCCAGGGGGCTTCTAAATCCTTCCAGAGCTACCAAACCCTCTGGGGAGCCACCAAACCCTCCTGGGGGGGACCACCAAACCCTTCCAGGGCCACCAAACCATCCTGGGGGCCCACCAAACCCTGCCAGGACCATCAGACCCTCTTGGGGGGACACCAAACCCTCCTGGGGGGCCACCAGACCCTTCTGGGGGCCACCAAACCCTGCCAGTGCCACCAAACCCTCCTGGAGGCCACCAAACCTTCCTGGGGGGGACACCAAACCATCCTGGGCACCACCAAACCCTGCCAGGGCCACAAACCCTCTTGGGGGCCACCAAACCATCCTGGGAGCTTCTAAATCCTTCCAGAGCCACCAAACCCTCTGGGGAGCCACCAAACCCTGCCAGGGCCACCAAATCTTCCTGGGGGCCACCAAACCCTCCTGGGGGGGACCACCAAACCCTTCCAGGGCCACCAAACTATCCTGGGGGCTACCAAACCCTGCCAGGACCACCAGACCCTTCTGGGGGCTTCTAAATCCTGCCAGAGCCACCAAACCCTGCCAGGGTCACCAAACCCTCCTGGGGGCCACCAAACCTTCCTGGGGGGCCACCAAACCATCCTGGGCACCACCAAACCCTGCCAGGGCTACCAAACTCTCCTGGGGGTCACCAGACCCCCCTGGGGGCCACCAAACCCTCCAGGGTAACCAGACCCTGCCAGGGCCAGCCAAGCCCGGGGCCAGCACAGCCAGGGCGTTGCTCCGGCTGCGGGGAGGATGCAGGAGCCGAGGGAACAGGCTGGATGCCACAGAGCCACCTGTAAAAATCACTGATTCAGGGCAAGAGAAGCCTGCCCTCTGCCTTAAAAATGGGGGGAAAAAAGCCAAAACCTCATAAAATCTGTGCCCAGCAAACACTCATGGGTTTTATATCTATAATTACATTTACAGAGCTCTTGCTCAAGAGGAATCCCTGGGGACTTCACCCTATCCAGCTCCAAATCTGAGCATCCCTAAAATGATGATTCTCACCCCCATCAGCTCCCAAGTCTGGAGGAAGGACACAATATTGCCATCACCACCTAAAAACCTGGGAAATTTGGGAGTTTTTAAGATGCAGAGTGAAGAGGAGCTCACTGAAACCACTGAGGGATGCACCAGGTGGAGTGAGGAGATGGAGCAGGGGGATGATGGATGCTGAAGGAATGACCCACCTGAGAAACACAAATTAAATCCCAGCTGGCAAGGCCCAGTGTATCTATTCCCCATATATAACATTCCTTCCACTATATTCTCCAATATACCATATTTATATACATATAGATGTATAAAACATAGCATTTCCCAATATATATATACAGGGAATAGGATCAAATTTTCTTCAATACATACAATATTTCCAAATATTTTCTAGTCCTAAATATATTCCCCATCATATATTTTATATTCCCCTATAAATAAATGAATAAACATATATATATGCTATTTATTTATAATATATACATATATATTACAGATAGATAGATAGATAGATAGATATAGAATATTATTTACACTGCCCTTAACTTAAAATTGTTGATTCAGAGGCTGAAATTAACACAATTCTTCGCATTTTTTTGCAATATTCATAATTTTTTTCTACATCTTGAGCTCAATTTACTGTTGTCCAACTTCTGCCACAAATTTGCTGAGTTTTCAGCAAAACCCACTCGATTTTTGTCAGGCAAAAGGAGTTTATCCTTTAAAGATCCTTACCAGATCCCACTCTCAGGGGCAACAAAAAAACCCTGAAAAATGTGGTTTTATTTAAAATCTGGTTTCATCTCAAAGTCAGATTTTACTGAAAAATTGTTTTTAAAGAAAAGGATTGATGGGCAGCAGGTTTGGATGGCCAAAATCCATTTTGGGAAGAGATGGGAGTGACCAGCCCAGCACAGGACGTTTGACACCTGTGGGGTTTGGGGGAATTTCCATCTAAAAGTGACAAGGGCTCTGGAATTTGGGTTCTCTGCACAGACCTTTGTTGTGAGAGGCTTTAATTGAGGTGAGCACCTTTGCTAATTGGGGTGCCCCATCAGGACCTTGGCTGATGCAGGTGCCACCCTTGGGTGCCCTGAAGGGGTCTCAGGTGCCTGGGGCACTGAGCACTGAGTGATGCAAAAGCCATTTTTGAGGTTATTTTAAGAGATTTTGTTATTATTTCCAGCTCACAGGAGGTTTTTTTACCCTAAAGCTGTGGGTGTTGTCACACTTGGCTCTCCAGGTCGTGAGCAGCAGGTGACACAAAAAGAGGGGACAGAGGTGAGGACACACTCGCTCTGGGATGCTCTGTGGGCAACCAGCCTGGGCAGGACGGGGCTGCACCCATCCCTCACCTACAGGAATGGCTCTGCATCCCCAAATCCTGCCAGGAACAGGTTCAGGATGTGGCTGCATCCATCCCTCAGCCACAGGAATGGCTCTGCATCCCCAAATCCTGCCAGGAACAGGTTCAGGACATGGCCTCATCCCTCCCTCACCTACAGGAATGGCTCTGCTTCCCAAATCCTGCCAGGAGTGGGTTCAGGACATGGCCTCATCCATCCCTCACCTACAGGAATGGCTCTGCTTCCCAAAATCCTGCCAGGAACAGGTCCAGGACGTGGCCTCATCCATCCCTCAGCTCAGCTACATCCCAAAATCCTGCCAGGAGTGGGTTCAGGACATGGCCTCATCCATCCCTCAGCCACAGGAATGGCTCTGCTTCCCAAAATCCTGCCAGGAACAGGTTCAGAACGTGGCTGCATTCACCCTCAGCTACAGCAATGGCTTTCCATCCCAAAATCCTGCCAGGAACGCATTCAGGATGTGGCTGCATCCATCCCTCACCTATAGGAATGGCTTTAGATCCCCAAATCCTGCCAGGAGCAGGTTCAGGACATGGCCTCATCCATCCCTCACCTACAGGAATGGCTCTGCATCCCAAAATCCTGCCAGGAACGGGCTCAGGATGTGGCTGCATTCATCTCAACTTGGCTACATCCCAAAATCCTGCCAGAAGCAGGTTCAGGACATGGCTGCATCCATCTCCCACCTTCAGGAACAGCTTTAGATCCACAAATCCTGCCAGGAGTGGGATCAGGACATGGCCTCACCCATCCCTCACTTATAGGAATGGCTCTGCATCCCAAAATCCTGCCAGGAACAGGCTCAGGATGTGGCTGCATCAGCTACAGGAACAGTTTTAGATCCCCAAATCCTGCCAGGAGCAGATTCAGGACATGGCCTCATCCATCCCTCACCTACAGAAATGGCTCTGCATCCCAAAATCCTGCCAGGAACAGGTTCAGGACGTGGCTGCATTCACCCTCAGCTACAGCAATGGCTTTCCATCCCCAAATCCTGCCAGGAGTGGGATCAGAATGTGGCTGCATCCATCCCTCACCTACAGGAATGGCTCTGGATCCCAAATCCTGCCAGGAACAGGTTTGGGACATGGCCTCAACCATCCCACACTCAGCTACATCCCCAAATCCTGCCAGAAGCAGGTCCAGGATGTGGCTGCATCCATCCCACACTCAGCTACATCCCAAAATCCTGCCAGGAGTGGGTTCAGGATGTGGCTGCATCCATCCCTCAACTTAGCTACATCCCCAAATCCTGCCAGGAATGGGTTCAGGACACGGCTGCATCCATCCCTCACCTACAGAAATGGCTCTGCATCCCAAAATCCTGCCAGGAGCAGGCTCAGGAAGTGGCTGCATCCATCCCTCAACTTAGCTACATGCCAAAATCCTGCCAGAAGCCAGTCCAGGACATGGCTGCATTCACCCTCAGCTACAGGAATGGCTTTAGATCCCCAAATCCTGCCAGGAGTGGGTTCAGGACATGGCCTCATCCATCCCTCACTTATAGGAATGGCTCTGCATCCCAAAATCCTGCCAGGAACAGGTTCAGGATGTGGCTGCATCAGCTACAGGAATGGCTTTAGATCCCCAAATCCTGCCAGGAATAGGTTCAGGACATGGCCTCATCCATCCCTCACGTACAGCAATGGCTTTCCATCCCCAAATCCTGCCAGGAGTGGGATCAGAATGTGGCTGCATCCATCCCTCACCTACAGGAATGGCTCTGGATCCCAAATCCTGCCAGGAACAGGTTTGGGACATGGCCTCAACCATCCCTCAACTTAGCTACATCCCCAAATCCTGCCAGGAGCAGGTCCAGGATGTGGCTGCATCCATCCCACACTCAGCTACATCCCCAAATCCTGCCAGGAGCAGGTTCAGGACGTGGCTGCATCCATCCCTCAGCCACAGGAATGGCTCTGCATCCCCAAATCCTTCCAGGAACGGGTTCAGAACATGGCCTCATCCATCCCTCAGCTCAGCTACATCCCCAAATCCTGCCAGGAGCGGGTTCAGGACGTGGCCTCATCCATCCCTCAGCTACAGGAA
Source organism: Fringilla coelebs (assembly GCF_963513975.1). Taxonomy (NCBI): domain Eukaryota; kingdom Metazoa; phylum Chordata; class Aves; order Passeriformes; family Fringillidae; genus Fringilla; species Fringilla coelebs. The sequence continues at coordinate 5,672,321 of NC_140051.1, forward strand.
TGGCTCTGCATCCCAAAATCCTGCCAGGAACAGGTTCAGGATGTGGCTGCATCCATCCCACACTCAGCTACATCCCAAAATTCTGCCAGGAGTGGGTTCAGGACGTGGCTGCATTCACTCTCAGCTACAGCAATGGCTTTCCATCCCAAAATCCTGCCAGGAGTGGGTTCAGGACATGGCCTCATCCATCCCTCACCTACAGAAAAGGCTCTGCATCCCAAAATCCTGCCAGGAACAGGTTCAGGATGTGGCTGCATCCATCCCTCAGCTCAGCTCCATCCCCAAATCCTGCCAGGAACAGGTTCAGGATGTGGCTGCATCCATCCCTCAGCCACAGGAATGGCTCTGCATCCCAAAATCCTTCCAGGAACGGGTTCAGAACACGGCCTCATCCATTCCTCAGCTCAGCTACATCCCAAAATCCTGCCAGGAGCAGGTTCAGGACGTGGCTGCATCCATCCCTGACCTTCAGAACAGCTCTGGATCCCCCAACCCCGCCAGGAGCAGGTGATGCCCACCCCTGCAGGGCATGGGGCAGCTCCTGGGATGCCTCAGTGCCACCAGAGCATCCCAAACTCCCATCTGCAGCCCCCAGGCCGCATTAATGGCTCCTATTTTGCTAATTGTACAAACCTAATGGGGGAAGGAGCTGGCAGGGGAAAAAAAAAAGGGTAATGGCCATCAGGCCAGCAATAAAGCAAAATTAATGGGCTGTGGGAAGAAATCATGTCCACTTAATCCCAGCTTTGGAACTCCAAGGGAGCCTGGAACACTGGGGGGTTGCTGTGTGCCCAGGTCACAGGACAGGCTGGGAGGGGGCAGCAAGGAGCAGGAGCATCCCCAGGGCCCTGGAGGGCTGCAGGGAGGGGAAACTCCCCTGGGAGAGGGCAGAGATGGACAGGAATGCTGCTGGAAAACACAGGCATGGGACTCCACCTTCAGCTGGGGACAGCTGCTTTTTATCTCCTTCTAATTTCTTTTTTTTTTCCAATTTTCCTTTTTCTTTTTATTTCCTTTTTCTGTTATTTTTCCCCATTTTCCCTTTTGTTTTTAATCCATTTTTCTTTTTTCTAATTTTGCTTTATTGCTTCTCTTTAATCAATTTTTTAAATTTTCCCTTTCCTTTTTATTTTTTGTTTTTCCCACTTTTTTATTTTTTACCAAGTTTCTTTTTTCTGTCTACTTCTATTTTCTTTTTTTTCCCTTTTTTTTCATTACCATTTTTTCTCCTTTACTTCCTTTTTTTAACCAATTTTCTTTTTATTTCCCATAGAGAAAGAAAAACAATTTCCCCACCAAAAAGCAGCAAAAAACTCCCTCAAACCCACTCTGACCCAGCAAGACAGGGATGCTGGTGCAGGACACCACCCAGGGATTCCCAATCCCTATTTTCACTCTCTCCCATCCAACTTTTTCCCCAGCCCTGCTTCATCCCAGTAAAAATTTAATTACTTGGTGATTTTTGTTTGCCCTGGAACAAAAATGCAGTGCACAAATATCCCTGTTCCTAAAGGGATGGAGATAAGACTCGTCCCAAATTTTCCCTTTGGACTAAAAAAACAAAGCAAAACAAAAGACCAAAAAAAAAACCCCAAAAACACCACAAAAAACTTTAGCCCATAAATTTGGGCAGGAGCAAAGCTCTTCACTCTAGGAAAACTGGGATTAGAAGTGGATGTGGAGAATTTCTGTGAAGTTTTGCAAATACAGATGCGAGTGGACATCACCAACACTTGGAAAAATTCAAATTATCTGCATTTTCCAATCCAACTGCCCTGCCCAGGAGCCAAAAAAAAAAATCCAGTAAAGCCCAGTGGTTTTTATTAATGCCCCAAATCAAACTGGGAGTGAGAGTGCAGCATCCCCCAGCCAGGCCCCACTCCCAGCTCCTGTTTGGGATGGCTCCTCCAACACCCCAAACCCAGCTGGAAGCTGGGGAGCTGCTTCCTATGGGAAAAATCCCAAGTTTTTTTCCTGAAAATGCCCAGGGGGGAATAATTTTGTTAAAAATGCTCCTGGTGTTGAGGAGCCACTTAGGGCTGGGGAGGATGGGAAGGATGGATTGTCCCAGGGTGGAGCAGGGATGCTCCAGCCCCCTGTGACCAGGGATACAGGGATACAGAGATTATCCTGGGCTGGAGCAGGGATGCTCAAGGATGCTTCAGCTTCCTGTGCATACAATGAGCAAGGATACAGGGATCATCCTGATCTGGAACAGGGATGCTCAGAAATGCTCCAGCCCCCTGTGAGCAGGGATACAGGATCAGGGATCATCCCAGGCTGGAGAAGGGATGCTCAAGGATGCTCCAGCCTCCTGTAAACAAGGATACAGGATTATCCCAGGCTGCAGCAGGGATGCTCCAGCTCCCTGTGCACAGGGCAAGGATACAGGGATCACCCTGGCTGGACCAGGGATGCTCCAGCCCCCTGTGAGGAAGGACACAGGGATCAAGGATTATCCTGGGCTGGAGCAGGGATGCTCAAGGATGCTCCAGCTCCCTGTGAGCAAGGATACAGGATTATCTCAGGCTGGACCAGGGATGCTCCAGCCCCCTGTGAGCAGGGATACAGGGATACAGGATTATCCCAGGCTGGAGCAGGGATGCTCCAGCTCCCTGTGAGCAAAGATACAGGGATCAGGAATCATCCTGGGCTGGAGCATCCTGGGATGCTCAGGGATACTCCAGCTCCCTGTGCACAGGGCACCAAGCAATGATACATGATCGTCTCAGGCTGGACCAGGGATGCTCCAGCTCTCTGTGAACAAGGATACAGGATTACCCCAGGCTGGACCAGGGATGCTCCAGCCCCCTGTGAACAAGGATACAGGATTATCCCAGACTGGAGCAGGGATGCTCCAGCTCTCTGTGAGCAGGGATACAGGATCATCCCAGACTGTACCAGGGATGCTCCAGCTCCCCTGTGAGGAAGGACACAGGGATCAGTGATCATCCTGGGGGCTGGAGCAGGGATGCTCAAGGATGCTCCAGCTCTCTGTGAACAAGGATACAGGATTATCCCAGGCTGGACCAGGGATGCTCCAGCTCTCTGTGAACAAGGATACAGGATTACCCCAGGCTGGACCAGGGATGCTCCAGCCCCCTGTGAACAAGGATACAGGATTATCCCAGACTGGACCAGGGATGCTCCAGCCCTCTGTGAACAAGGATACAGGATTATCCCAGACTGGACCAGGGATGCTCCAGCCCCCTGTGAACAAGGATACAGGATTACCCCAGGCTGAAGCAGGGATGCTCCAGATCCCTGCACACAGGGAGCAGATCAGGCACCCAATACAGATTTACTCAATTCCCAGACTTTTCCCACAAGGATTCAAGCTGTTCACGTGGCAAACCAAACCAGGGCTGCAGGCAGGAGCTGTTTTGATGGGCTGACAGCAGAAGGAGGAGCGAGCTCATGTAAATAAAGGCGGGATGGCACCGAGGGAGGCGCTGGCCCGGCCGTGCCCCGAGGCTGCCGGGCTCAGGTTGCAGGATCACCGGGGAATCGCGGGGCACGCAGCTATTCTGGGATTGGGGATAGCATTTCACCAACAATTCCCCTCAGCTTCATGTGACACGGACCCAGCATCCCTAAAATAAACGGGGACTACACCCCATCTTAAAGGGAATGGAAATAAAAATGTTAAATGGAATAACAGGCACCCGAATTGGTGTTAATGATTTGCCTCGTTTTATTTCTAGGGAGGAGAATAAATGCACACCAGGGGCAAAAAGCACTTTGGGTTTCAGCAAATATTTGGAAATCTTGTTAATTAATGGTACAGTGGACACAAAGATGCAGCTGAGATCCAGAGCTTGGGATCACAGAGGGATTTGGTGGGTGTTTAGATTGTATTTGGGGAGTTTTCCCGTGGACATTAAAAATAAATAAATAAGAACTTTGCACTTGGTCCCTGCCAGTGATGTGCTCAGGGTTCTTACCCAGAGCAGCAGAAAGATTTGATGCTCCATGTGCCAAAACAGCAAAATAATTTGGAAGAAAACTGTTATTCACTGATTTTTTTTTCCCCTACTGTGCAATGAGTTGAATGGGGATTTTTGCTGTTTGGGGCCAAAAATCTCAGATTTAGGATTATCCCCACACTTGCAGCCACGTCACTGCTTAATTTTACTGTACATTAAAAGAACTTTATATTAGAAATATCTATATTAATTGTATTAATTGTATTTTAATTACTATATATGTTAGATACATTATAAATATTATATATAACATATATTAAATATATAATATATGATATATATTATATTTCCTTTAGTTTACTACATCACAAAAGTTCATTAACATATCCCAATCTCTTTATTAAGACTATCATTTATCAGCTGGAAAAATCATCTCCTGTGGAAGATCAACATCACTTTTGGCAGCTAAAACTCACTCAGCAGCAAGTTTCAAACTTCATTTAGACCCCACTGCTGCAGCTTTATTCTGTGTTATTCCCCTTCCTCGCCTGCAAACGGAATGGAAAGTTTGAAATTCAGGTTGTAACAAAAAAAACCTATCACAGGGAAAAGGAATTTTCCAGGAAACTGAAAATCCACTGAAAATCAGGCACTGGCAGGAGGAGCACCAGGAGGGTGTGCAGGAGCACCCAAGCATTTTTTTCCCCTGGAAATCACCACTGGGATGCTTTGTTTGCATCAGAAAAGTTATTTTCCTTCAGGAATGCAGGAACAAGTTGATCACCAGCTGCACTTTGCTATGGAGGACAAGATTTTCCTCCCCCAAACCTGCCCAGCACTCACTCTGCTCTCCTGCTTCATAATTCCCTCTTATCAATCAACTGATTGATAATTTTCTATTATAAATCAACCACTCTTTTTATTATAAATCAATAATTTTCTGTTACAACCTAATCAATCCATTACAAATCCATCCATAATTTCCTGGTATGAATCAATCCATATTTTTTCCTATTAATCAACCCACCATTCTCTATTATGAATCAATCAACAAATTTCCCATTATAAATCAATCAACCCACAATCTTCCACCCCAAATCAGCCAATAAATTTTTTATTATGAGCAAAACCAACTCCTGACTTTCCCTTCCAAATTGATCCATTGATCATTTTCTATTAGAACCCAATCAACCTTTGGCCTCTGAGTATAAATCAATCAATCAGGTTTCACTCAGAGTCAATTAATTGGAATTAATTTGATGCTGCTTGAGTGGCTGACAGCCCCCCACACCCCCCCAGCAGGTATTTATAGCCACAGTGTCTCATCCCCACTGCCCTCAGCCCCAGCCATTAATTAAATTAGCACAAAGAGGGGCTTGTTGAGCACTCCAGCCTCCAGAAGGAGCAGGAAACAAAGGGTGGGATTCTGTCTGCTGGGCTCAGGGGGGCTGCAGGGGGCAGGGGGTGCCCCCACCCCACAGCAGCCACGCCAGGGGCTGGGGGAGCAGCCCCCAGGGCAGGGCTGGGTGATGGGAATCCTGCTAAGGGAATTCAATCCCACCTTGCAGTGGGCACTCAGCCCATCACATCCCAAATTTACACCAGATTTACCAGAATTTACACTAGATTCACACAGATTTTACACCAGATTTACCAGAATCACACCTGATTTACCAGAATTTACACCTGATTTACACCAGATTTACCAGAATCACACCAGATTTACCAGAATTTACACTAGATTTACACCAGATTTTACACAAGATTTACCAGAATCACACCAGATTTACCAGAATCACACCAGATTTACCAGAATTTACACCAGATTTACCAGAATCACACTAGATTTACTGCAGATTTACCAGAATTTACACCCAATTTACACCAGATTTCACACAAGATTTACCAAAATCGCACCATATTTACCAGAATTACACCAGATTCACCAGAATTTACACCTGATTCACACCAGATTTTACACCAGATTTACCAAAATCACACCAGATTTACCAGAATCACACTAGATTTACTCCAGATTTACCAGAATTTACACCTGATTTACACCAGATTTACCAGAATCACACCTGATTTACCAGAATTTACACCTGATTTACCAGAATCACACTAGATTTACTCCAGATTTACCAGAATTTACACTAGATTTACTCCAGATTTACCAGAATTTACACTAGATTTACCAGAATCACACCAGATTTACCAGAATTTACACCCAACTTACACCACATTTTACACAAGCTTTTCCAAAATCACACCAGATTTACCAGAATCACACCAGATTTACCAGAATTTACACCAGATTTACACCAGATTTCACACAAGATTTACCAAAATCACACCATATTTACCAGAATTACACCAGATTTACCAGAATCACACCAGATTTACCAGAATTTACACCAGATTTACACCAGATTTACCAGAATTTACACCAGAATTACACCAGATTTACCAGAATTACACCAGATTTACAGCAGATTTTACACCAGATTTACCAGAATCACACCAGATTTACCAGAATTTACACCAGATTTACCAGATTTTACCAGAAGAGGCTGGAACACCAATTCAGGTACTTCCCAATCCTTGAGCCCTTCCCAACTCATCACAGCCCTGCTGCACTGAGCCCCTCTCCAAGCACAAAATTAAGTCAGGGTGAAAATGCTCCCAGTAATTCCTGCAGGGATAACAGCACTGGGAATTTCTCTGGCTTTTCCCCTGTTGAGCCAAATCCCTGTATAAATGGTTGCAGGGAAAATAACCCCCCTGATGTCTCTACCTTGAGCTAACCTTGGCCACTTGCCAGGTACTCAGCTATTAAAGATGCTACTAAATCACTTTATTTCGTGGTTTTAGCATAAATATTCTCACCAGGACCTTCAGCTCTACTGTTTGGGGTGTTAAATTTAAAAGGGAAAGAAGAGGGGAAAAAAAAAAAGAAAAACCTTTTGGAGGTTGTTTAGGCAAGGAGGGATGATTTAGCATTTAGGGTAGGATTAAGGTGGCAAAGGTCACGTTGAGAAGAAGGAAAATCTCCCCAACAGCTCCTGGTGTAAGGAGAAAACACTGAAATGCACAAAAAGAGTGAAAAAAAAATTGATAAAAAGTGATGGTTGAGACAGTGGGATTGGTGGGGTCAGGTTTGTGTGGGGGAAAATGGTGGGAATGGGGAATATGCCCATGAGGGCTCCTGGTCTGGGGGAGTCACAGCCAGGAGCTGGAAATGGACAAGTGTTGGTAAAAATGCATCAGAATCCCTGGAATTACACAAGCAGCCTCAAACTGGGATAAGCACCCACAAAATTGTAGCAGCACTGCTAAAATCGGGTGAGCAAGACTTAAAAATGGATGGGCATCCCTAAAACTGCATCAGTACCCCTAAAGTTGGACCAGCATCACTAAACTCACAGCAGCACCACTAAAACTGCATCAGCATCCCTAAAACTGCATCAGCATCCCTAAAACTGCACCAGCATCCCTAAAATTCCACCAGCATCCCTAAAATTCCACCAGCATCCCTAAAACTGCAGCAGTACCCCTAAAGTTGGACCAGCATCACTAAACTCACAGCAGCACCACGAAAACTGCAGCAGCATCCCTCAAAATTGCATCAGCAACCCTAAAACTGCATCAGCATCCCTAAAATTCCACTAGCATCCCTAAAAATGCAGCAGCATCCCTAAAGTTTGACAAGCATCACTAATCTCACACCAGCACCACTAAAATTGCAGCAGCATCCCTAAAAATGCAGCAGCATCCCTAAAACTGCATCAGCATCCCTAAAATTGCAGCAGCATCACTGAACTCACAGCAGCATCCCTAGAACTGCACCTGCATCCTTAAAATTGCACCAGAATCCCTAAAATTGCAGCAGCATTCCTAAAACTGCATCAGAACCCCTGAAGTTGGACCAGCATCACTAAACTCACAGCAGCATCCCTAAAAATGCACCTGCACCCCTAAAATTGCAGCAGCATCCCTAAAATTTCAGCAGCATCATCAAAATTGGATCAGCATCACTAAAGGTAGATGAGCAGCCCTGAAGTTGCACCATCATTCCTAAAACTGCATCTATGAAAAGTGCCCTGGCATTCCTAAAACTGGCACCAACACCCCTGAAGCTGGAGAGGGATCTAAAAAAAAATCTAAACCTAAAAATCCCATCAGCATTACCTTACAAGGACCCTTTGATACCATTTAGTCTTTAATTCATGTTATTATCTTTAATTATTCACTATTTACTTTTTATTGGTTATTGAGTATGCCTTAGTATTTATTTTTTATTGTTCATTTTTTATGATAGTTAAGTTTGGTCTTTACCATCCCACTGACAAAGTGTCCCACTTCATTATTTTTTGTTTTAGAGCAATTAATTAATTGTAGGAGTTACAAGACCTTGCATCTGGCAGCAAGATATAAAGAAACCAATTTCTGCCCATAAATGATTTAAAAGACCTTTGCAGGCATTTTATATAAATGGAATTTTCTTGGGATTGAGATCAAAAATAATAAGAATTTATTTCTTTTTTTTTTTCTTTAACTCATCCAGCAAAGTTCACCTCCTCAGAATCCAGATTTTGGGGGTTTTTTTTTGAATAATTCTATCTAAATTGGGTGAGTCAGAGCAAGGTCAGGGAGGGGATGCAGGATGAGAGGTGGGATGGAGAGCATGGGATGCAGGATGGTCTGGAGGGGAGACCTCCACCCACCAAGCCTGAGCCAATTATTTGTAATTATTTATTATGAGCTGATGAAGGGGATAATAAAATACAAGACCTGGAGAGGGCTCAGCTCATCAGCCTCACTCACCAGGAGCCTCCCTTTGGAAAGAGGCAGCAGGAAGAGAGTGGAAATAGGGGCAAAATGGAAAATAGGGGGAAAAGGAGGAAAATCAAGCAGGGAAAAGGAGGAAATGAAGAGGGAAAAGGAGGAAATAAGGCAGGGAAAAGGAGGAAAATCAAGAAGGGAAAAGGAGGAAAATCAAGAAGGGAAAAGGAGGAAAATCAAGAAGGGAAAAGGACGAAAATCAAGCAGGGAAAAGAAGAAAAATCAAGAAGGGAAAAGGAGGAAAATCAAGAAGGGAAAAGGAGAAAAATCAAGAAGGGAAGAGGAGGAAAATCAAGAAGGGAAGAGGAGGAAAATCAAGAAGGGAAGAGGAGGAAATAAAGCAGGGAAAAGTAGAAAAATCAAGAAGGGAAAAGGAGAAAAATCAGGAAGGGAAAAGAAGAAAAATCAAGCAGGGAAAAGGAGGAAATGAAGAGGGAAAAGAAGAAAAATCAAGCAGGGAAAAGGAGGAAATGAAGAGGGAAAAGAAGAAAAATCAAGCAGGGAAAAGGAGGAAATGAAGAGGGAAAAGGAGGAATATCAAGCAGGGAAAAGACTTTTTTTTCTGGGATAGCATCAAAATCTCCATGCAGGCTCCCAGCTCGGCAACAGGCAGCGGTATGGGATGGAGAAATTAGCAGCTTGGAACAATAAATTCCCTTTTAAATTTATTGCTCAGGAGCATTAAAAATGTCTAAAGTGGTTTACATCCAGCAGCACCGTGGGAATTCGCCCAGGGATGCAGGAGCTGGTAATTGCTATTCTCCAACTTGCCTTGGAAGCTTCAAGTAGTGTTTAAAAAAAAAAACATTTGAAGGGTTTTATAAAGCCATAAAGTGCCCTCCATGTACCTGGAGTGATGAGCTGGTCCTGCCTCCACCAAAAATTCCTGGGAATAACAAACTGCAGATCTTTAATGGAAAGGAAAGTGCTGCAATTCAATATTGGGATTTTTTTAAATTATTATTATTTGGCCAAGTTTTGCCTTGCTGGTGGCAGAGTGTGTGGCATTGAGGGGATATCAGAGAGTATGGGATGGAAAATGTTGGGTTTGATGGTTGGACAGGGCTGGGCTGCCAAAAATGAGGGGAAAAAAGGAGGAACAAAGAAAAAAGGCAAAATAGTAAAGGAAGAAATAGAAGTTAAAAAAAAAAAAAGAAAAAGGGAAAGAGGAAAAGCCAAAAAAGAAAATTTAAAAGGGGAGAAAAGGGAAAAAATAGGAGTGAGAAATACAGAGGGGAAAAGGCAAAAAGCATTAAATATTCACCTTTTTTTTTTAGGGGGGGAAAGAAAGAAAAAAAAAAAGAAAGGAAAATAAAGCAAAAAGGGGAAGAGAAAAGATTTTTTAAATGAAAAGAAGGAAAATAAGGACAATCAAGGGGAAAAAAGGCAGAAAAAGGAAAATATTGTAAAAGAAGGAGAAAAAGAAAGAAAATAAAGGAGAAAACAAAAAAGGAAATGAAAAAGGGAAAAGGGGAAAAAAGAAAAGGCAGGAAAAAAGAACACAAAGGAAAATAGTAAAAAACAAAAAGGAGAAAAGGGGGGAAAAAAGGAGAAAAGGAGGGAAAGGAGGAAAATTTGGGGAAAGGGGGGGAAATGGGGGGAAAAGGAAAACAAAATCAGCTTTTCCTGACATGGAAAAATTTCCAAGGGGTTGAAGCTCTGAGCCAAGGCTGAAGGAGCTCCTGGGGAGGCTGAGGCTGCTCCTGCTCCCTCCCGGGATTTTCCAAACCCCACTCCCAAACACATCTTCAAACAAACATGGAATGGGGGAAGAAATAAAATAGAAGCTTCCCATGGCTGGGCCAAAATTGGGATTATTTTTAATTGGCTTTCTGAGATTTCTGGCAGGGCTCCAGGCAGCCAGCACAGCCAGGGAAGGGAAAACCTGGCCAAAAACTCTGGGTTCAGTAATAACATTTTTCATAGTTTTTGTAACACCTTGTTAAAGCCAAAAGCTCCTTATTGAACATCACTGGGGAATTTTTTTCCCCTCGAAACAAGTTGGGTTTCACTCTCTCTACTCCACCTGCACCAAAATAATCTGATTTTTGGGGAGCATCAGCAGTACTGCATACCTAAACCTGAGGGTTTATGGATTTTTGGTGAGGCTGCCTGGATATTTGGGTTTTTACTTTGTGGGACAGGTGGCACAGAATGCTGAAAAGGTGGGAGAAGCATGGCCTGGAAAATGAAAGTCAAAAATCAAATAGTGATAAAGCAGAAAAAATGAAATCAAAGTTAAAAAAATTAAGATAAAAAATAAAATAAATCTAAAACCAAAAGTAGCTCATGTGAAATAAAAAGAAAACAAACCAAAAAAATTAAATAAAATAAAATAATGACAAGAAAACAAATAAAATAATTTCAATGAGACTAAATTAAAATAAAATAATAAGTAAATAAAAATTCTTTAAAATTGCAGACATGGTGCTTTAGGAAGTGGTTTAGTGGTGGATTTCACAGCTGGACCCAATGGTCCTGAAGGTGTTTTGCAACTCAACTATTTAACAAACACCAAATAACCAGAATTGGGACTACCCAGGGTTTGTGTTTCTCCTTGGAAGAGGAAAAGCCAAAAAAAAAGGACATAATGAAGCAGTTGGGAAGCACCGAGGCCAAATTCCCTTCTTATTTATACAGCTGCAAACCACAGCTGGGCAAAGGCAACCTCATCCCAGGGGGAGCACAGCTCCATCCCACCAGGACTGAGCCCATCCCATCAGGGTTTGATCACCTGGAGCACCCCCCCAGTCCCTCCAAGGCTGGAGGCAGAGATAAACCCGAGTTTAAATTTAATTGAGGATTAATTCCCATCCTTCCGGATTATTATTTGGAGCCGGCATCTTAATGATCTGACTAATGATGCTGGGAATTAATTTATTTTGGGGCTAATTAGAGGGCATTTGTTAACACCCTCTTTGGTGGTGGCAAAAATTATTTGGGAATCAAGTTATTTGACAGTGTGTGGGATATTAAATGGAACTGGGAATTGTCTGGATCCAGTAAATTATCCCACCAACACCCCAAAAAAATCAGATTTCCACTTGCTGCAGCGAAGTGAGGATGGGGAATAACTGGGCACAGGGTGCTGGGCTGCATCAGCCTCAAACAAAGATGATCCTGATGCTTGATCTGGTTTCCCACCAGGATTGCAGATGCCAAATCTCCCTTAGTTTATCCCTAAGTGTGGCCAAAGTTTCCTCCTGACTTTAGGAGTTGCTCCTTGCACCCCTCCCATCCCCCTGCCTCATTTCCCTGATTCCTCCAAGCCACAGCAGCTCCCAGCAAAATCAATTCTGCCAAACTGGGGTGTCCCAGCATCCCAGGTTCATTTCCTCCACGTCTTCAGGAAATATCCCAAGAATCCATCCCACAAACCCAGCCAGGATGGTACCCAGGGGTGCATCCCTGAGGATGAGGATGGATGGGTGAAGGATGCTCTTCCCAGCAGGACCAAGCCAATACTTAAGTTTTGTGGGAGGACAAAAAAAAAAAAACCCTGTTATTGCTCAGAGATTTATAGATGTTGTCCATCAACTTGGAAAAAACACAAGAAGTAATTCAGATGTTGCCTGAAAAAGCCAAAATCCCCCGAAATCCAAAGCTGCCCCATGAGGGTCTTGTTTTATCCTTGAGTTGGAAAAAGAGTTATTCCTGATGTGCCAGAGGGGTAAAACACTTCTCCCAATACAAATTCATGCACTTAATCCAAAAGAGGAGATTTCTTTAATCAAAAAAAAAACCTGAAGGAAAAAAAGATGAGTTTCCCTCAAAAAAAGGTGACTTCCTTCAAAAAAAAACCACTTTTCATTAAAAAAAAAAGTTTTCCCTTAAAAAAGGAGGAAATTTTTTTAAAAGGCAATTTCCTTAAAAAAAGGGAAATTAATTTTCATAAAAAATTATATTTCCTTTATTTCCCCCTCCCAAAAACCATGGAGGGAAAATGGAATAGGTTCCTGCAAGCTCAGTGGGGACGCTCACCATCACTTTTCTCCCTGTTTTTTCCCTCACCCATGATATCAGGGAGTGTTTAATGCTATTTATAAATAAATATCAAATATTAGAAAGATCCCAGGTTCAAGTGGAAGGGCTTATGGGCTGGCTTTGGGGAGCAAGGGCTGCAAAGTGCCTTAAAAAGCCTAATTTTGGGATGCTGAGGAACAGAGCACCTCCTTCTCTTCCTGACACTGCCAGCTCCCCTATTAACCTCTCCTGTAATTAGCCTCAAGCAATTAACTTTTGCTCCTAACGAAGGAATCTCAGTGCAGGGAGTTAAATAAAATAGGAGGGAGGAGGGGGAAAAAAAATAAGGGGGAATCCTGATGCCATCACCTGCCTGCTCCATATAGCTTAAACCCAAACCAAGGCGCTGCTTTTTCACCCAAATCTCCCAAAATCCAATTGATTCACCCAAACCCCTCTCCCCATTTACAAGAGGCTGGGAAGAGCCCCCCAGACATGAGACCCCAAAGGTTTTAGGGTGTTTTTTTTTCAGGGAGCACCCACTTCTGCACAAGGGGATGATGCCAGCCACGCCGAGTCAGCAGTTTTGGAGGCACGACGTCCAAAAGTTTTCATCAAACCCAGGTCCTCTGAGCCACATTCTGCTTTTCCCCACTCCAACCCCAAAACCTTTCAGGATTTAAAGGCAAAATAAGTTGAAAAAAGCCAAATTAAGCCATTTCCTCTTCTATTTTCTGCTTCTCCCCGGCAGACAGCTGTCCCGCATCCCAGCCAAAAATAATCCATCCCCCCCCTTCCCTCCATCTAATCTCCCCGGCTGGGAGTTTGAAAATATCCTGCCGGGTTTAGGGTTTCCCGTTACCCGGTGGGCGGCGAGATAGTGGGAAAAAAGATCCTTGGGAGCGAGAAAAACCGGGAAGAGCCCAAACAAAGAGCCCGAGCCCAAGTTGAGCTTGGACACCTGGCGAGGGCTGGGATGAAGTGGAGGGACACCCCAAAGGCTCGGCAAAACTTCCCGAGTTGCACAATGCCACCGGCGGAGCCATCCTCCCGCAGGCGGAAATGCAACAAAAAATTCCAGGATCAATTTCAAATATTAATAATAATTATTATTATTATTATGAAGAAGAAGGAGCCCTCCCTGCATTGCTGCAGAGCCACTAGAAGGGATTTCTGGAGTATTCACCCAACCCTGTGGGATGGGGGGAGCTGCCAAGGGGTCCCGTGCAGCGTTCCGTGGGGAAGGGGGTGCCCGGGGGGAACCGGGGAGCGCCAGGAGAAGGCGGCACCCGGGGGATCCGGGGGTGCACGGGGGGCTTGTCCCGGGAGAGCCGGCGGGATGCGGCATTGCTGCCAGGGCCACGCTCGGGCACTGGCGGCGAGCCCGCAGGAGGCCCCGCGGGGTGGCACCGCCGTGCCCCGGCCCCAGCGGCTGCCCCGGGGGTCCGGGGGGCGCCCCGAGCTCTGCACGGCCGGGATGCTGCAGATGAACGCCCCCCGCCCACCCTGCACCGGGGGCAACTTCCCGGGCACCGAACGCCCCGGGCCGGGGGCTGCAGCCCTCCCGGGGGTCGGGACCAGCTGGGGGGGCTCCAGCCCCCCCCCGGGGGAGCCGCGGCCCGCTGAGGGGGCCGGAGCAGCCGGAGGGATCGCAGGGGGCCGGGGGGCTGCAGCCCCCGGGAGGGCTCAGCGAGCGGCCCGAGGGGCCGGGGCAGCCCCGCCGGGAGCGCTCCCGCCGCTCGGGGCTCCGCGGCCGGCCCCGCTCACGGCAGCGAGCACGGGGAGCTGCGACCCCCGGGGGGGCGATGGAAGGGGAGGGGAGGGGGGTCTGCGGCCGGCCGGGGGTCGCGGCCCCGCTGAAAGCACGGCAGGCGGGAGGAGGCTGAGGCCGGCCGGGGGGTACGGCCCCCCGAAAAGCCCCGCCAGCCTCCCGGGATCAGCGAGCGGGCAGCGGCGGCTGCAACTTGTATGGGGGGGCTGCGACCTTCGGGGGGGCTGCGAGCGGCTGGGGGTGCGCGACCCGCAAGCACCGGAGCCCCCGATGGCCGCGGCCGGCCGGGGGATGGGGAGCAGGGGGTGCAGCCCGCCCCGATCGCTGCGTGCCCCCGAAACCACCGCGCCCGGCCGAGGGGGGCACGGCGGAGAACCGCAGCGGCACGGCCGGCCGGAGGGCAGCCCGCAGGGGGAACCGGACACCGGGCACGGACAGCCGCGCTGCCCCGGCCCCGCACGGCCGGGGAGGCGGCGGGAACGGCAAGTTACTTCCCGCACCGGAGGGGATGGGGGGTGGGGGGGTGTCCCCGCCGCCGCCGCCGCACGTGCCCCGCCGCCCGCGCCGCTTTGTCCGCCGGGCTCCGCGGCTCCGCCCGCCCCCGCGCGGCGGCCCCGCCGTGAGTGACAGCCCTACCTGCCCGCCAATCTTCATCACACCGACACCGGCCTGACAGCGCGGCCGCCGCTCGCCGCCCGCCCGCCCGCCCGGCCCCGCCGCGCCGCCGCCGACAGGCCCCGCCCACCGCCCGCAGCGCCACGCCCCCCACGCCGAGCCACGCCCCCAGGAGCCCTCCCCTGCGCTTGGCCACGCCCAGGCCACGCCCCCTTGGCGCTGCCCTTAGCGCCCCCTGCTGGCCGGCGCTGCGCCCCCCGCCCCAAACGGAGCCGCCCCCCGAACCCCCGAACCCCCCGGACCCCCCGGGACAGCGCTCGGACCCTCCCCCGGCCAACCCTGCCCCTGCTGCCCTCAGTCAGACCCCCGCACCAATCTGCCTCCCCAGCAGCATCCCTCCCCCGGTTTGTTTCCCAAATGTACTGCCCCGCATCCCCCACATGCTGTCCCAACACATTTTATCCCCCCCACACATATTCTCCCTCCAGCAGCATCCGCTCCCCTCCATATTTCCGCGCCCCCCTCCACCTCGACTGCTTTTGCCACCCCAGACAGATTCAGAGCCAGCCTCGGTGACCTCGGTGACCCCAACTCCCACCCCGGACACCCCCGGAGCCCCCCCTCCATCAAACCCCCCAGGGGAGTCACCAAACCCGCCCACCCCCCAGCACAACCTTGACATTTAGGGTACCCAGTGAAATCCCACCCCAAACCCCTCCTGGGTTATCCCCCATCAAAACGGTCTTATTTTGGAAATATCTGTTAATTGCTGTTAATTGGTAATGGGGGAGGGGGCGGCTTCTGACAGAGCTCCCCCAACGCAAACTTTGGTCTGCATGAGACATCAGCTGCCCTTCTCTCTCCCAAAGACCTGACCATGAGGTTTCCCTGGAATCCTTGGGAGCGCTGGGTCCTACAGCCATATTTTCCCACATTTTATTGCAAAAGCCACAGGGACAGATTTTTCTGGATCAGTCTGGCCATAGTTTTTTTCCTCCCAATTTTCCATCCCCTTCCCTAATGAAAAATGCCATCAAGAACAGATTTAACGAAGAGTGCTGAATTTCTGCCCATTTCCTAAAGATATTGGGTGGGGGTCAGAGTCACTCAAAAGAGCCCCAGAATTCCTTTGGAACAGGTTAGTAGGATAAGGAATAAGTTAAAACTGGCTCCAAAAAAGTTACAGAGGGATGCCAGCCAGGGCCACTAAATGGTGTGTAAGGGATGGCCATGGAGTCAGAGATGCAAGGGGAAAAATGGACAAACAAATTAAATTTAAGGCCAGGAACCCAAAACAATTTAATTTTTTTCTACAGTCTTCCAGAACCAATGGCCTCTTGAAAAAAACCAGCATTCCTAAATCCCTCCCTCTAGTTTATCCCAAAAATAAGTCCATCCAGAAAATATTTGCTCCACTGTTTGTCCTTTGGGTTGGCCAACGAAGAGCAAGGGAAAATAGATGGCTCCCACTTGGAATCCATCAATAAAATCACAGAGAGATGCAGTGGCTGGTTGGGATGAATCTCACCCACTCCTCTCCAAAAAAAAAAAGAAAAAAAAAAAAAACCACTGCATTGCATCACTGAGAAAACCAGCAGGAACTCAGAGCATCCCCCCAGTCCTTGGGAGATGTTGGAATGATTTATAGGAATTTCTTGCCTTGTAAATCAGCCAGCAGGACGTTTTTCCCCTCCCTTATTACTATTCCACAGAAGCGAGCAAAGATGAGGAGCCATAAAGCTGTCGCCGGTTGTTTCAACCAGCTGGGGATGCCAGACAGAAAATATTTTGGGTTTTGCAGAAGCTGGAGAAGTGAAAAGGAAGAGAGAAGGGGAGGCAGATGGAAAAGCCATCACTGTGATATCAAAGGACCACTGGATCATCCGCTCTTGGCATCTCATCTTTCTCACGTCTCATCTTGGAAAACAGGGATGTAAAAGAGCAGGCACATGTGGGGCATATTTTAAGCTACATCATTGCCAAAAATATCCAAGAGCTCAACATTTTAGGGTTCTCGTGGTGCAGGGAGATTTCTTCTGGAGCCAGCAGCAATGAGCTCCTCACATTCGTTCCTCAAGCATCCCAAGTTCCTTCCTCAAGGATCCCATTTGACCCTTGAATATCCCACATTTGGTTCTTGAACACCCCAGTTTTGATCCTTGAACATCCCATATCTGACCCTTGAATATCCCACATCTGATCCTTGAATATCCCACATTTTATCTTTGAATTTCCCACATCTGATCTTTGAACATCCCATATTTTATCCTTGAATATCCCACATCTGATCCTTGAACACCCCAGTTTTGATCCTTGAACATCCCATATCTGACCCTTGAATATCCCACATCTGACCCTTGAATATACCACACTTGATCCTTGAATATCCCACATTTTATCTTTGAATTTCCCACATCTGATCCTTGAATATCCCATATTTTATCCTTGAATATCCCACATCTGATCCTTGAACACCCCACTTTTGATCCTTGAACATCCCATATCTGACCCTTGAATATCCCACATCTGATTCTTCAATATCCCATATTTGATCCTTGAATATCCCACATCTGATCCTTGAATATCCCACATTTGATCCTTGAACATCCCATATTTTATCCTTGAATATCCCACATTTTATCTTTGAATTTCCCACATCTGATCCTTGAACATCCCATATTTGATCCTTGAATATCCCAGATCTGATTCTTGAACATCCCATATTTGATCCTTGAATATTCCATATTTTATCCTTGAATATCCCACATCTGATCCTTGAATTTCCCCCATCTGATCCTTGAACATCCCCCATTTTATCTTTGAATTTCCCACATCTGATCCTTGAATATCCCACATTCACTCCTCGGGCATCCCTCGTTTATCTTCCCCAATTTGCTGCCCAATTGCCAAAGCAATTCCTCCACTGGTTTTGGAATCTCACTTTTAAAACTCCAGGGAGAGTACCCAGGCCCAGATTTTTCCTTCACAAAGGCAAAAGCTGCTTCTTCCCTGGAGAGTTTTTTCCAGAGGTTAATTATCATCAATTATTATGCCTGGTTAAAAAAAATACATTTCCCATTTGGATTGGCCACTTCATCACCCAGCCGTGGGAGCTTGTTGGAATTTTTTTGGTGATAAATTAAAATTCTCTCACACTCGATCTCATAGCTCTCTTCCCCAGGAAAAAAAAAAAAAGAAAGAAGAAAGGAAAAAAAGGCATTTTGCTGCTGCAACAGGTCATGAAATTGCAACAAACTCGCTGGCACTTATTCCAGAGGACGTGGACAGGTCCTTTCCAACAGAGACGAGTACTGGGAGCAGGTTTGATAAAATATTAAACATTTGGCAAGAGCAGCGACACACATAACCAGCAATATTTACATTTTTACATAACAGGCTTCAGGAGAAAACAAATTACATAAAATATCGAGGTTTAGTCTCCATCATTTCACTGCTCCTCCATAAATAATTCAATTCTCTTCCCAAGATTGTGTTATTGCTCGTGTCGGATTTCTCTAAGAAAAACCGTGATGGGATTCTCTGCAAGATGCATAAGAGCAAAAAAACTGAGTAAATTATTTAAAAATGGATGTTCAAAACAAGGCAGGGGTTTGGGATGTTTCCTTCAGGCTGAGCCTGGCTTAAGCACTTGGCTCAGCCTCGAGGAAATTGGAGTAGGGTACAATGTCCCTCCCAAATTACAGCCAGGGTGTCCAACCCCTCAGGAGTTAAAAGATGCTACAAAGAAATCCCTAAAGGCAATTTAGGATTTGTTTCAAGCTGGTTGTTTCTCCAAATTGTCCCAGGGGTACCCCCAGCCCTTCATCCCCCTGACTCAGGCACCACACTTGGGTCTGGCCATGATGGGCAGAGCAAATCCCTCATTAAAATTTGGGATTTTTAGGAGATATTTAAGGACATGAATATTTTCCTACACCTTTCCAGCGGTAAGTTTCAAGGAGTGAGAAGAAAATTCAACATTAAGCAATGCAGCCTTAAAAGCCACCTAGGGAGCACCCACACAGATGGCTGTCTGTCCAAACCCAACAATTTGGGCCAAAACTGGGATGAAATAAAAGGATTCCCTAAATTTTAACTGTTCAGCTCATGGAAGATTTCTGTACAATTTGATTTTCCCTCCATTTTTGGTACTTCACTCACAGGACAACTCCTCCTTTCACCTGTGCACATGATTTTCCTGGGAATAATAAGATTTACAGCACCAAGACAACAATGTTATTTTTGAAGGCACTGTGCATTTGAAACAATCTCAGACACACAAACAAGCAGGCAATTTCACAAGAACTAATAGATAAATACATGGGAGAATATAATTAAGGGGTTTATCAATAATCCATAGGGACAAGGAGGATATATTAAGAATTAGTGATCAGTGCCAGCATGGCTCTACATTCCCAGAGGTTTTCCTATGCAAGATTAAATAAGATTAGATTTATTTCTTGTGAGAGATTGATGGATTGATAATAAAGAAAGCTGAAGCCAAAACAAAGCATTTTTTTCCCCATCAGTGGGGAAAAATCCACCAAGCAGCCTGGATTGAGTGGGAAAACATCTAAAAAAAATGGGATTGAGTGGGAAAACATCTAAAAAAATGGGATTGAGTGGGAAAACATCTAAAAAAAAGGGATTTCTGCCCTCTCCACACGGGCTGGGTGGGGATTGGTGATGGTTTCTTGAGCCAGGAAAGCATTTTGGGGTCCTTCCAGAGGGCAAGTGGTGGAGAAATGGCAGGTTATATATATTTTTGATTAGAAAATCCCTGCTGCCAACTTACTCCTCTTAAATGTTTAATTTCAAGGCATAATAAGTCCTCAGCTGGTTTTTGCTGCTCCTTCAGGCTCTCCTGTGCAAAGTTACTGAAAGCATCCGACTGACTGATCCTTTCCCAAGCATTTCCAGGGATAAATAGAAAAAAGAGAAGGTTCTGGATGTTTAAAGTGACTTACCTCCAGCACTTGGGCAAGATTTGGAGTCTATTTTCCAGAGGCAATATCAGCTGATTGAGATAGAGATGGACTGGAGGGATACTCATGGGGGGAAATAAAAATAATAAATAATTGTAAAAATTGTAAATAATTGTAAAAATTATAAATAATCTTTAAAAATGTAAAAATATCCATTATAAAATGGTAAAAAATATTAAAATATTTTTGAAATATAGAAATAAAGTTATTAAAATATTTTAAATATTAAAATAGTAAAAATTTAAAGTATAAAATTGTAGAAATAGTAAAATTATAAAAATATTATAAAAATATTAAAATTATAACTATTATTTTAAACTATAAAAAATAAATATTATTTTAAGCTATTAAAATTTAAAATTTTGACTCCACCTGAGATGTTCCCTCACCTCAGCTGGGCTCTGGTGCTCCTTCCCCATCCCCTTTTGGGTCCAGCCCACGGTGGGAGTTCCACCTTCACCTGCATCTCCTCACCCAGCCATGGCAGCCCCAGCCTGGCTCCCAGGAGCTGCTGAAGGGAGAAGCACAGAGATGGTCACAACTCTTTAAAGATGCAAATTGAGAAGCAGCCATCATAACAAGAGAGCTCTGCTAATTCTCTTACAAGTATGCAGATTTCGATGCTGACTTTTCCTAGGCTTATTTGTTTTATTTAGCAATAAATTTAATACCAGCTCCCTGAAGCAAAGAGACAGATGGACTATAAACTTTGAATTTTGAGCAGTTTTACTTTCTTAGGTTCATGTAATCTTTGATGTCTTCTGAAATTACATCTTGGAAAGTTCTCAAGGATTGAATTCTGCTTTTTTACAGCCCTCAAAGCCATTTGATTAGCTGCCTTCTAATTTTTTTTTTTTTCTTGCACAGGTTACCTGAAGGATCTTAAATACCATCTCAGTGATTCACATCCTTGGCTGCCAGAGCTGTCTCAGGGAGCTGCCAGTGGACCTGAGAAAACCAAAGCCCTGCATAATATCTTCTCTGCAGGCAAAGGAAAGCAAAATAAGCTTCATGCATCCTTTGGGAGGGAAAACTTCTGAGATCTGAGACCAAAACCCCTGGGCTGGAATGAAATGGTGTCCTTGCAGAACCCTGGGGTGGGGTTTTGGGAGGACCACGAAGTCACAATGCAGCAGGAAGGATCCAACTCCTCTTTTCTTTTCTTTTTTGCCACCCACCAGCAATGAAAAAGGCTGGAAATGAGGAGAAATGAGGAGAAATGAGGAGAAATGAGGAGAAATGAGAGGTTGGTGCAGCCCTGGGAGGAGGGTGGGCTCCATCCTCCAGAGGTCCACAGGATGAAGCCATGAGTTGATTGAGCACCAGGAAGGTCAGATACACATGAACATCCTTTCTGCCAGCTGCACTGAGGTGTGTGGAAATTTAAAATTTAATCTGGGGGTCTAAAAAAGCATCCCAACGTGCTCAGGAGTCAGGGAGAGGTGAAGTTAAGGGTAACACAGTGATTTTTGAAGTTAACTGCTTCAGCCCAGCCAGGTCCCATCACAAGACATTTCCCTACCACCACACACAAATAGGGAAGGAAATTAAATTTATAAAAAAAATAAGTAACAACAACAAAAAACTCACATGATTTCCAAGCTGCAGCCCAGGAAACAGAGGAAAAAAATAATCTATATGTGTCAAATGAAAAAGGACAAGAGGAAAGGTGTTGCAAGGAGCCAAGAATAAAACCCAAGTGAAAGCTGCTAACAGGCTTGACTGCCAAAAAATCCACCTGCCTGTAAGTCCTGGGGGTCTCAGCAATAAATTTGGGCCATTTCAGCAGTTATTGGTCACTTTTCAGTCACCCCTGATCCCACCAGGGGCAGACACTGCCGCTGCTCAACCCTTTGCAGCTCTGAGACATCCCTGACTGCTCAATTGCAATGGAATGAAAACGGATGATTATTATGGGACATTAAAGTCTCATGAGTGGCCAGTGATTAATGCCATTGTGAAGAAAACCAAAGGAGCTAACGATGATGAGCCACTTAAAATGAAGTGTTGGGGGTTTCATTATCAGTGGCTCCTGGATTTCTCACCTGGAAGGAAGAGGGGGCTGGCACAGGTAAAGGAGCAAGGATCCCAAGGTGATGATGCAAGGAGGGCCCACATGGATTCTCTTTAAAGGTAAGGTTGGTGGGAAATAAAAGTTTGTTGCAAAAACATTTGACTGTGGGCTCTAGAGCCTTTGGGAATGCCATTAGAAAAGCAAATTTTAATTGTTACCATCTCCCCAGGGCCTGGTCTTGTCTTTCTTTTTCCCCTCTATTTTCTTATTCTCCGTGGATTCTTTACCTCCTTCCTTTGGCTTTCCCTCTTCTCCAGCCCTTGCAGCATTCAGAGGTCTCCACAGCCAGATTTCAGTCTCTCAGGTAGTTTCCCTCCTCCTTCCTCTCCTTATTTTGCCACAATATCATCCCATGTTGACTCCATGAGGACATGCCATCCCTTGTGGGCACGATGACATTAAAACATCCCCAGGAGACAACTACAGGAACTTTCTTTCTGTGGGGTTTTTAGGGAAGTTGCAGAGGTTGCTTGAACTTTGGAGAACCAAGCATGAAAAACCTTATTTACACCCATCTATAAATTTACTGGACTGACATAAAGTTGCTTTTACCATAACAAGTCAGCAAACCCAAATAATTAGCAGCTTCCTCCCAGCTGGGAGTGATGTGAACCATCGAGGAACCATAAGAGGTGTGTTCCAGATTGCAAGGCAAGATGTATTCTATTGCCATCTGTATGGCAGTTGTCTGGTGTCAAGTGGGCAATTCTCCTTATCTCTCTTCCTGAGTGATCATAATCAACAGGGGACATCTGCTGATAAGAGGCTATTGAATGTCACCACATGGCTGATAAGAACTATAACATCCCATTGTGAGATGCTCCGCCCAGAGGGAGGAGCCAAGCATTCCTACCCAGATATAATCTGGAGATTCTGACACACCAGCATGGCTCTTCTCCACTGGATTCCCAGAGGAACAGCAGCTGCTTCTACTTCCATGGATCAGCAGAAGAAGAATACACCCCTTTCCTACAGGACCCCCCTGCTCCAACAGAACCACGCCTGACACTCCAGGAGGACTGCAGCTCCTTTTCCAACTGGACTGCTGCCAACACCCTGACCCACAGGGTGTCAGGCTGAGTTCTGACTCTGTCAGTGTTGTTCTAGTGTATTGCATTGTTGTATTTTTTCCTTTTATTTTTTTCCCCTTCCCTATTAAAGAACTGTTATTTCCTGCTCCCATATTTTTTGCCTGAGAGCCCCTTAATTTGAAATTCATACCAATTCGGAGGGGTGGGGAGGGTTTGCATTCTCCATTTCAGGGGAGGCTCCTGTCTCCTTTTGCAGGCACCTGTCTTTCCAAACCAAGACAAGGTGTGATGACAGAGACCCTCCCTTCCTCCATCCACTTTCTCCAAGTGCTTCTGGATTGGGCTCAGCCTTGTCCCCCAGTGGGAAATATTTTCTCTCCTTCCACCAAGTGCCTTTTAGAGGCATTTCCACTTGCTGGGATGAGATTTTATTTTTTTTTCCTTTTGAAAAGTGACTTCATATTCCATTTTATTATTTTTTTAATGTTGCAGGATTTATTCTGTTTGAAGTCTTACATCCTCATTTCCTGTCAGGATGATTAAAATTGATTTCCGCCATCAGCTAGAAAAAGATAATCTGAAGTGGGTTCCTGTGAGAGAGAGCTCTATCCCCACTGGAGACATTACCAACCCTCTCCTATTATTTTAACTTTCTTTTTTGGGGGGATGTCTCTTTGGAAAAGGACAACTGAGTGTGTGTCCTCCAGGTAAGTTGGGAAGAATAATTTAACCTCCTTTTTTCCATCGCAGAAAGTGGACTGAGGGATTTAAATAGCTCTTGTTTACCACTGCCACCCTCCTGGCAGTATTTTTAGAGGAGTAATTGGATCCTCCTGATGCCTTTGCTTTGCTTTCTCCAGCTCCACATCCTCTGACCCCACACCTGCACCTGTCCCAGTTTGTATCTGGGCATGCTGAAATGGGATGGGTTTTTCCCCAGCATTAAGCTGGGTGGTTCCTGGTGCACTTTGCAGGAGGAGGAAGGAGGGATTTGGGCTGGAAAAGCAGCCAAATTTGGGTTGGCAAGCTGCAAAACATTCGGCTAACAAAGAAAACATGGAAAAAATGAGTCCAGAGGGCAAGTGGCACTCATG
This sequence comes from Fringilla coelebs, assembly GCF_963513975.1. Taxonomy (NCBI): domain Eukaryota; kingdom Metazoa; phylum Chordata; class Aves; order Passeriformes; family Fringillidae; genus Fringilla; species Fringilla coelebs. The sequence continues at coordinate 5,696,625 of NC_140051.1, forward strand.
GATACAGAGTGCCCATCTCTTAAATCAACTAAACCTGGAATATTCTAAATAAAAAATCAATTCAAATAATTTTTTTTCAACATCAATTTGGTGCGTTTTTATAATTGATTAAATAAATTTTAAAATCAACAGAATCGACAAAACGCTGGATATACTGAATAATCTCCAAAATATCCCTAAAATATAAATAACATCTTTCCAGGCTGAAGGATCTTGGGGCCTCATGGTTTGCAGCAAAACCCCATAAGCAAATTTATGCAAATGAGGAGGACTGGTGGTTCCTGCCACACCAAGGACAAAATCACACACATTTACAGAGAGCCTTTTCCCCAACCACCATCTCCAGACTCCCAAGCCACGAGGAATCCCCCCAAAAAAGGGGTCCCCACCATCCCACAGGGCCCCATCACCAGGCTTAAACAGCCTCACAAGAGAGTAATTTAACGCCATTCCCAGCTTAAGCTCCATATCTACCGGGCGTGAAATTAGTTCCAGCAAGCTGCAAATTTGCCACTAATAAAAATATTTAGCAATTCACTAGTCTTTAAATCAGGAGCAGAATATTTTCTGTCCTGCATCAACGCCTGTTTCTTTTTAATTCTAATATTGGAGCTCCAGCCGGAAAACTGGAAGTCTCACGACTGCAGGAGTGGTTTTAAATCAGTTCCCTCCGCGCTTCCAACTCCACCACCACGACTTTGATCCTTTATTATCACTTGATACGAGGCCACGTTGGTTATTTTGGCCACCAGGATGAGCTGGCCATGGTGGATTTGCAGGCTTTAAGCCAAAAAAGGCCATCTCGACCCAAAGCTGCTGTTTCCAGGGGCTGCTCTGCTCACAGAAGAGCTTTGATCAGTGTGATCCTCTCTTGGAGGAAGGTGACCTCTCCATCCTCCTGTGCCAAGAGTTTAATTAGCCTCAGTGCTAATTGTGTCTCTCTGCCAAGCCCATTTCATCCAATGCCAGCCTCAGGATCTTTGTCACGCCTTTGCCAAGAAACGCCGCGACTCCCTTGTGGCATTCATATTTTTTGGAAAATCCCTTCACCCAGGATTTTTCTCCTGGGAAGCTGAGAAGCCTCAGAGAAAAAGGAAAACAATAATTATCTCATTTGCTTCTCCTGTGTTTTACTCCTTTAGAATGTGTTTAGTCATTGTTTACCCACAGGTGATTGTTTCAGTGTTTTCTGCTGTGAATTATTTTGACTTATTTTGACAATCAGGGCCAAGCTGTGTTGTGACTCTGGAAGGAGTCACAAGTTTTCATTATTATCTTTTAGCCTTCTGCAAATATCATTTCTGTATTCTTTAGTATAGTTTAGTTCAATATTCTTTAATACAGTATCATAAAATAATAAATTAGCCTTCTGAGAACATGGAGTCAAATTCATCGTTCCTTCCTGCCACGACAGTCCCTGCAAATACAATATTCCCTGATCTCTTCCTTGGGAAAAAACTATCTGCAGTGATGACACAGCCTTCAAATCATTGGTTTTCCTTGGCAGGACAGCAGCACCCATCCACTGGAGAGCACTGAATTATTTGTGCCCAAATAAATGCTTTGAATTCGGTTTTTTTGGGCCACAAGCATCCAACAGCATTATGGCTCCACTTCTCCTTATTTAAAGCAGAATATTGCCTGAGAGCCTTGTCAGGAAAGGCTTTATGATACCTGTGTTATGGATCTCAAACACACTGGAGCTGGAATTAATCATCATCACATCATTTGTCACCACTTGGACGTGTCCTGTCCCCAGCACAAAGGTTTGGGTGCAGATGCCACATGGTGCAAATCAGAAGTCTTGGAGAAACCTGGATGTGAGACACCAGCAAACATCCCTACATCAACAGTTATCCTGGAAAAAACCCCCACAAATATGAATCTTCTTCCAGAGTCATGCAAACAACACAAAAATCCTCAATTTGCTGCTCTCTCATGTGTTTCCAGTCACCTTTTATTCCCAGCATTGCCTTTCTCCCACTTTCTGTTCCTTATTTTTTCCAACTGCAATGCAACTCTGCCACAAGAAACAAATGGGACCAAATCCCAGCAGGTAAAAGCTGGAAGGAAAAGTTATTTTAGGCCAGCAATAAATGATTCTTTGGCAATAAAATCAGATCTTTGTATTCAGCTGGTGGGCTGATGGAGCAGTGTGCAAGGCAAATCCCCAGGAAGGCATTCCTGCTGCTGGGAGGAGGCTGGGATGCAGGAGAGGGATGGGTTTAGGATGATGAGCTTTGGTGCAGATGAGTTGGAGAAATTTCTGGTGAAGGCTGTACTTGCAAATATCACATCAAGGGGGTTGGTTTCCCCAGGTTTCCTTATCTGGGGGTTTACCATTTGCCTTCATTGTGCTCAGAGAAACCTGCAGCCTTGCTGTGATACCATGTGGGCTGGGCAAAGAAATATTATTAAACATTATGTATTGTGTTATATAATATATAACATATAGCATATAATATATAATATATAATACAATATATATTATATGTAATATGTAATATATAATATATTATATATTATATATTATATATTATATATTATATATTATATATTATATATTATATATTATATATTATATATTATATATATAAGATATAAGATATAAGATATAAGATATAAGATATAAGATATAAGATATATTATATCTTATGTATATTGTATCTTATATATCATATATTATATATTGCATACTGCATACAATATATAATATATAGTAGTTTGTATATTGTATATTGTATATTATACATTATGTAATATGCAATATGCAATACATAGTATATAGTAGATAATATATCTATTATAGAATAAAGACTATAGAATACATCATATATTTATTTATATTATATTATATTATATTATATTATATTATATTATATTATATTATATTATATTATATTATATTATATTATATTATATCATATCATATCATATCATATCATATCATATCATATCATATCATATCATTAAATTCTATTACAATACATTACATTATATTATTTGTCTACTATATATTACATTATATCTATCATATATTATATATTCGATATTATCTATTAGATGTTAGATATTAGATATATTATAGATATTGTATATTTTATACATTATTCAATATTGAATGCATTTAATATTAAAGGGATAAATATATAAATATTTTGGAGGGTGTTGGGCTGCTGGGCCCATTTCAACTCATTCCAACTCCAAATCTTTTGCCTGAGTTACCAGCAGCCCCACTGCAATGGTGGGGTTAACACCAACAAGCAGCAAGGCTCAGAGCTGGCTGTTGGATGTGCTTGCTGGGCTGTAAATTGCATTTATCCTTCAACTTCTGGCCAAATATCTGGGATGTGGTGAGGTCCACCAGCAGGATCGATAGCTGGATGATTCGAGCTCTCTGCTTCGATCTCTTGAACTGGCTTAATGTTGCAAGAAACTACCAGGCTGCACCAAGACATGGAAATGAGAAATAAAAACCCAATCAATATGGGAAGAGGCTAACGAGGCTGTTGGAAAAGCTGCGGATAAGAGGTACAAGACAAAAATAAGCCAAGGAAAAGCCTTATTGGCTGGTGAATAAAACATATCACTTCCAGATGAAAAGCCAAAGTATGGCAGAAGGAGAAAGCTCCAGTTGAAAACAGCGTTATGAAGAAGGAATTTGGGGGTTTAGAAACTACAAAAATGGAAATAAATGGGGAAAAAACAGAGAAAAGCAAAGGGAGAATCCCAAACAACAGGAGCGAACGTTTAATTTCTCAGGGCCAGCAGAGGGGACAGAAGAGGAGGAGTGGGGTGAGGACAGCAGAGACGGACCCAGCAAGGCGGGGAGTGCAGGGGGAGAGCCCGGCCCGGTGGGGTCAGCCAGGACGCAGGGCAGGAGGGAGTTTGCGATCCAACACGCGTTTGAACCCTGCTGGCAGCCGGCTCCTGCTCCATGCCAGGCTGACGCAGGTGTCACAGACAGTTTGTGTTCTGCTTGCCGGAGCATTCGGTGTCATGCCGGCGACTCTGATTTCATCACAGGGAAAGGCAGGTCGGTGCTGCACAGAATAATTAAGTGCTGCTTTATTCCTCCCCTTGAAAGAAGCGACAGAAAACGCCCACTCAGGTGACATGCTGTGCAGCCAAGGTATTGCAGACTTCAAGCAGCTGAGACAGAAAATATCAGTGTTCAGGTTTTTTTGGGTTAACTGAGCCCGGAGTGCCTGGGGGTGGAACAGGACTGTCTTTAAAGTCCTTTCCAACCCAAACCGTGATGTAATTCTGAGATTCTATGATAAAGTCACTCATCAAACCACACTGGCCTGGGTCTGATGGGCAAGATGTGATGGTGGAGAGACAGGATTTATAAACAGGCTGAAGTATTTATTTTAGATGGATATTCCTCTTGTCTTGATGTGAGAAGATGCTCATAGCATTGACAAACCTCCCTAGTTTGGCTTGGCTGTCCCAGACCCCCAGCATGGCTGTTCCAAAACCTGTGTCAGCGTTACTGTATTAACGAAATCTTCCTGATTTTGACCCTAAATAAAATTGAGGGCGTGGACAGCTCAATTTTTAGGGTTTTGGGGTGCAAGCGTGCTCAGAGGTGCTCCCTGCAGCGGGGCGGGCAGGAGCTGGGTGGCGCCGGCCAAGGCGAGGTAACGAAGCACCGACCCGCCTGCACCGGGAGGGAGCGGAGGGAAATTCCCGTTCCACCGGGAGCAGCCGCGAGCGCCGGGACGGGGTCCAAGGCCGCGGGAAGGGGAACGGCTGGAGCGGGACCCTGGGGATGCCATGGGGCCAGGAGGGCCGGGATTGAATAGGGACTGGGTCAGCAGGGCCGGGGCTCAATAGGACTGGGGCCGGGATGGGGGCTGGGACCAGAACCGGGACCGGGACCGGGACCGGGATCGGGCACTCGCCCCCTCCTCCCCGGGCGCGCCCCCGCCTCCGGCGGCGCGCGGAAAGCCCCGCCCACCCCTCACCGTCGGCCAATGGGAAGCGCCGAGCGCGCGCCAGGCGGGGCAGGGAAAGAGGGGTCCGCGCCCCCTCCCTCCGCCCCTTAGCCAATAGACAGCGCGGGCGGTGCTGCGGGCGGCGCTGATTGGCCGGGGCGGCGCGGTTGCTAGGCAGAAGCGGCGGCGCGGGGCGGCATGGCGGGCGCGCTGGGCGTGGGGCCGGGGGTGCTGGCGCTGCTGCTGCTCTGGGCCATGGCGCTGCTGCTCGTGATGGCGCTGGGCCGCGCCGGCCGCGCCCGGTGAGCGCGGGGACGGGGCGGGACCGGCCCGGGGGGCGCGGGGACGGGGCGGGGCCGGCCCGATGAGCGCGGGGATGGGATGGGACCGGCCCGGGGAGCGCGGGGACGGGGCGGGACCGGGCCCGGTGAGCGCGGGGACGGGGGGGGACCGGGCCCGGGGAGCGCGGGGATGGGATGGGACCGGCCCGGGGAGCCGTGGGGACGGGGCGGGACCGGCCCGGTGAGCGCGGGGATGGGATGGGACCGGCCCGGGGAGCCGTGGGGACGGGGCGGGACCGGCCCGGTGAGCGCGGGGATGGGATGGGACCGGCCCGGGGAGCCGTGGGGACGGGGCAGGACCGGCCCGGTGAGCCGTGGGGACGGGGCGGGACCGGCACTGTGAGACCGGGGCGATGGGGATGGGACCGGCCCGGTGAGCGCGGGGTTCGGGCCCGCCGGAGCTGAGCTCGCCCCGCCGCTCTCCCCGCAGGACCGGCGCGGTGCCGGTGGTGCTCGGGGCCGCCGCGCTCTCGGCCGCGCTGCTGCTGTTCCCCCGGGAGGGCGAGAGCCCGGCCCCCGCCGGCGCTGAGGAGGTGAGCCCGGGCGGGAGGGGAGGGGAGGGGAAGGCAGCGCCCCGGCCGGGCCCCGGGATTGTACCGGCTCCTGCCCTGAGGACCGGGGCTCGGCCTGTTCCATGGGCAGGGCCCCAGATGGGTCTCGGAGCCAGGGCCGGCCCTTGCGGCCATCCTGGAGCCCTGGGAATGGTTCCTCATTTCAGGGATGGGCTGCAGGATGCCCTGGGAATGGTTCCTCACCCGGGGATGGGCTGCAGGGTGCCCTGGGAATGGTTCCTCATTTCAGGGATGGGCTGCAGGATGCCCTGGGAATGGTTCCTCATTTCAGGGATGGGCTGCAGGATGCCCTGGGAATGGTTCCTCATTTCAGGGATGGGCTGCAGGATGCCCTGGGAATGGTTCCATACCCCGGGGATGGGCTGCAGGGTGCCCTGGGAATGCTTCCTCACCCCAGGATGGGCTGCAGGATGCCCCAAAGCCTGCATTGGGCTTTTAGCTCAGAGACAGCCCCAGTTTCATCCCCGTGCCCCCGACATTGCCCTGTGCTGCCTCTGTGCAGCTGGCACAGGCTGTGTCGCTGGTGGAGCTGGGAACTGTTAATTTCTGTGACTAAATCACCGATTTACACACTGGCCCAGCTGACCCTCGGGGTTTGGCTCCCTCCTCCCCTCCCCACGGGCTCTGTGCAGGGATTGCCCTCCTGCCTTGGTCCCTCCCGGCTCCAGCAGCCTCTGCTCCCTCTCTGCCATTTCCCCTTTTCCCTCAGCTCTGGTTTCTGATTAAAGCCCAATAACAGCTCTTCAGCTCTCTTGTAGGTTCTTGCCATGCTTGAGCACCAACCCATCTGCCTTGTCAGGCCCGGGGATCTCCCCCACTTTTTGGATCAGGCTGTCTGAGCTGCCACCTTGAGCTCTCCCAGAGCTCTTTGGGCTTTGAATACACAAAAGTTTTGTGGCCTTTCAGGTGCTGTTTCCTCCGTTCTATTATTAATGCGTGTTAATTATTGCTCTTGTGGTTCTTGTTCTGTGTAAATCCCTACTAAAAGCTACTTGTAATGTTCTTTTCTTCCCTCTGTGTCACATCTGACCTGCTCCTCTGAAGGTTAGGAGTGAGATGAAGGGCAGCCCAGTGCGTGTTTGTTGCCTGGGAGGCAAATGGAATTGGAAAGCTTATTTTTTTACGGATCTTCAATTGGACTGGACCTGCCCTGCCTATCAATAATACATGACCTGGGCTTTCTGCACCAAAACTCTGCTAATTGGCTAATTAAAAAGTGAAACGTGCAGAAGGAGCCAGCGCTTGGCTCACCAGAGACTCTCTGCAGGAGCACCAGGGCTGAGCTAATGCGATGGATAAAGCTGAGCTGGGGCTGAGCAGAGCTCTGGGGGGTCTGGGGAGCAGAGAGGGGATTTCATAAACAGCTCCTCGCCGTGGGCTTCTCTTTGTCTTGCCTAGCTACCACAGCTTTTTGTTTAATTGTTATTTTTCTCTTTTCTCGCTATCTCCCTTGTAAAAGGGAATCGGGGCTGGAGGTTTGTGGCTGGGGAGAACTGCTCCAGGGCTTGACTGCCGTGCTCAGGACGGGGCTGCTCCACACTGACATTCCCAGCAGCTTTCTGCAGGATTCTTGTTCTCATTTGTCACACACTGTGCATCCCAGGGATGGAAAGCAAGGAGAGGAATCTGGGGGAGCCCCAGAGGTTCTTTTTTCCAGGATAGGGTGTGCTCTCTCCAGGCTCTGGAGCAGACTGGGGCTGTGACCTGCTGGGATCTTTGTGTTTCTCTCCCCTGCAGGTTGTGGACACCTTCCTCATCGGCCGCTTCATCCTCCTGGCTGTGATGAGCCTGGTCTGCCTTGGGTGCCTGTTCCTGTTCCTCATTTACCACCTCATGGAGCCTGTGTATGCCAAGCCACTCCACAGCAGCTAGAGACAGCAGTCTCTGCAAAGAGGAGATCCTGATACATGGGAATAAACCAGAAGAGACCCCAGGAGGCTGCTCTGGAGGTGACCCTGATGTTCTTTCTGAGCTCAGAAAGAGCCAGCGAAGCAAGTGAAGCCTTTGCTTCATCTTAGAAAGCAAAGTTTGGTCTGAGCATGAGCCCCTTCCTCCCCAGGGCTTCAAGCCTCTGCACCTGCAAAGGTGTGTGAACCTCTGGATGCTGCTCTTGTTTACAGAGAGCTGAGATCCAGCACTTGGTGCTGCTCCTGATTCAGTGCACTGACCTGAACCCAGAGGGTTTGTTATTGTTACCCACAAGGGATGGGTAGAGCGAACAAACAAACAAGTAACAAACAAGAGCAGTTTGTTACTGCTCCTTTTTCACTGTGGTTTAATAAAACTCTTTGAGAAATCCCCGACTCAGGCTTTATTTATTCCACAGGGATGTCACATTTGGCCACGCTGTGGTGACAGTGTTCATGAGAGCTGCCTTTTCCTGGGTTTGAGGAAAAAACCCAAACAAACATCAGTGTGTGGCAGTGGATTGTTTGGGATGGTCTCTTGACTGGAAATCAGAGGCTTGGGGCGGGGGGTGAATGCAGAGTGATGCAGAGCAGCAAATGGAAAGCTGCCCTGCCAGGAGTGAGGGAGAAGCTGTGTCTGCCCTCCCTGGTGCTGAGCAGTCCTGCCAGCCATGGAAAATGCTGCTGCTGAGTGTCCCCTGCCTGTGAAGGCCCTGAGCTGGCACCCTGGCTGCTCACAGTTGCTGCTACCCTAAAACTTCAAACCTTTGCTCAGTTCTAGCACAGACCCTGCTGGTCACCCTGTCCCTTCCCTGTCCCTCTTCTCCCCTCTTGGAGGAGAAAACGCTCTCTGTGCTCTGCAGGAGCAGCAGTGGGGCTCAATGCCATTTTTGTCCCTGTTTCTGGGGGGAAGCCAGGGGGGCAGTGCTGCTGAAGCAGAGCCTGTGCTGAGATGAAGCTGTCTGCACAGCCACTGCTGCTCTGTGCCCTCAGTGGCAGCAGTTTGTATGCAGGAAATCTCAAAAGGCTTTTCAATTGCAGGAGAAATGCATTTCTGGTGGCCTGGAGCATCCTGTGGCTGTTTGTAGCTGGGAAGAAGCCTTCACCCTCCCTGCAGCACTGGGGAGAGGCTCCCACAGGTGCCCAGCTCACAGGTGAGGTGGGCTCTGTTATGGCTCATGCTCCCAGCCCCACAGGGATGGAGCTGCTCAGCCTTCCACAGCTGAGCAGGCAGCAAGTGAGGTCAAGTGAGACAGCCCTGGGCAGTGGTCAGGGTGAACAGAGCTAAAAACTTGAGGGCAGAAACTGATTTTTTCCCCCCCGTTTTAGAGATTTTTTTTTTCTGTTTTATTTTGAGCTGATGACAGTAAATTAACCAAATGGCTTTTTCCAGCCCTGTCCTGACAGCTGTCAGTCACCAAGCAGAGCTTTCAGGTCATGACAGATTGATAAGGCAGAGCCAGTGGGTGTGGAGGTGATGCTTCCCTCACAGAAAATGCCCCAGCACCCCAGAGCACTGACTCAGTCAGCTAAAAAATGTAAGTACAGTCCCAAAAAAAGCAGAGAAGAGGCATCTCTGCTTTCCAAACTGCAGCCATGCTCAATCCCTTCCTGCCCTGAAGCCCATGTCCAAGGGAGTGTGTTGAGGAAATGCTGAGCATTTATGCAGCACGAGCACATTGAGCTCTCCTGGTGATTTTGATGTTACACCTGAAACAAAATTCATATTTAATTCATTGTGTTAATAACATTAATGAACATGGAGTTTCTCTGGCAGCTCCAGCTCTGTGCCTGCTGTATTGTTATCCCTGTGTTTGTGGGATGATTTGGGAGCCTCAGGGAGGCCACAGTTTCACCAGGGCTTCAGTCCAGCAGATGGGAGGGAAACCACAGCAAAAGCAGCTGGGGCTAAAACCCAACCCTAACAGCAGAAATGTGAAACTTCTCCCCATTTTGTGCTGTAATTAAACCCAAATAAGGGCTTTTTCTGTCCTCTTCACTGTTTGTGACTAAAAGGAGTTGAAAGGCTGATAGAGCTGCAGTTATTCTGGGGAGAGCAGCGAGCCATGCTGCAAGACAGACACGGTAGCTCCTGCTCAAGGAGGTCATTTCAGCACTTGCCCCAAAACCCCATTAACTGGAGAAAGCCTCATGTGCTCTCAGCCCCACTGAGACATCCTGAGCTTCACCCTCATCCTTCACAGCCCTTGGCAGTGGGGAGCCACCAGCTGGATGAACTCAGCCCAGGCTCTCTGTGTGTTTATTTATTCTGGGGAGCTCTGCTCCTCCCCACACAGGGGCTTTCCAAACGGTTCCTGTTTATTTTTGGAACAGGAAAGACCACGTCAAGGAATTGGTATGAGCCAGAGCTCCTTCCCAACCAGCCCCAAACAGGGATTTTTTTGCTTCCATCCACATCCCAAAGCCCCAGCTCCTGGAGGATAATCCCTTCTAGCACATCTGCCTCCATCTAGCAGCCTGATCCTTTATTTTGGAATGAACGTGCCACAGGAGGGCAGGTTTGTCTCAAACCCCAAGCTCTCAGTTGCAGGTGAGGATTTTGGGACCTCAGAGGATGTTAAAGCCAAGGAGCCCTGCTCCAGCCCAAACTGATCCAGCCCTCCTGCAGGATCAGAGAACCAGATCTGCCATGTCCCAAGGTGCAGGCAGAAAATCAGGCTGAATCTCAGCTCAAGAATCCTGCTGTGCTAAAAGATCTGTGTGCCAGGATGGGGGCAGGCTGGCTGCTTTCAGCTCAGGGGGAAAAGCAGCCCTTTTTTCTCCCTAAATTCTCTGCCTGGCTCGTTAGAAATGAGCGGGGATGCCCCTGCACAGGATGCCCAGGCAGTGCCAGGCTCACCAGCCTGAGGGCAGCTGCTCCCTCCTCCCTGAGGAGGGCAGGGAGCAGTGCCAGAGCAGAGATGGAAGGAGCAGAAGTGTCTGCAGGGGAAACTCCTCTCCTTGATTTAAGGTCCTTGAATGACAGCAATTCCTCATGTCTCACGCTGCTCTCTGCTGGCACTTAATTACCCTCACTGGAAAAACTGCCCTCAGATTTCCACCTTGACTTTGCTGACTTCAGCTTCCCTGCTGTTGGATCCTGATTTGCCTTTGGCTGCTAATTAAAAAGCCCTTCAGCCTTTGCCAGCTGCTCCTTGCATAGGTAATTACAGACCGTGCCCCAGCCACCTCTTCACCTTCCCAGCAGACCAGCAGCATTCCTCCAAAATCTGCACAGCCTCTTGCCCATCTGCCTCCTGGGGGATGGCATTGCTGTGCTGAAGGCTGTGGGGTCACCTACAGAAAACCCCAAACACTGCACTCACCACACCCAAAGAGCCCTTTTGGGGTGGGAATCACAGCACAGAGCTGGACACGTGTCCGTGCTCTCAGGGCAGAGGACAAGCAGCAGCCCCTTATCCAGCAGAGGAGGAACAAGGCAAGTTGTCCTCCAGATTCCTCCCAGAGGAGCTCAGTTCCATTTAAACAGGTTTTTTGGCTAAGGCCAACCCAGGGGATCCCCTCTCTGCCTTCCCACTCACCCTTCAATTCCCAAGCTCAGAGAGATCTGGAGTTTTCTTTGGCATTTGGCTCTTTTCATTTTAAGTTTGAAACTGCCATGGGCTGTGTGCCCTTTCTCCTCACTGCTGGCAGCTGAGCCAAGGCTGTTCAAACTTTCCAAACATAAGTGGGACATGGCCCAGGCCTAAATTTGTCCCAGAAAAGTTGTAAGCAGCTGAAAGAACAAGCAGGAGGGGGAAAAGCAAAGAAAAAAAAATTAAAAAAAGGAAGAAAGGGGAAGAAAGGGAGGAGGGAAATCCCCAAACCAACTTGCTGTTGCAGTAAGCCCCCATGTGTGTCAGGATTTTTTGCTTGAAGGGGTATTTTGAGGCCCCCCTCCCCAGGAGGATGGTCATTAGGCCACTCAGCAGTGTGAAAGCTCCATCACACCAGCACTGACAGGGCCATTCTCACCCAGCCCATGCATCCCTGCCAGCAGCAAGGTCCTTGTGCTCACAGAGGCCACAAGTGTCACAGCCTGGGGAGCTGCAGGGTCACCCTGAGGCTCTGCTGAGGACAGACCCCGCAGTGACACCTCCCCTATGGCTCCATCAGGGCTCAGCCCAGTGGGATCCATGTTTTCCTGGGAAAAAGGGCAGTTGGGGATTTTGTTTTTCTCTGCCTGCTCCATCATTTTTCCTGCTTTTTCCTCCACCAGTCAGAGTGGAGGGGATTGAAGGCCATCACTGCTTGGCCCCCTCGAACCTGCAGCTGCCCCTCTCCAGGCTGTCCCCCCTGCCACTCCATCCCCCTCTCAGCTTTACAGGGAACTGCTATCACTGCCTGGCAACTTTCCTCCTTTTTTTCTCCCCCCACCCTTTTTTTCCCCTTTGCTGATGAAATCAGCACTTAATAAAATCACATCAGGCCCAGATGTTCTCTCCTCGGGTCAAGATCCAAGGAGGTGAAGTCAATTAGAGCTGCAATTTATCCCGGGCACTCCCAGAGCCCCCGGCACCGGCACCGGGCGCTGCCCGGCCCTGGGCACAGCCCCGGGGGCAGTGAGAGGATGCAAGCACAGCCCAGGGGATGGAATCACAGCCCAGGGGACAAAAACACATCCCAGGGGACAGCAAAGATCCCAGAGGATGCAATCACACGCCAGGGATGCAGTCACATCACAGGGGGTCCAGTGACATCCCAGGGCACTGCAAACACATCCCAGGGATGCAGTCACATCCCAGGGGACTGCAAAGATCCCAAGGGATGCAAAAACATCCCAGGGGATGGAATCACATTCCAGGGGACAGCAAACACATCCCAGGGGACAGCAAAGATCCCAGAGGATGCAGTCACATCCCAGGGATGCAGTCACATCGCAGGGGACAAAAACACAGCCCAAGGGATGGAATCACACCCCAGGGATGCAGTGACATCCCAGGGGACAGCAAACACATCCCAGGGGACAGCAAACACACCCCAGGGGATGGAATCACACCCCAGGGATGCAGGCACATCCCAGGGCACTGCAAACACATCCCAGGGGATGCAGTCACATCCCAGGGGATGGAATCATATCCCAGGGGACATAAAATACATCCCAGGGGACAGCAAAGATCCCAGAGGATGCAGTCATATCCCAGGGGATGCAAACACATCCTAGGGGGTCCAGTGACATCCCAGGGCACTGCAAACACATCCCAGGGATGCAGTCACATCCCAGGGGACTGCAAAGATCCCAGGGGATGCAAGCACATTCCAGGGGATAGCAAACACATCCTAAGGGATGCAAACACATCCCAGGGCACTGCAAACACATCCCCAGGGATGGCAAGCACATCCCAGGGGATGCAGTCACATCCCGTGGCTTCCAAGCGCCCCGGCTCCGCGCACATCAAAGTCGCCCCCCCCCCGCCCCCGGAGCACACAGCTGGCTGCACATCTGGCCCCTGGCTCCAGCCAGCTCACACCGCGGGGGCTCCTGAGCCCCCGCAGGGCCGGCAGCCAGCGGCACGGCCGAACCCTCGGGGGCCACGCCTGAGGCAGGGGATCAGCTGCCCGCACCGGACCGAGAGCAGCCAGAGTGTGTGAACAGCTCACCGTGGTGTGGGGCTTGATGCATGTCCTTCTTTTGGAGCTAAATGGTATGATTTTGGAATATTAATAATCAGGGAAAACATTGGGTTAATGTTTTTTTTGCAGTGGGATGAGTCAAGGAGTAAAGCTAGCTCAGTTTGAGCTCAGCCCAGGGATGCTCCCCGTGTGGAATAAGCACTGCTTTGTGGTGAGGCAGTGATCTGGCATCATCCTTCTGATCCAGATCCTGGAATACCAAGCAGGGTATTGGTGTACCAAGCAGAGTCTGGATGGGTCAGGCCCACAGACAAGAGAAAAGCAAGGAGAGGGCTGTGATCACTGCCCCCAGGCATTCACAGACCCGGCCGAGCCTCTCAAGACATGGCACGGAGCGGCCGCGGCCACAAAGATTTTACACATTTTTATTAATAAAACGGCCGACGGTGCAGAATTGACCCAGAAAAGCGTTTGGCCAGGGCCCTGTGACCACTCCTCGGCCCTGCCTCCGTTGGAAGCAAGCCCCCGGCGGCAGCGAGCCCGCGGGGCCGTGCCCGGGGCTGGGCGGCAGCGTGCCCGCGCTCCCTGCCGGGTGCCCCGGCCTCTCTCCTCGCTCCGGGCTCGGGCCGGCTCGCAGGGCGCGTCAGAACTCCTTAAACCTGCGGGGAGAGAAGCCAGCGGCTCAGGGAGGGATGGATGGATGGAGGGAGGGATGGAGGGAGGGATGGAGGGATGGATGGAGGGATGGATGGAGGGATGGATGGATGGATGGATGGATGGATGGATGGATGATGGATGGATGGATGATGGATGGATGGATGGATGGATGGATGGAGGGAGGGATGGATGGATGGATGGATGGATGGATGGATGGATGGATGGATGGATGGAGGGATGGATGGATGGATGGATGGATGGATGGATGGATGGATGATGGATGGATGGATGGATGGATGGATGGATGGATGGATGGATGGATGATGGATGGAGGGATGGATGGATGGATGGATGGATGGATGGATGGATGGAGGGATGGATGGATGGATGATGGATGGATGGATGGATGGATGGATGGAGGGATGGATGGATGGATGGATGGATGGATGGATGGATGATGGATGGATGGATGGATGGATGGATGGATGGATGGATGATGGATGGATGGATGGATGGATGATGGATGGATGGATGGATGGATGGATGGATGGATGGATGGATGGATGGATGCAGGACACTGCGCTGCTGCCGGAGATGGAAGGGGAGAACAGCTCTGCCGGGAAAGCCCAGCCCCAGCCGCACCACGGGGAGGAGAAGCAGGCACAAGGAGGAGATCCAGCCACTGTTTTGTCTCCAGCCAAAGCTGAAATGTCCCCAAAAATCCTACAGCATTTGTGCCTCTTCTCTGCAAGCTGCTCCAGAGATGCTCCCCAAAGCCCTCAAGACACTGCAGTATTGCCACAACCTGAGCCAGCTGCTTCCCCCAGCAGAAACCAGGCAGTGCTTGGTGCTGCCAGCCCCTAGGACAGCTGTCACCCTAACCAGCCCCAGCACAAGAGAGCAGAGCCTGGCAGCCCTCCACCAGCAGGCGGAGAAGGAGATCTGGGCTGCACTTACCGCAGCACGAGGCCCAGACTATTGGTGTTTCACCTGCAAACACAAGACATGAGGGACGAAATGTCCACAGGGGGTCGGGGTCTGGCAGCCCCACGGCCAGGACTGGCTGTGGCCCCTTCCTTGAGATGTCACAGGGGATGGTGGTGGCAATCAGAGGCAGGGCAGTGCTGATTTGGGGATTATTTGTACACTCGCTGCAGTGATTCGCCTACAGATCTGATTAGCCAGCCCTGGCTAATAATCAAGCTCAGTTGCACAGGTGGGCAAAGCCTACAAATTCAGTTGTTTCAAGTGCATTAATCAATGCCAATCGATTGGGCATCTGGGCCAGTGTCTGCTAAATCAGCCAGAGACAAGGATGCACTGCCCAGCCACATCTCCCTCTACCCCTTCTTCCCACTCCCCCACCCTCTCACACTCTTCCCTGGCCATTGCAATTTGATCTTTTGATTCTCAAATCTTGATCTCAGCTCTAAATGATTGGAGCAGTGGCTATTTCTAGGCTGAGCCTGCAAAGTGAAACGCAGAATCAGAATGGATCAGGCTTGTGTTTGCATTTAATCCTCAGGGCTCGAGTGAAGATACTTACACCGAGCTACTTCCCATCCATCACTGACTCTGTTAGCTGCACACTAGAGCTACAAAGACACAAGGACACTGTGTTTAGCACCCCAAGTGTTTTTTGAGGTGCAGGTGGCTAAAATCCCCCAGGTGCTGCCTTGGCTGGAGGTGGAAATGTCTCAGTGGCCGCAGGAGCGGGGCGCGGGGCAGGCGGCCTCGCGACGCCCGCGCGGAGATGCAGCAGCGACAGCAAGGGGTAACAAACATCCTTCTGCAGCAGCACTGACACTGTGCCCGGGCATCCTGGCACCAGGGGCCACGCCGGGGTGGCAGCTACGTACCCTCTCTGCCTCGCCATGGGGCCGCACCAGCCACGAGCCTCTTTCACCACCACGCGAGCAAGGAGCTGCAAGAGGAAGGGCGGAGGATCGCTGCAAGGCTGGGGGCACTGCAGCCTCCAGCCCTGGCAGGAGCATTGCCACCCCAGCAGATCAATTCTGCAGCTCTTCCCAGCAAAGGTCAAATGAACTAAACCTGTGCAAGGAGGAGGTTGTTGGGAAAAGACGAGTGAGAGCAGAGGTTTGGAGTCTGTGGGGAATACACTTGGAAAGAATTCTCAAAGCTTGATAGAAAGTTTACACAGTCTTGTATATTTGTATGTAAATACCGAGATAAGGTGTGTTGACTTAGGAAGGTTATGAAATAGAGATGACATTGTTGAGAGAGAGATTGAACTAGAAATAAGTTTTAATAAGTTTCAAAATATGGTTTTGTAGAAAGATTAAATATTTTAGAGAATTAGAATTGTGAAAGATGTAGTAGGACTATGTGGGGAAAATCTATAGGTGATTAGTGTTAAAAGTAATAGTAATATTTGTATAGGTTGAAAAACATTTATAAGGTATTGTAACTAGGAAATAGGTTAGTTTCTGATAGAATGGTGTTGAGTTTTTTGAGTCTATTTATTGAGACTGATAATAGAATAAAATCTTTTAAAACATTTCTCAGTTACCCCATCCCTGTAAAAGTTGAGAAAACCAACAAAGTGGTGCCTCTTGTGAGGAAGCAATAACTCAACTATCTGTTTAAAACACCTCTCAGTTACCCCATGTCTGTGAAAACTGAGAAAACCAAGAACCAATCCAGCCCCTTGCAGTTTGCCCTGTGCCTGGATGTCCTCTGAGAACCACCTGTGCCCTCCACCAGAGCAGGCAGCACAAAGGGAGCCTGTGACACCCAGGGCGGGGAAAGGAGTCCTGCAAGGAGACACCTACCAGACAAGCCAGGACATCAGCTGCTATCAGCATGTAAAACACGTTATTCCAGCCCGTGGGAGAGATGAGCCCTGCCAGCAGCGGCCCCAGGGCAGCACCTGTGGGGCACAGGAGCCACGTGAGCCCTGTCCCCCCCTGAGAGGGGACAGGACCCCCACAGCCCCCAGGACACACCGACAGATCCCGTGCCGTCGATGATGGCCGTGACGGTCGAAAGGGCTTTGGCATTTCCTTTGAGAGACTCATGGGTGCCCTGGAAGGATGGAGGGATAAAACATAAGGAGCAAAAGCAGCTTTGGGGTGCTGGCTGGCACTTCCCAGAGTGAGGCCAATGTCCCACACAATTTCCATGTGTCAGACCCAGCCACGGACAGGAAGACCAAACTTAAATGCTGCCTGCATCCCCAACAGCAGGCAGAAATTCCCAGGGGATCTGCCACCAAATATTTCCACGCTGCTTGTGCTCAGAGGGAAATGCAGCAAAGCTGAAACACAGTCATGTGGCCAAGGTGAAAAAGCAACAGGAAAAAGCCCTGTGTTTAAGGGAGGGTGCAGAGCACAGCACCAGGTGTGACAGCTCTGCCCTTCTCCACCGGGCATTGGAGGCATTGGAAAACAAAGGTAAAGTGCAAAAACCCCAGCAAAATCCCTCTGGGAAAGAGGGAGCAGGCTCTGGGTGTGCAGGGGCAGCGTGCTGGGGTCTGAGGTGCAGCTCTTACCAAATCTGCCGACACCGCTGTCGTGATGAGCGCGTAGGGCCCATTGACCAGAGCACCGCAGATGATCAGCATCGCTGCAGAGCACCCGGGGAGAGATTAAATCTTTAGGGGCAAGGAGCAGCAGGGCATTGGATCCATCATCCCCAGCCTGTGTGTGGACTGCTGTCCCACACATCCATCTCCTGTGCATCTTCCCATGGAGATCCCACCCAGCAGCCGTGCACACCCATCCAACACCACCCTCCCCCAGATTCAGCCTGGGAGCCTGCCTCAAGAGGAGGAATAAATCCTCCTCCAGGAGGAATAAATCCTCCTCCAGGTGGATCCTCAGTGTCTTCCATCACCACCTCAGTGACAGCACCAAGCTGCACCGTGGAGCTCCTTACCTACTGATATGCCAATGCCATTCTGACCCACATGGTTATACAGGAACAGCTGGAAAAGAGACACAAGGTGAACCAGTTATGGCTACTCCAGCTGTTTTACCAAGAATTTTCCTTGCAGCAGTACCCTGGGAATGGGATGGAGAATGTGGGGACCTGAATTACTGCTCATGCCAAGCACCAGCTGGGATGGGGGGCTGAGTGCACCCCTGACCTCTGCATCCCACTGGCATGATGAAATACCTGGCAGCTGGCAAACAGAGGTGCTGCCACGATTTATGGCCAGTGAGGCTCTGCCACGTCCCACAGCTGCAGCCAGACATAATTTGCCCCAAGGGTGCTCTCGGGGCCGCGGAGCTGACGCGGCCCCTCTGCTTCCCAGCACGTGCCAGCTCCTTCAGCAGGAGAGGCCCCCATCCCAGAGCCAGCCAGGACTGGATTACAGCTAATTAGCCATGTTGTGGAAGCAAAGCCAGATGAGCTCTGTGCAGGTGCCTGGGAAGGATGTCCGGGCCAAGTTCCAGTGGAGCGTGAGGCTGTTGGCATGGGGGCTTTTGGGATGAAAATCAAAGAGCCAAAAGCTGGGCCGGCTCGGTGGGACCCCCAAGGCTTTGGGCAGAGTTATGGCAGGATGGAAAAACCTACAGGGTATTTTTAGTTGTCAAGGTCTCTGCAATCCCTCCCCAGCCCCTAGAGCTGGACATCCTTCCCAGGAACATCTGGGCACGTGAATCAATCCCAGCTCTCATCTCAGCCGGGCGCGTGACCGGCTCATCCCGGGCGCTCGGGAAGAGGAAGGCAGCCGTGACTCAAAGGAGCCGGAGCAGAGGAAAGCCTCGTGACGGGTTTGGAGCCCCATGACAGCTCACCATGGGAGCAGCGACCACCAGCATCACGCAGCACGTGGTGGCTCTGCCACCAGTGTAGTCAGAGATGAGGCCAGCAAAGATCCCCCCTGCAAGAGAGAGTCACAGGTGTCACTCACAGCACCCCAAAGGCAGAGCTGTGCCCTGGCTCAGCCCAAAACCAACGTGATGCTCCTTCGTCCCCCCTCTTCTGACCACTATGCCCCCAAGGTTAAACAGAATAATATCAGAGTGAAGAGCTTTCATTTATCCCTTCCACTTCCTCCCTGCAGATGGCTTCTCTGCACTTCCATGCTGCTCTGGTCTCTTCCCTGCTTGCAAACTGTAGGAAAAGGAGTGCCTGAGCAAGTGAGACAAAGGAGTGCCTGAGCAAGCGAGACCTGAGGAAAGAGGCTGTGATGGCAAAGCAAATGGATGCCAAAATCAAATGGAGGGGCATTTGCTGCCTGCTGCGTTCTGTGAACACTGAATAAACCTCCTGGGGGAAAGAGATGGTGTTGCCTGTGGGGGGGACCAGCCAAGGCTGGTCAAGGCCAGGATTGACCTTAAATCATCCCAGATCCACCCCCTCCATCCCAGTATGTTGACGAACCTAAAATACCCCCGACATCAAAGAGGGTCGACAGGTCCCCAGCTTCCTTGGCACCAAAATGAGCTGTGGGAGAGAGGAGAGGGGTGAGGAGATGCTTCCCTTGCAAGGCTCTCTCCCACCTCGCTGTCCCCAAAACTCACCAACATTGACAATGTAGAGGGGCAGCCAGTAGAGGAAGGTGTAGCTCACCAGCTTGGCAAAGAGCAGGCACAGGGAGAACTCCACCACGCCCTGGGAGGAGAGGAGGGGACATCAGAGGAGCCTTCTTAGCCCAGCCTCCTCTGGATGGTGGGTTTTTCCCATCTCCCTGTGGATGCTCTGAGCTGCTCTGGCTTTGCTCTTTCCTCCATCCCAGCACTCACAGGTATCCGAAGTGCCCCAAGGAAGCTGATGGCTTCGGGCTCCTCAGCTGGCTCCTTGGGGCTCTTGGAGTGATCCACACTGCTCTGGCCTGAGATGCTGAGTGGGCCCTCGCTGGAGATGACTGCTTCAGGATCCTTCTCACTGGTGGTCACTCCTCCAGGATCCTCATCAGCTGCCATCTAAAATTGATCCAAAAGCAGCAGGTGTGGCTCTTGTGGCTGGACGAGACTGAAACATTGGCTCTGCTGCTGGGGCATGACCCAGAGGATGCTCCCAGTGGAAGAGCAACAACCATCCCCCGTGACAACTGAACATTGCTCTAATTCCTGCCCTCACAACCTGATGACCCAGTTGTTTCACCCAGCCCAGGACAGGCCCCTTGGGAATCGGTGCCACTCACGTGATGCAGAGGTGGATTGCAGTCAACATCCTCAGGATCTGCAGGGAGAAAGAATACCCTGTGAGGAGAGCCTGGAGCAACCCCACTCCACCTGCTGTCCCTCCAGCATCTCACAGGGGCTGGGAACACCCAGCTCTAGGCTGCATCTCTGGGTGCTCTCTTCCCCAGTAAAAACCCAAAAGACTCCCCTGATATTTCCTAAAAAGACAGGCTCAGAGGAGTGACTGGTATGGGTGATGAGCCTGCCTGGACAACCCCAAAGATGCTGAGTATCCCCATGCTGGTCAGATGCACATCCCTGCCAGCCACAGGTTGGAAATAAGTATTTGGGATTGCCAAAAATGCTTAGAGATGGGCAAGGTGGAAAATTGTGTACACTGTACTGGTTATCTGCTGTGCCCCAGAGGACAACACTCACACTCCACGAGGAAGAAGAAGCAGATGACGCCCACGACGGTGATGATGATGCCAGGCACAACAAAGGACAGGCCCCAGGCAGAGGAAACCCAGGCACCGGCGATGAGCGACCCTAAGATGTTGCCAACGGAGGTGTGCGAGTTCCAGATGCCCATGATCAAACCTCTCCTGGAGGGGACACAGCCGGGTCAGTGGCACTGGGGTGGCTGCCAGGGTCAACAGGGACCAGGACTGGCATGGGACACGTAGGAGGAAAACTCACTTTCCCTTGCCAAACCAGTTTCCAACGCATGCCACGACAGCAGGCCAGCCTGTCGTCTGCACCAGCCCATTGCAGACCTGCGAGAGAGGGGAGCATCACCCGGCAAGCACCGGCCACAGCCACGGAGCCCTGCACTGTTCTGGGCAACCGGGCTCGAAAATAGCCACCCCCATCCAAAGCTGCTAAGAAAACACTTGGTTTGTTTGTTTTTTTCCCTGCTGGGGCAATCCTGGGGCCGTTTGCATCGCTGCCGTGGCTGAGCTGGGAGCGGCTGGTGTTGCCAAACCAGAGCGCCCGGCGGTTTCGACGCCCACGCCACGCGCAGCCGGGTTGTGCGGGGAGAGGAAATGCTCCGGGCTGCCCTGCTCAGAAACCAGGCCACCCTGAAGGCCACGGGAAAACTGGGATGAGGCCACGGTGGTGAAGCCTGGGCATCCTCCAGCACAACACACCTGCACGACGATGAAGTACCAGAGGACGTGGATGTCCCAGAAGTAGCCGAGGCCGAAGAGGGCGGTGAAGAGCCCGCTCAGCACCATCCCCCCCGACAGGTAATAGCGCAGAGGGAGGCGCTCCCCAAAAATGCCGCTGCAGAGAGGGGAGAGCACAACAGGAGCTGTCACGGGTGATGCCAGCAATGGGCATCACCACAGCGAGCCAGTACCCGAATCCTGAGCGGATCCCTGGCTGCTTTCCTGTGAGCACGACCCCATCCCCATGGAAACCAGCTTCCACCAGACTGGTGCAAACTGGTGAGCGGAGGGGAAGGCCCTGGGTACCTGATAAACATCCCGATGGCGTAGGCCACCAGGAAGGCATTGTCCAGCGCCCCAAAAAGTTCCTTGTAGTTGTCCCCATCTGGAAAACAAATATTCAGGTCACCTCAGCTTGGCCCCCATCTTGTGTCCCCTCCTTGTGGCTGTTGGCTGTTGTCCCGCATTCCCAAAAGCCTGGTCCCCATAGACGCCTCTGGGGGCACGGCCAGGTGCCATCAGCACTGGGACCTGGTCCTGTCCTGGACTTCACCACCCACTGCTGTCCTTTGACCCAGGGACATGGGACAGATCTTCATCACTTAATTACCTCCGGAGGCCTAATGAGCAGCTGGCTCCCTGACAAACCCTGGCCACGACCCGGTGTTAGGGAACGGGGGGAGCCCAACTCAGCTGCCACAAGTGTGGGTTTGGGGGTGCCTGGAGGGGCTCAGCCTTACCAAAGGGCGCCCAGCTGCACCACGTGGTGCTGTTGGAGTCATTGTGGGGGTTCGGGCCCAAGGCTGAGCAGTTGGGGTGCAGCTGGCTCTGCAGGGAGAGAGAGAGGGGGTGAAATCAAAGTGCTGTCAGCACCCCCCTGCCCACATGCCCCCTCCAGGCTCCGTGTACCCACAGCAGGGGTGAGGCTGGAGCTCACCTTGACGATGCTGATGGGTTTTCGGGAGAGGTGGTAGCTGGCATAGGAGAGGAAGGTCAGCACCAGCGTCAGGCCCCGATAGCTGGGGGAGGAAGGAAGCAGAGAGGTCAGGGTCTGTGGGACTGGGGACTCTTCTACTGGATTGGTGACCTGAACCAGCACAGCTGAGCTGGTCAGGAAGTGAGCAGACCCCCCCAAAAAAAGGATGTGGCTTAAAAAGATCAGCTGAGTTTTGTGGGGAGCATCAAGCAGTGTTTCCACCTCCTCAAGCAGTTACGTCCCACCGAAACACAGGGTGAGCAAATGCCTTCCTGGTGTCATGAGTGGAAACTGTGCTGATTCATCATCACTCCCAGGGTTAATCAAAGATAAGCTGGAAAAAAAAAGCAGGGGGCAATACCAGCTCCTCTTCCTCCACCAAAAAGCCATTTCATCCCCTTTGCTTGGATTAAACGCAGGGAAAGGGGAAGTCTGAGCTCAGGAAATGGGGATGCTGCACCCATCAAAGCTAACAGATAAAGCCTGGATAAATCCCAAGTAGGATCTAGCACTCTCTGGAGCAAGATGAGTATCTCTGAAGGAGCTATCCTGCCTTCAGGAAGGGTTTTACGGCAGCACAGAGGATGCAAGTAGTCAGGGGCAGCTGCAGCACACACACATGTCACGGGGTTGCTCCAAGTTTAGAAAAAAAACAACCTTTCCTTTGGTGGTTTGGCCCATCCTGCTCCTCTTTGCAGTTTCACTTCTCCCTGGAGCTGCAGCAGTGACGGGTGTCCTGCAAATCCAGGGCAACTCCCTGTGCTGTGGTGCCGGCTCCAAGGCTGCACTGTGGCTGAGAAACTGCTGCTTCCCACCCCCAAAAATGAATAAACCACCCAAAATCACTGCTAGTGACTGCAGGGCTGATCCAAGAGGAGCAGAGAGGCCGCGGTAGGGAAGGGGACAATAAAGTTCACATGCAGCGCCCCCCTGGGCCAGACACTTGGGTGTCGGGTTTTTCTTTTTACCCTTCGTGTTCTGACAGGGAAAATTCCAGCAGATGGAAAAGCAGGGGGGTGTCTGGCAATGGGCTTCCAAAAAATCCAACTATTACTTGAAATTAAATGGGCAGCAGTCCCATCACCTTGTCAAAAGAGAAGGCAGCAGGCGAGGTCTCTGTTCAGGTCACATCCCACTTTATTTTGAGTGTGAGGGCCTGAGACATCTGGGGGCTGGCAGGTCCTGCTGCCCTTCTCGGGGCTCCCCCCTCCCCAGGCCGAGTGCCAAGCCCTGGGCTGCGGTCAGTGGGGCTGATCCCACCTGGGTCCAGCGCCTGCGGGCGATGCTGGGCCCTGGGGAGTGACCTCTCATCCATGTCCCCAGCCCAGGTCCCACTCCTGTCCCGTGTCAGTCCCCAGACAAGCGGTCTCCAGCCTGGCGCTGGTCCCGGGGCTGGCTCCATGCTGGTGCGGGTCCGCTCCTCCGGGCCAGCCTCCATCCCGGGGCCAGCCCCTCTGCCCAGGGCCAGGCTCTATCCCGGCTCCACTTCCAGCGGTTGCCAGTCCCCAGTGGAATGACACCCTCTCCTCCTAACCCGGGGCTGATCCCCCCGCCCGCTCTGGTCCCACGCTGGTGTCGGCTCCAGTGTCCAGGGCCAGTCTCTGTTCCAGTGCGGGTCCACGAAAGAGTGAGCCCCGCTCCAGAGAACGGCCCTGTCCCGGTACCGACCGCCTCCCTGCCCAGCGTCAGCCCCGATCCCGGTGACATTCCCGACCCCGGTGCCAGTCCCTATGGCCAGGACCAGCCCTGATCCCTATGAACAGCCAGTCCCGATCCCGGCGCCGGTCCCTATATCCAGAACTGGTCCTGATCCCGGTCCCTATGGCCAGAGCCAGTCCCGCTCCCGGTCTCTATATCCAGAGCAAGTCCCGGTCCCGCTCCCGGTCCCTATGGCCAGAGCCAGTCTCGATCCCGGTCCCTATATCCAGGGACAGTCCCGATCCCGGTCCCTCTATCCAGGGCCAGTCCCGCTCCCGGTCCCTCTATCCAGGGCCAGTCCCGCTGCCGGTCCCTCTATCCAGAGCCAGTCCCGCTCCCGGTCCCTATATCCCGAGCCAGTCCCGCTCCCGGTCCCTATATCAGAGCCAGTCACGCTCCCGGTCCCTATATCAGAGCCAGTCCCGCTCCCGGTGCCGTCCCCCCTTCCCGCTCACCGGCTGTCCCGGGGGAGGGCGCGGAGCAGGCGGACCCCGGGGGCGAGCGCTGCCCTCATGGCGGGCGGCGGCGGCGGCACTCGGGCACCCCCGGCTCCTTTTCACCGCCCCCGGGGCCGCCGCTCCCGCCCCGCCGGCCCCGGTCCCGCCCCGGCCCTGCCCGGCACTGCCCCGGTTCCTCGGCCGCGAGGGGTGAACCGGGCTGTCCTCGCTCCCTCTAAACAAATATCGCCTTCAAACCCGGCTGGAGCGAGGGAACGGCCGCGAAGGCACCGAGCAGCCCTTTTCATATGGCCCCGGGGCTCCCTGAGCTTCCCCAGATGCTGTGCTTTCCAGCAGAAAAAACTGGATTTAACTTTTCCACTCCCATCCCCGCAACTCCCGAACAGGCTTCACTGCCCTGATGGTGACTGGGCTACCCCAGACATGGTTTGGGGTTATTGCCAGGGACGTCGGGAGTCCTTCTCTCCTCCCAGCCCCTTTCAAAATATCCCATTTATCTCGCTAGGGGCAGATTGAGGATGAGGAGCAGCAACAGCTGTATTTATTCCTTTAAGTAAGCCCCAAATCAGCCCAAAGCCCCCCTGGGGATCACTCCAGAGGTAGGAGCAGGGGTCCCCAGGGCCTGAGCGAGTTCCTTGGGGACATGCCAAGGAACTGCTTGTCCTCAGCTGCCCTAGAGCTGCAATCAGCTACAAGAAACCCATTTACAGCTTTAGCCCTTTGCTTCCTTGTCCCCTCACGGGGCAGATCCTGCCCTTTCCAAACCCACTCCAACAGCCTGAATTAGGGCTGCAGTGCTGACGCAAGCAGCTGTTAATAAACAGCATTAGCCACCACGGATCCCTCAGTGAATGATTCTCCAGGGGGAACCGAGGAGCACTCCCTGGCTCTGTGCCACCTCTGGACCGGAGGTGGGTTTGCTCTGTGCCCAATGGGATGGGAGCAGGGACAAGAAATGATCCGGCACGCTCGGCCACCCATCCTTCCTGCCGTGGTTAATATTGGAGAGGGCGGCCAGCAAGGAGCAAATATTAATGACAGGGTATGGAGTAACCTCTGCCCAGCACCACGTTACCTCAGCATAGGCACCCATCTTGCTCTAGTCACTCCTGCAAAGGCCTGAAAATTTTTGCACTAGAAAAATGCTCCTTCCTTTCAGGAGCAAAGCAGAGGTTATGGGAGCATGAGTCAGGTACAAAGCTGCGTGGGTGTTTCTGGAAGAGAGGTCCTCACACAGAAAAGGAGGAGGGAACAAGATATACCTGGCTCTGGAAGGTGATCCAAGTGGCAAGGGCTGGCAGAGCCCTAGGAAAAGGGAGAGAAGGGAGCAGGGAAAGGTTAGAAATCCTCCCCTAAGAGACACTGACCCCAGGCACCTCATTTCCTTTCACACTTGAAATGACACAAACACTCTTTGAAAGCAGTTTATTCCACAGTAACGATTAGTCGATAAGGATACGTTGTCAATAGTCAGCTACTGGAATGCAAGTGCCTGCCATAAACCAACCCCACGGAGCAATTGCTTCCTTCACCTCGACCATCGCCCCGGCCAGCTGCACCCCTGGGGCACAGTGGGAGAGGCACAGCACAACCCAGGCGGGCAAAGGTGACGCCGTCCTGGCAGCTGGCGTGGAGGGGCAGGCAGGACACGGCACAGCCCCAGTCCCTGCTCACCCCAGCTGCTGGCACACGGAGCTCCTCGGTCACAGACGCCTCCCCGAGCGAGCACAGGGAGCAGCCGAGTCCTGCAGAGAGCGTGTGGCTGCACGGGCACAGGAGGAGATCACCGAGTGCAGCACCTGGCTGTAGGCTGAGAGGGACAGGGACACAAACACTATCAGGGCAGGAGAGTTGCACTTATGGCCTGAAACTGGGCTTGGCTCTAGCCTTTCACCAGAGCAGAGAGATTGGGGTTTAAGGTAAATCAACATGCCTGTAGTTTTCCACACACCCATTTGCACACTCTGCACACTCCTGAACATCAATCAGTACACAAGCCAAAGTTTATTTTATGAACCCAAACGTCTCTATTTTCCCTCCCAGATAACTCCCGGTTGCCCAGTCAGGTATTTTCTCAAGGTCAGAGCACTCCATCACCTAAGGAAGGCCATTTCCAGACCTTTGTGCATCCTCCTGGCACACGATTCAGCATTTAAGGCAGAGGGCTCTGTGCCCCCAATGAGATGCTCTGCAGCATTTTCCTCATGGCTGTGTCCATACCTACATGTGTCTGTGTCACAGCTGTGTAATTTAACACATTGTAGGGGCTGGTGCCTTGCTGAGGATGCCCCTACACTCCCTAAGGGACAGGGGTTGGGTCAAGCAGCAAAGCCCCTGACTTGCCCTCTCCAGAGCATACTTGGAGGAGCATCTCTGCACAGCAGCCCAGGAGCATGGAAACACCTCTCCTGGTTTGATTTCTCCCTGTATAATCAGGCCCAGGTGTCTCTCTCTGAAAGCAGGGGCTCCTACCTTTGTGATTTTTGTAGAAGACGCAGTTATTGGCACAGGTATCCGGGTGGGAATCCCAGAAATCAGACCCACAGGAACACAGTGGGGGCAAGTCAATGTTGCAGAGTTTGACTTTCTCCTTCATCTGGGCTCTCAGAGCTTCAACATACCTGCAAGGGATCAAACATTCACCTCTGGCAGTGGCACCTGGCTCTGCACGAGGAGCACAGACTGCCTGTACCTCATGTGCTCCTTATCCCGCTGCTGTCTGTCCCTCACTCTCCTCTCCTCCAGCTGGAGCTGGGCCAGGGCTTCCCAGGCTCCCTCTCCTGGGGAGGGCTCTCTCTGCTCAGCCACGTCTCTCATCCTCTGCTCCTCTGCCCGGCGCTGATTCTCCTTCTGCCTCTTAATCCTGCAGGAACACACATGCTCAGAGAAGGAGCTTCCCATCCCTACCTCCATTCCTGGCTGTGAGGTCAGGGCACAGGAATCTGGGTGATGCTGCTGCTTTCAAAGGCAAAAGTAATTCTGCACTAATGACAGCATTAAATATAAACAAATATATTGGCTTTAAACACAGAATGGTCAAAAAAGCTTCCTGAGCCTCCATTCTTCCCTCCATATGGCAACACCAGCCTGTGAATGCTCTCCTGCCTGCTTGTTTTCTCATCATCCTGGACTTCCTCTTCCAGCTCCCTCCTGCATCACATCCACACATGCTCCTGCCACACACAGCTCCCCAAAGCTGCACTTCTGTCCTTAAACAAAGCATGTAGGCTGGGCTCTTTAATACCCCCCTGAAAGGACCAATACCTCAGCTTCCCCATTTCCCATTGTTTCTGACTATGAGGCAGCTTAGATCCTTCTGTAAGCACCTTCCAGGACAGGGAAGTGTGACAGGGCTGGGTACAGCAGAGACATTCCAAGGATCCCACCTTTACTCCAAAACAGGCTTTAAAATGTACTTTTAACCAAGTTTTCCTCTATTTCCTCAGTCTGCCTTGCACCTCCAGCCCTTTAGTGGGACCTGAGCTGTGTAATTTCCACCAAACACAACACACATTCCCCTGACAAGCAGCAATTGCAAAGCACAAAGACTTTACACCAAAA